>NW_022476008.1:68796-470636 GCF_009193645.1 Aspergillus pseudonomiae | reverse complement strand
AAGTGAACAAGTGAACAAGTGAACAAGTGAACAAGTGGAAAAGTGGACAAGTGGACAAGTGAACAAGTGAACAAGTGGAAAAGTAGACAAGTGGTGAAGTGGACAAGCAGATGCTTTAGAAGAATAATGTGGTCGGGTGAACGGGTGGTCAAGTGGACAAGTGGACAAGTGGTCAAGTGGACAAGTGGTCAAGTGGTCAAGTGGTCAAGTGGTCAAGTGGTCAAGTGAACAAGTGAACAAGTGGTCAAGTGGTCAAGCGTACTGAACCCTTGTTAACTTGCAGTGCATCCATTGGCCAACTTTAGCGCAAATCACAAACTTACTTTTCTTGACGTAGGATTAGGTCGGGGCTGAGGTATTTGATCTACGTAAGATGGGGGGCTTATTCTTTGACCTAGTCTGGCCTGATTGGCAAAAAATAACGAGGAGCTTAACGCCGAGTTGAAACTAAGACGAGCACCACTATGCGTAACCTCTATTTGTACAATTAGGACTATAGCCTGTTCTGGAGAATTGTCATTTTGGACAGGCCGCTGTTCTAGTAAAGCTTCGTTGACCAGCACTAAACGCAACAGCATTCAGGGACAAAAAAGGTAGTCAACAATGAAAAGAGCCCTCAGATAGTGCTCTGTCTACTTTGTTTTAGCCTCTTGGGGATGACCAAATCACGAATGCGTTAGCTGGATCGATCACAAAGCTCGACACCCACGTCTGTTTCCCAATCCTTCAGCCTCACCTGTAACTTCGACTTTCCATAGTCCAATGCTATTCACCCTAGAGGGGTACCCACCACGAAGCACCTCCTATGGTATGCAGCGCCTATACAACCGCGCAGATATCACGCAGTTTAGCCTTGCTGCAAGCCTCGAGCGCACTGAGCGGGACAGACCAGTATAATCCTAGAAAGCTCGACACTAGAACTAAAGCTCCCGGCCTATCAATCACAATTACTATTACTATTATAAGGGATATACCTAGCCCCCTATTTTAAAACAATAGCAGCGCTAAAATTAACCCTCTGATTGGTATCTCGAGTATACTCTAACAGCGCTAGCTGCATGTTCGCACTGACCGGAAGGTCTGTGATGCGTATTTGGGCCAGGGAAAAGGCTACACGATGTGGTAATTTGGAGGTTAACCGCAATTCATAGGGTCGCGATACTCACCAGATCCACACCTCATCACATTCATTCCAGGCTCTCACTGGTTTGACTACTGGGGTGTACGGTGCAGGCGTAATATGCGCTCGTCGACTCAACTAGCTTCGGAAGCCATCCATCCAATAGTATCTTTTAGATATCGTTATTGCTAGCAGCAAAGGCCAAATCGCCAAACTTACGTTCCATTACCCGCTCATTACTAGATATCTCGGTGAAAACAGTACCTTTTTCTAAGAGTCTATGCGATATAAGAAGAGTAGAATGGCCCTCTCGTTATCGTACCATCATTCACATCAAAAATATCTAGGCTATAACTGAAGCGGAAGTACTGTGTTTGTGTTTCTCCTTTTATATTCCCTCCTGTTCAAAGCTAGTTGTCTCGAACGTTAGCCTGACTCTCGACAGTCAAACTCACAATTTACTCTACGTCTGCCCGCGATGTCCGACAACATTGATCCCAACGCCAGAATGGAAGTGAATGACGCGATTGCTAGCGCTGGGAGCAATGCCATTGGACAGATGGTTGACACTGCCAATTCCTCTATCGAGAAGCGTCGCAGGAACAAAGAGATACGAGCGAAACGCGAGGCTGAAGAGAAGGCCGCAAAGGAGGGAGGTTCTACTGTTCGTCCCCGACCCTTACTTTCCAATCTGTTTAAATTGGCGTGCTATGTACTGATGATTACCAATAAAAGAAGAGCGGAAAGTCCGGATAGACTGCCATTCAGGCTGGTTACCTAGCCTTACTGGTAGTCTGTAGCCAGAAGCTTGACCACTGTTTCAACTATTGTACCCACAACCTTTTTCTCTTTCAGTCGTTACTGTCTTTGGAATGTATATTCTTTTCTATTAACCTGGGAGATCTGCTCTGAGGGAAAAGAACATCTCAGTCAACTTTTACTCCTTAGCTCCCTTGAATTTGTGATTCTGGCGCTTTCAGTGGATTGTTGAGTAGTCAGTTCTCTTGCGGGAGCGTTACGCATCTTCTTCTCTAGCCAAACTTCATAATACCTATTGACAAACCCGTGTCGACGTATTTAGGAGTTGATTACTTGATTTACTTTCTTGATATTCTGTGGCATTGTAAGTCAACTTTTAAGTATGCGACTCTAAATGTTAAGTTTCTATCATTCCTACCTGTAGCGTTATGACGAAATACATTTAGCTTGATGGCGCTG
Source organism: Aspergillus pseudonomiae (assembly GCF_009193645.1). Taxonomy (NCBI): domain Eukaryota; kingdom Fungi; phylum Ascomycota; class Eurotiomycetes; order Eurotiales; family Aspergillaceae; genus Aspergillus; species Aspergillus pseudonomiae. The sequence continues at coordinate 468,298 of NW_022476008.1, read as the reverse complement.
TTTAGACGATATTGCTGAGGTCTGGGAGTACTATAGCGTTTGAGATAATCATAAAAGGTTCAAATAACTGAACCCATGGACTGTGTGCCTAATGTAATAATAGATACTATGCCAAGAGAATAGTGTTATGCCTGAGGCAGCGATGCTCGTGCCAACCGACCATAAATAGGCCAGCCCCCCTTCCTTGTCCACCTCACTCGTTCCTAAACAAACTTACTGGCTAAAGTTTGTATCGCCACAAGTCCTGTTACTTATCTATCAGAAACCTCTCTGGCATTATGGACACCAATGCACTTATTGACCTCGTCCACGAGGTGCAGGGCCAGCTCTGGGTTGATAAGGTGAACGAGACCCACAGAACGGGTCGTCTTTGTCAGTGGGTGTCTACTTTCCATCCTAACAAGCTTCCCTGTAAACTTGATGGTACCTTTCACCACGGTGCATTTAATGCTGGCATAAAGATTGTCTTTAGTGACAACACAGCCTGGATGGTTCGTTTCCCTCGCGCGGGAATGGTCTGTGACGACTACACCGACGAGAAGGTTGCGATGGAGGTAACGGCTCTGGGTCTTCTCCGCGATAGAACTACTATTCCCGTCCCGACAGTCCAGGCGTGGGGTCCCGCTACCAGTAATCCACTTGGCCTCGGTCCGTTTATCATGATGGACTTTATCAAGGGTGTGAGCCTAAACGATCTTCTCCGGGATCCCACTGCCGATCGCCCCAGCAGAGTTATGAGGGAGGATATCAGCGATCGTGATGTTGAATATATCTATAGACAGTTGGCGAATTTCCTCCTTCAGATTTTCAAGCTCGATTTTGATCAGATCGGTAGCCTACCATCGCCACAGGCCGGAGTCCATGACCCTACACTGCCACGGCCGCTCACTTTTAAGTCGCATAGCATTCTACAGAACGGAGGGGTTGACACTTTTGGTACGTCTTGTCTCCTTAACACTCTGGTTAATCAACTACGTTGGCTAAGGAATGATTCCCAGGTGACCGAACCCAGGGGTTTGCGACGACCACAGAGTATTTTCAGTATATCGTTGGGCAAGACTGGGAACAGCTTGTTCGCCAGCCAAACTCGATCGTTGGGGAATACGATGCTAAGAACAAATATGTGATGTTTAAGGTTTTAAAAACCTTGATACCTGACCTGGTCAATCCAAAGTATGATCGTCACAAATTTAAATTAATTTGTGACGATCTTGGCTTAGCGAATCTAATTGTTCGTGGTAAAGAAGATCTTACTGTTGTTGGAGTAGTAGATCTTGAATGGTCATATATTGGGCCCGCCCAACTATTTGGCTCAGCACCGTGGTGGCTTCTCCAAGACAGGCCTGTTAACAGTACATGGGACTACGAGGGTGAGGAGCCACCCAAGATTGCTACCCGGTACTTTAAGTACCTTGATATCTTCATACATATCTTGGAGGAGGAAGAGATGGAAATGCCAGGCCACGAAGAGAGAGAGCTCTCTAGTCTTGTTAAGTGGTCGCAAGCCTCTGGAGCTATGTGGCTACACATGCTCCTCATGTCTGGCTTTAACGACCATCGCAGCTTTCCTTTTACTAAGCTCCGTCAACATGTGGGGACTAGCGAATGGGCTAAGCGTGAGAGGGAATTTGACCAGCCAGAATTGCTTGAGGCGTTCGCGTCGCGGAAGATCAACGAGTTGGATAACTATGATGAAGCCTTGGAGCAAATGGAAGAGAAAAAAGCGCTCATGGACGGGGGTAAGATAACGCGGGAAGAATTCCTTGCCAACGCTCTAATGGAACCATGGTGTTCCCCATCGTCTGCGGCGAACGATGAGATGACGAATGGCAACGGGTTATTCCATACGGTAGCTACGTGGCTTACCTCGCAGGCTGCAAAGTTGAGAGGAGCAACATGGATAGGATGAACATGTTGTATTAGCAGAAAGGCCGATTGTTACATTAACTATGCAAGCTATTCTAATGTAAAGTATATTTATGCCAACTCTCGACTCTTAGTGTTTCTTTCGCCGACAATAAGTTAACCATTCTAAATATACATTATGTGACCCATCTTGCATTGGTCCAAAGCAACCCCAGAAAATCATCCATTCAATGTCTAACGTATCCCATGGACAAAACCGATGTATTATCCAATGGTGGAGGCAGGTTGAACATCCTGTTGGATTAACAGCGACGGTGAAGGACCATGTCCTAGAACACCGCTCCATATATACCATAGCAAATAGTTACCCCAAAGTAGGGCACACAAGCTTTGTCGAGGAGGAAAGAGATCGATGCGACAAGGTCGTTACTTAGATAGCCACGGAACTCATGATTACCAGCCATGTCTCTAGGTACGGATTGTAGAAGAATAATCATATCATCAGAAAGCATTGAGAGCGCGAAATCAACCGGAATGTAAGCAGGTAAGGCCAGCTCTCTCATCAACAATTACCGCGTGACTATAAGTTTACGTAATAGCCGCTAGAAGACAAGGTACACAGTCGGGTGATGGTGTTGACTTAGGTTGCTTGCTCCTCATGTTGAGATCGCCAGTTTAAGCCGAGTAGTCGAGCACAGTTATCCTCATCGTCTGTACTAGGCTCTGGCGAGAGGAGGTCTGCATGTCGTGGCTTATATATTGTTTAGAATTCCAATATACTATCACCTTTCCCGCGAAGTGTTAATCCTCTTTTCTACAGAGGGTCGTACTCCAGTGCACCTGGATCGCGCCAAGACTTCTCCCTGGATATTCCTCAGAGAATAATCTCTCGATCTCTTTCCAAGGCCGCTTCTCATACTTCTTCAGCTTCAGCAGAAGAGTCTCCTCCTCCAGAGACCATCTTGCACCCTTTCTCGAGCTTTCCATGACCTCCATGCTACCCCGCGGGGCTTGCTCAATCATATCAGGGATAGTAGAGTAACTGGCTTCCGGCGCATCTCCTTGTTCAGATGCTGTGAGAGGATAGTCTGACATGCAACGTGGTAAAGCACCTTCGAAAAGCCAAGAAAGGAACTGCAAGCGTTCATCAAGTGGTAGAGATAAGAAATGCGAAGGAAGGCCGGTGAAGGAATCCTCCCTTGTTGGTAATCGGAGAGGAAGTCGAATCCGTTTGGCAGATCTTCCTCCCGATCCCGATCGCTGTGTCTTTCGCTTGTGTTTTTTAGACTGTTCGCCGTGGAGGTTCTCACTTGTGTCGTTAGAGCAAGATGTGTCGGCTTCATTGTTGTGATTAGAAGAATTCAATTGTCGATGCCTCTGGGTGCGAGGGTGGTCGCTTGTTTTAGTATTACCACCCTGGTTGCCGGGGTCTTTGCTGGAACTCCGGAGTTGATCGGGTGTGTCGCAAAGAGTTGGAGGTTCAGGATATGGACAAATTGTCTCTGGAAACATAAGATCATCACATTGCTGGATATGTTGGTGAAGGCCGCTAGCCTCCTCCTCCCAAGGCTTATTGTCGGCAAGGATCACTGGGTCAATGGGAATATTGCTCTGTAGACCTGGAAAGCCGAATAACTCTTCCAAGCTATCCTCTGAGCTAGTGCTGGGTGAAGATTGGCTAGCCCCTGCGGTGTCTTCTTGAAAGAACGGCGGCTCAATTGGGGCATCCATGATATCTTCGAAATAGCAGGGTGGAATTGGATCCGAATTTGATGTGCGATCTACTGGATAGCATGTAGATATTGTGCCGTGCTCGGGAATTTTCGAAGATAGCGTGTTCGGCGGCGGTATAGAACACTCCCTTGGTGGAGGTTGGGAGTTCAACGTACACGGCCGAGTGTCTGCGCTGATATGCAAGCAAACTTCGGCCGGTGGCCGCGCTGGGAGGCAATGTTTGGGAGATGGCAAAGTGCTTGGAAAGGAATGATGACGAGGCTTGTAGGGAGGGGGGGTGTTGAGTTTTGGGGTGGGTATTGGAGTGCGCGGAGCGCGCGAAGCGAGGGATTTGTGGGGTGTGATTTGTTTAGTGTGAGGGGGAGCCCACGGCTTGAAGTTGTTTATGTGAAATGTAGGGAACATGTTTGAGAAAATGAGGTATTTTGGCAGGAAAGGCGTTGGGGAGACAGCAACAGGAAGATGGAAATGGATATTGAAGGGAAGACTGTAGGTGCGAGGAAATAAATCACAATACCGGCAACTCTTTGCAGCTTTGACTGGCCTCTTTATATATGCTCGCGGCGCGTCGACTCGACCATTCGTCCAATCCTCCAATCTTACCGGCCGCGCCGGGGGCCACCGCCGATGTTTCCATCTTCATCCAAAGTGTCGCTTGTAGGCTGACATCCGGTGCCCTGCGCCAATAGTATACGGTCATGCCAGCTCCAGGTCTCACATGTCAAGAGACAAAGACATACACAACAACAGAAGAAATGCGGCAATTTCGCTATTGGCTGGTAAGATTAAGGCGAGAGCACGTAAAGAGAATCAGATCGTAGGTCAATGCACAGCCTTGAGAGGAGGAGACGCAACCTAGGTCACCCGAACCTAAGGACATTAGCCACCCCAGGTATGTGGATGAGCGGTGGCCCTTTTCCCTGTCCAGAACCCCAGAAATCTGTGCATACAGTGATCATGAGAGTCGATTTAAGGTACCAATAATGAATAATGAAGAAACAGAGGAAGCACAACTCGAAAACAATGAAAGAAGAGAAGAAAAGAAAAGACCGGAGACGGGGGAAGAGACCGGGAAAATCAAAGGTCAAAATCACCGATCAACTCGCACACGTTGAGGTAAAATCCACACCAACAGCAAGATCCCAGCAACCAAGCAGGAGAACGGTGTCAGAGGCGCCATGGTTAACCCAAATGCCAATGAATCGACCGCTAAAAATGCCTCAATTCCATCAGATGACCCGTCGGCGACTCCGTAGCTGAAAAGGGCGAAAAGAGGGGAGTGGGAAGTGGGACGACATCATACCGAAAAAGGGCAATCGTCGGATAACGCGGCACCCTCAGAAGGGGGCAGTGCATTGGGGGCGAAGGGACAGCAGGGGAGAAAGCGAAAGACAAAGTGCGTCGTCGTTTGAAGGAGAGGTGTCAGGCTTATATAGATGCCGCGGGTTGTATTGAGGCGGCAGGGGAAGCCGCAAAAGCGGCGAGAGAGCGACGCGATTCCTAAAGTGGCGAGTACTATACCGCAAGAGGTAGGAGCATATCCGCCGGTAGCAGGCGGTGGCGGGCGGCAGATGAACCGTGCAATGGGAGCCGTTTTCGGCGCCCCGCTAACCATGTCAACGGATACTAGTATTATTATTCTAGTAATATTAAGATCCTTTAATATTATTATAGTTATAATATTCTATTTTTATTGATATTTACGTACTAGAATATTATCTAGATGATAATATTTTACTATTAATAATATTCACCGCTTTTATCGTTACTATAACTAATATATTATCTATTAATACCGCACTAAACCGGGGTCTATAATATTACTCCCCCTCTTCTAAGCTTTCATCCTCGAAAGTATAAATTCGTAGTTTCTTCCCTTGTAAAGTCGTAACTTTTCTTTTTCGTAAGTTCCCTTTTCTTTGCGATATTCCATTATACCTCCTTACAAACCCTCTTCTCGTAACCGTTACAGCGAATGTATTCGTTAGGCTGATAAGATTAAAAAGAATGATTATTTAGTTAAAAATCTATACAAATATTGTCTTTCCCGTGGGTTGCTATATATTATAAATTCTAAGAGCCGAAACTATTTCTTCTATACCCGTTGTAATTACAAATACGAAAAGCGATTTTATAGCGATAAAGAATAGAATAATTTAAAACGTGAATAGTTATTGGTTTAAAGTTAGTTAGCTAATGCTTTGGCCGAGCAGGCCCATATTTCTACTAAAATAACTCGCTTATTTAAACAGTAACAATTTTTTAAAAATCGTGATAAGCGGATATTAGATTACGATTCACTGGTGCTGGATCGGTTAGATAAGAAAGATTTGTTAAACACCGAGGATTTTTAAGAGCTGGAGCGTTTTATCAATGCTCACAACACTACTTAACTTGTCGCCTTTTTAGATAACACTAGTCTAAGTTAAGTAATTAGCGACCCTTCGTTCTAGGTAAACTTTAATCCTTTTACTAGTAGTACTGTTAAACCAGCTAGTAATAGCCTATCAAATTCTCGATAGGCTTCTATAAGTTTTCTAAGGTATTATAACTCTTCCATTTTACTAGGTAGTACAGTTTTCTATTAACTTATTTATAGCTTAGTATTTTTTCGACTTCGTATTCCATTTTCTCTTCGTCGAGTTCGATATTTTTAACAATTTTAGTATTCTTTGGTACAGGTTCCAATAATAAAATATAAAATACTAGATATATCCTTTTTATCGAGTCTAATAGTTTTAGCTGGTAGTTAACGTTGCCAATTTATTTTTTGATTTTAAATAATCTAATTTTTTAATAGTTAAGTTTTGAACTTGGTCATTTCGTTTTAATATTTCTACGAAGTAGAAATACTTTTTTCCCCTTTTTAAAAATAAGTTCCTTTTTATAGTATCGATTGTAGTATATTACTACGTAGTAGTTAAAGAATTTAATATCTAATAATAGTTAATTTTGCAAATTCTTTAATTTCTTAACTATTCTACTAGCTTTTTCTATAATAAGATATCTATTCTTTGGTTCTCTAGCTAACCTAACATAGTATCTATAATTTATATAAAAGGATATTATTTCTATTGTCGAGTGTTCCGCGTTATTATATATAAATTATACTATTAATAATAGATTTACTTAATTATTCTATTAATAATTAATATAGTGTCGTAAATATTATTTAATTATTTAGTTTATTTTTTTTATTTAACTATTTTCTTATAGATAATATACTGTGGTTAATTTTTGATCTATTTCTATTAAATTTATAAGCGATTGCTAAAACTTTGACGTGAATAATTTATCCTAATTTAATATAATCTTTTTTACCACTCTATAGTAAATAAAGATATAGTTAAATAATATATATATAAGTTATACTATATTGAGTATTAATTTACTTAGTACTAAATGGATATATTTAGTAAATTAATTTATTATTACCATTATTATATTCTATTTTTTTAATTTAAGTAGTAATTCCACAAAATCGATTATAATCTATTCTTAAAGTCTCGAAAATATATCTAGTAATTATATAAGTCTATATAATTTATATCTCGCTAGTTTATCTCTAATATATATCTTATATTTTTTAATATATTTCCTAATTTATTTTACTATATTTGGGAAATAGTAATTCTTTACGATCTATTTTAATATCTTTTCAATTTTAAAATATCCTCGTGTTGGATTATTGTAGTATTCCTAGATTATTATATTCTATAGTATCTAAGAAATTTATATAAAATTTTGATAATATACAATTCCATCTTTATCTTTAATAAATAGATTATTACTTATTTTAAGCTTTTATATAAATAATTCGTTTTTTTTATTTATCTTCGCAATGAGATATTAAATAAAATTCTTAATTTCTATAGTTACTGCTGCGAGTGTCTAGTAATTATATCCAATCAATCTATCCTTATACGACTTTAATATTATAGACTTAATTATTTTTTTTTTAATTTTATAGTCTAGTCTTCGGTTTAAAGTGTTGGCTTAACCGTTTTCTAATTCTTTACAATATTTAATTCTAAAATCGTATTGTGATAATATTTTAGCCTATTTTACTTATTATTATATAAACTCTTTTATAGTTATAAAATATATTAAATTTTTATAATCTAATTTTATAATAATCTGATATTATACTTCTTCTAGATATACTTTCTATTTTTTAAATATTAATACTATAACCAACAATTCTTTATTATAGATATTGTAATTCAATTTAGCTTAAACTAATTTTCTAAATTTAAATATTATTAATTGTAACTTTCTATCTAGCTCTATTTATATTATTTATACGCTAATTGTATAGTTAAATATATCGGTTTCGATAATAGTTTATTTAATTAGATTATATTATATTAAAATTAGTACTATAATAATTATTTCTTTTATATTATTAAATATGTTTTAATATTTATTTATTTATTTCTATTATTTCAATTTTTTAAATAGGTCGAAAAGTGATCCTAGCTTTTGTATATATTAATTAATAAATTTTTAATAATAGTTTAATAATCTAATAAACTGTTATAGTTTCTTGAAATTAATTAATTTAAATTATTTTTAAATAGCTTTTATTTTCTCTTCCTTTACTTATATTTTTTTAATAGATATCTAATATTCTAAAAATTTAATTTCTTGAATGTAAAATTCGCATTTCTTTAGTTTCAATTATATTTCTACTTTCTATAATTTTTCCAAAACTACTTAGATATATTTGACGTGTTCTTTGCGGTTATATAAAAAAATTAAGATATTATTTAAATATATAATAACGAATATATCGAAAATCTCCCCTAATACTTTATTAATAAATCTCTAAAACGATACTAATATATTAGTAAACTTAAAAAATATAACTAAGTATTTATAATATCTATATTTTATTTGAAATATAGTTTTCTATTCTTTGCCTTTCGTAATTTTAAAACGGTAATATATATCTATAATATCGAGCTTTGTAAACTATTTTACTTCTTTTATCTTATCTTATATTTCTGTAATAAATAGTAATAGATATCTATCTTTAATCGTAATTTTATTTAGTAATTAATAATCGATATATAATTATAATTCTTTTTCCTTTTTAAATATAAATAATATTCCGTGTTCTACTAGACTTTTTAATAATCGAATTTATTTTTTTTTAAATCTATCTTTGATATACTTCTTTAGAGCTTATAATTTTTTTCCTAATATTAGATAAATTTATTTATATATCATTTTTTTTTCTTCCTAAATAGAAATAGTATAGTTATACGGTCTATACTCTAGTAATTTATTTATTTATAGCTATTTAAATAGCTTCTAGAATTCTTGATACTCTTTAAATAAATTTAATTATCCTACGGAATTAGTCACTAATTCCTAGGAATCCAAAAGTATCTAAGAATCGCTGTCTAACTCTAATAATATTTAATTTATTTCTAGTAAAAAGTACTATTCCTTTTCTAATTTACTTTCTAGTATTATAATTTCTAGTTATTCTTATTTATTTGTAGGTATCTATTCCATTAGTTTAGCTAACTATTTCTTTTCCAAATATCGAGTTACTACTATAATTATATTTTTCGCGGAATTTTCCTTCGCGGTATACTAATCGCGCTGTTTAATTTTTCTATTACTAGTATATTTACTAGTAAAGATGCGGGTACTATATTTTATATATAGTCTTTTTAAATAATAGTAATTGTTTAAGTAAAGTATTCACTATTTCTAATCTATTATTAAATTATAATCTTTAAGTTATAAGATCTTTAATACTATATTATATTTGTTTTCTAAAGACGTAATATTAAAGGTTATACTTTCGATATATTACTCTATAACTATAGTAATAGATACTATTTTGATTAAGATTTAACTAGTTTCTAATTTCTAGCTATCTAATCTAAGTAAAGGTTCGATATTTCTTTTCCGCCGTCTTTCAATTCCTATATTTTTTTAATATTTTAGTAATATAAAGTTATTCGTTGCGCTTAAATCTATTATTACTCGCGCTAGCTTTCTATTAATAATAATAATCGTTATAATATATCTTCCTTCCTTAGTTGTGGTAAATGTTTTTCGATTTGCGTCGTTTTATAATCAAAAGTATGTAATTCTTTTTTAAATGCGATAGTGTACGCAGCTATTATTAAAATATATAATCTAGGAATAATAATTATATATTAATTTATCGGTGTAATAATAATACTTATACTCTCTTAATTAATATTATATCCCGTTATATCCCCGTTTTGCTCTATCTAAATCAATTAATTCAAGTTCACTATAATAATTAAGTCGGTCTACACCGCATTTCTTATAAATAATTAAGTATTTATTATAATATTAATAATATTCGTCCTAATTTTCGATATTTAAATTCTAATATTTATAATTCTAATATAAATATTGTTCTAGTAATATTCTAAGTAATTGCAAGAATCTTCTAAAGTTCTACGCGATATTGTCGATTATACTATTAATTTAATTTATAAGATTTTCTTATCTTTTTAGTATCTTAACTTCGATCTATTATATTTAATAGAGTTTTAATTGTGGTATTATTCTTCGCCGTGGTAATACTATCTTCTATAGTATATCGATAAGTTCCATAACTCGTTAGTATGCGTTTTTATCTTTATCTTAAAAATTTTTTAATATCTTGGGTATCTCAAGGAATCTCTCTATATTAAAATTATAGCTAATCTATTAAGTACCGTACTCTTCATCCAAGAGATCGATTTTAGTCAAAACTCGATTTAATTAATTAATACTTGAAACAGGCTTATGATATTAATTAATATTATTAGAGCTATCTACCCTACAATTTAATATATATTGTATGCGTCTTCTAATTGATTCTATAATAGCTTTATACTATAATTTATTAATTTATCTAAGTTTATTAGTTTTATTATTTGCGTAGTCGATTAGTTCGTCGATTTTATTCTTATCAAATTATCTATACTATTGTTCTATAATATCTTATAAATTATTCCAATCCTAGTTAATACGTGGCCACATCGCTTAATTTATATAGATTATAAATTAATCTAAAGTAATCTAATTATCACTATTTAATTCGTTTTTTTCGTACCGTTCCATTCCTTTAACTAATAAATCTATATTAATATTAAGTTATATAGAACTAGCCTTGTTATTAATTCCTCCTAGATCTCTAATAATTTCAGGATTTCGTGATATATCATAGACTTCTCTAGCTTTATTATATAGCTTATTGGTTTCTACAGTAATATTAAATTATACGATTCTCGTCTCTTTTGGCGGTTTTAACTTATCCTTTGTCGCGTTTATTTGCTAAGATTTTCTATTTAATTTATAATTATTTCTTTTTTATTAATAGTCCTTTAATATATATCCTATCTTTCCATAATTATAGTAGAGTTTTTTTTTTCTTCTACGCTTACATTTCTACTAGGAAATACTAATATATTAGTCCCATCTCTTAATAACGTCTAGTTCTATAGATTTTAATTTATAGAAATTACTATTCTTCGTACCTGTATATTTTTTTTAATTATTAGATTTATATTAATTTCGAGGTTGGTATTTATCTTTTCTCTAGGCTTTGTTATCTCGTTTTTCTATAAGTTATTTATAGTATTGGTTATCTACTTTAATAGCAAAGTCGATTACTTCGTTAAGTGTAGTTAATCTATTAATTTATATAAATTCGTCCTTTATATGTCCTTTGAAACTACTAATAAAAATTAATATATAAACTTTTTCGTTTTAGTTTATTTTAGATATAATCTGCTAAAATTCCGCTGTATAAATTAATATATTATTTTATTAGTATAGCTATTTTAATTTATATTCGGCTATAGTTTCGATATCGATATCTTTAAAAATTCGTTTAAGATATTTGTGTAGATTTCCCGAGTTGGTGAATAATTTTTATATAATATTTAACTATTTATCTAGTACAACCTCGTAATATTTTTGAATATATAATTTAAACTAGTTCCACGCTATTTCTTGTAAATAAGTAAATATAAAAATAATTTTATCAACTTCGTTGATAAAGTTCTTCCTATTTATGTAAATATATATATTCATTTATATTAAAAATACTTATAACTTGGAATAAATTCTATTAAAAGATTTAGCTTTTGGTAGTTTTACTCTTTTAATTATATTTTTAAATATCGCTATTCTAACTTAATTGTCGAGTTAAGCGATATAATTCTTATATTTCTTTTAAATCTTCTCGACTTCTCTAAGCTTCGTTTTGAGATTTTCGATTTTCTAATTCTTTTCTTTAGCGTTATTAATAAGCTAAGTAATTATATTTCTTATTTATTTTAGCTATTCCTTTACGGAGTTTTCGTTTTCGAAATTAGTTTCCGCCAGTAGAGTATTCTTGACCGGAGTCTTTTTACTACTGGATAATTAAAAAGATATATTATTAATTTTTTAAATCTAACCAAGATTTAACTTATATAAACTAGTAATCAATGTGTTATACCCGGGTATTTATCCAAGGACTTTATAACTAGTTAGCTATCTTGGTTAGATACAATTTACTTAATAACTAGAATCAACTAGTAATTAATAATAAAAGATAACCTAATATAGTCTGACAATCCGCTAAAATAATAACGATATTATAATTTTAATTTAAGATAAAAAGGCTAAGCTAATTGAGTATATATATTTAATTGTTAAATAGTACGAACGAATTAAGCTAATACTAGATATAAAAATATATCTGTAATAATAATTTAGATTAATTACAAAAAACTAAACTAAGTATATAAATAAGTGTTCTTATATATCTTTGATCTATATACTATCCTGTATATCTTTTCTAGTATCTTACCTAGTATCTCAAGGTATCGTACCGTATACTATTTATAGTACCCCAGCTAATACTCTATCATATAATATTTGTAGGTGTCTATTATAGACTTTCTAGTTATACTGCGGAAAGAGTATATTTATATTTACTAGGGTTAGTTTTAATCGGAGTTACTATACTAATACCGTAGTCTCCCAGTATTATTATCCTAATAATATTAAGGTCCTTCGATATTATCGTGGTCGTAATATTCCACCTTTACTAATATTCACGTACTGGAACATTATCGTCTAGATAATATTTTACCATTAATAATGTTCACCACTTTCATCGTTACTATAGCTAGTATATTATCTATTAGTACCGCACTAGACTGGGGTCCATAACATTTTAATACTCGATGGCTATGGTAGTTATTTAATACCTTGGTTTGATAATATATGCAGTTAAAACGATATTATACCTCTTTATATACTTACATACTCATCTCATCTACTTTAGCCACTTAATATAGATTACTTTAATTTTTTAAAATGTGCGTACGGACAGCTGGTTAAGAATAAGATAAGATTAGGTTTTAACTATATTAATAAACTTTACTTTTTCGAGGCCTTTTTTTAGATAAGAGCTTAGATATATACTTTAGTTTAGGAAGCTCAGGAACTTATACAAGGCAGAAATTCTACTGTAAAGCCTATAATTACTGCCTCAATAAATATAGACGCTCCGGTAGAAAGCCAGCGTGTACGTGCTCCACCAAGGTATTCTGGCTATAATATACTAGGACATAAAATTACTCAGTGTCCTAATTATCAGACTATTTAAATTTTCTATAGAAATACATATTTTTCGGTGTTTTGAATAGCTTCATTTCTAGAAGATACGTAGAATTCTGGTGTGGTGGCCGCTCGCCCGGGATGGCCGCTCGCCCGTGGATTACGTTATTTACCACAGCGTGAGCCACGACTACACAATTTACTAAGCCGGGTACTACATGGTTGCCGTAGGTTACCCCACCTAGACTTAAGTCCCAAGTATTCTTATATAAAAGCTTTACATAGACGCACAGAGTTCAAACTAGTAGACATCGGCCTCCTTACACTATATCTAACCAAACCAAACTATCCTCACCTAATTTATACAACGGATTCTTCTACTACAAATCCTGGTCTAAACTATGGGCTTTATCCGACTTTTCGCCAGACCAAAGAATAGTGAAATTCTATAATCATTTTAAAAATTAGCCATAGTAGGGTAAGACTCTTTCAAGGCAGTTCCTCGAAAGATCTGTACACTGGGGCTAAGATTAGCTATAGGGATATTTTATCTATCAAACAGTATACGGTTTCGACGAGGACTGGAACCAAACCTTTACCAAACTCAATCGCTATATCCACTGCACTATAAGATATGATGATAACCCTAAACCAACCGAGATCGTCTAGGAGGGTTTTAAAAACGTTATTATTAATAATAAATAATTGCTAGAGAAGGCTTCGCCTATTAAAGTCCAGTAACTATTCTAAAACTAGATAAAACGATATTTAAACTACAATTATCGTAGCACTCTACGGTCAATCTTTTACTTAATAATCGATGACCATACCTTTTAATCTATTCTGGAAAGTCTAGAGCCTTACCTCGAAAGCAAAAATTGGATTACTAAAAAAAGAGAATATATAATCTTGATTAATCGCTATTTTTTTAATAAGGGATACCGGCACGAGTCTTATAATATGGATTGGGTCCGTTTGAAGATTTATGGGATTTGACCGTTTTCGCGTTCGTGGAATATAGTGGAGTTTAACGAACGATATCCGGCTATTAGAAAGCCCGGTTTAATTCCATATTATGATAGTTATGAAACTTGGGTGGAGGATATAAATGGATAGAAGGTAATAGATATTGATTCTTCAGGTGATAAGGATAAAGATAAGGATAAGGATAACTTAGACAGCGGTTATAGTATTTATGATATTTATCGATATCTAAGAGAGGGGGGCCATATTTGAATTGAACTTGTTCAATGTACTATGCCTGTTCCTTTTGGCAATTGCTGCAGGACAATGCTCCTAATATCTTTGTCCTATCACTGCAACGTCACAATCTAACAATAACTACTGCACATCTTCTCAGCACCTCTACAAATTCTTTTACTAGTATCTCACATTCTATATCGTGAATACATATGATACTGATGCTTAGCAATAGCTGAAGCTTGGATGTTGAATGTAAAGCGAGGACCTGTGAATTTCCTGTTTCGGTTAGTTTTGCCTCTTTCGGGATAGTCTCCCGGTACGCCGTATTGTTATCACCGCCCGCTGGCTCCTCCGAGTATATAAGAACTGCCCTCGCCTCTCTCAGTCCAATTACTTCTTTTTCCTCAACCCCCCTCCCATATTCTGCACTCACCTGGCCGCGGCCCGTTGTCTCACCAACTCCAGAGACGCCTGCCCCTTTCGCCCCCCTTTTTTTGCTCACCTCCACTTCCAGATTCTCTGCCCCGTCAGCATGGACCGGCTCGTTGGCTAAACTTTTTGCTCTCTCCCGTCCTGCGCCTCTGTTTCGTCCCCATTCTCCTCCCAGCCATGCTGATCTCGCAATTACCCATATGGCGATGAGAATGTGTCTGGGACGAGTATGCCCAATAGCATAAATGCCTCATACATGACTCTGTCGGCTGTTGTTGGTTGCTACCATTGTCGAGGTCACGAGGCAATTCTCGGAGGAATATCCAGGGAGAAGCCCAGGCGCGATCCAGGTATACTGGAGTACGACCCTCAGCAAAAAAGGAGATTGACACTTCGCGGGAGAGGTGATATTATTCTGGGAATTCTGAACTATTTACAAACTACAACATGCAGTCATCCTTTCCCGAGAGCCTACTACGAAAGATGAGGACTACTCTAGGTCAAACCGGCGACCCCAGCATGAGGAGCAACCTAGATCAACACGATCGACACCATCACCCGGCCGTATACTTCCTCTTCCGGTAGAAAAAGAAGTCTCCAGCCGGCCAAATTGGCTGCCTTCTACTGCCGTAGTACCTCCTGCCTGTCGGCCGGACATCTTAACAAGTCGGTATACGATCTTTTTGTTCCACTGCCATCGTGTCGCCGCCGTAGTGAGCTTGAGAATATCCGAGATGAGAACTTCAGGATGTCCTGGATGATGACTTTACCCTTTTGGCTTGACATATATAAGCTAATAGAGATGGACTGTGGATAGAAAACAAAGAACGAATTGTCTAATAATATCGTATACAGACCCCTAAGAATGTAGCGCGCTTCCGGATAAGCCATTTGTATGGGCTATTCTATGTGCTATTCGCATGGTTGACACTTGGACACTGGGGTTATAAGTTCATCCAATCATCATCCCAGCCGCCGCCGCCCCGTAACCTCGACAATGGAGGAACCACCAGCCAATCGAATCCCAATCTCGCATCGCCGCAGGCTACAAGTGAGACCGACAACATACTAAAGGGGGGGATTAGCGCCTAGCTTTTGTGAGTTGCGTAAGAGGGCACCTGTAGGCCAATAAATTCAGGGAATGTGCTGCTGTAGACAAAAACTCTTGGATATTAAGTTTTCTTAGCAGTGCAACATGGCTCACCCCTAACTGTGGCTCTTTATCAAGAATATGCACAGTACAGTAAATCCATATATCAATACTTTGTATACCAGCCACGTGCCAGGCGTACAGCCTGAAGTCTGCGTGGCATAGAGCGAATAAGGCGATCTATTCGCTCCTGAGGAATAGCCCACCAAGCAGCTTGAATACTCTCCCTAAATTGCGTCCAATCAATCTGTGATCTACCGCTTAGAAAGAGCTCTGGATAGAGCTCTAAAAGCTTCTTTTTAAGCAGGTTCCAGAGGTGCTTAATAGGATTTAAATCGGGCGAGTGTGCAGGCCAATCCGGCACCTAAATTCCATGCCTTTCAAACCAGTCCTGCGCCTCGTAGGAAACATGAATCTTTGCATTATCTTGTTGGAATATAGAGCCAGGTTTATAGATTGGTAGAAGCCTTTTTTCTAGGCAGGTAAGATAGGATTTGGTAGAGTATCCACCTCGAGGCGATAATTCATCCCGTTCTAGAACGACTAATTCAGATCGGCCACCAATCCATATAGCGCCCCAAACCATTTGAGAAATATCTTTTCCATGGTTTGTTAGGTTAACTAGATCTTTTCTATATGCTTCATTAGAAAAGCGGAACACGTATTGGGTTGAATTATTCGACTTTTGTTAGACGGAATATTCGTCCGAAAACATCATTTCAAGTAAATGGATAGAATTGGCCCACGTACGCGCGAATTGAAGGCGTTTTTTAGCCACATCAGATCTTAGAAATATACGCTTCTTAGCTTTCCATTTTTTTAAATGAAAAGTCCTAAGTACGCGCTTAATAGTAGACTGAGAGATTGAAAAACCACTGCTAGCAATCAGGGCCTTGTAGCCTATTTTAGGCCTCCGGCGGGTAAGCAGATATATATAGCGCTTTTCAGCGAAGGTAAGCTTCTGAGGTCTGCCCTTTCTAGGCTTGCTTTCCAAGGTATAGTAGTGTTGAAAGCGTTTTTTGGTTGAGTAAATAGTAGAGCGACAGACGTTAAATTGCTTTGCAAGTTGAGTAGGCAATATATTATTCTCTAGACCAGATATAATTGCCGCGCACGTCTCAGTAGAAAGCTCTTGATTTAGCCTTCTATTTCCACTAATTTCGGTTCCAAAAGACCTCATAATGGTGGTGTAGTAGGTGGTTGAAGAAAGTATAAGTTTTTGACGCGTCGGCGGAAACGCGCTAGTGTAGTCAGACTTTTGACCCCCAATGTATATTATAGATATACTTGAAAAATAGATAAGTAAATATTTAAATATTAGAAAGAGGATGAAATATTTCTAATATTTCTAATATATATTATAGATATTACTTTTAATAGTCTTAAAAATAATCCTAGAAATTTTCCTTTTTTATTTAGTAATAAAATAGGATAAATTATAGTCTATACTATATTAAAATAGTATATCCCCTTTATATAAATAGATAAAATTTTTAGAAAAGAATTTCAAAATCTAGCTAAAAAAATTAGACTTTAGCTTTAAAAAATATCTATCTTTAAATTTATCTTAGATTATTATCTATTTAAATTTAAATTAGAAATATCTTTTAAATAAGTAGTAAAATAATTTAATTATTTATATTTTCTAATTTTTAATAACTTTACTATATCTTTTATAGTAGCTAGAGTGCTCTTTCTATAGTATATTTTATTCTCTTTCTTTTTTACATTTTACTAGTACTCTCTGGTAAAACTATATAATTTACCAAATTTACGAAACTTATCAACCTTTCTCTACCTTTCCTCTTTAGATAATAAGGATTTATCACATAATATAGTTGATTTCCGTATAGGATCACATATTAAACCGTTTCTTGAAAACAAGTATCTTAAAGGAGAAAAAAAATAAAGGATAACCAGGTCAAGCGCCCCTATTTAATTTCACAAAAATCCTACCGGATTATCTAACTCACCCACTAGCTCACCCACTAGCTCACCCGCACTCTCGACAACATCACCCAAATTACCCACACTCACCCTACGACCTAGCGGCGCTTACCCATAAAGCAGCAACCTCGAAAGGGCACATATTCCAGTCGGCCGCGTTCAACATGTGGCTTAAGTACGGCTGAGCGGACGGGAAGCCCTGTTCTCCACACCCTGTGGTCGTATGTACCATCTGGTTCTACAGAGTTCAATAAATTCTGACGGAATTACAACTATCCTACTTCTTTGCCATAGAACTGTAAGTAGCCCCTCATCCTCCTGTGGCCCTCAATCTTATTATTGCTGAGCATCTTGAGCATTTCTTTTATAACAGGACTGCTGGTAGGTCTGTGAAAGCTTGATTGATATTTATTCATGTCTGGCTTACTATACGTCACTCTCTGCCTGATAAATGGACCCCCACTGTAGTGCACATTCAATGTTCAATCTTGATAATCGTTCAGTTCAACCATTGAAAGGAAGCTGATATCAGATCAGGGATTCTCGGTTGGCGCATTGATCTATCTTGATAATATTCTCCACAAGTTGCAGGGCTAACGTGATTCCTGCGGTGTGGCCAAATTCCTGAAGACGTTGAATGATCCACTTCCGGGCTTCACCTTCCATGAGCAATGACTTCCCTGCCGTATAGAGAGGCCAGGTCATCATATATCCAGCCGACCCGTTGATAGGGGACGAAACATCGATAGCGTGGCCTGTCTCAGATGCCGAAGATATAGCCCCCAAGGCCTGTGGAACGGTGGATATTATATCCTTGCCAAGCTTTGACACGATTTCTTGTGTGTCTAAACGCTGTAGCTCTATATGGGCCCGGGTAACTGGTTCCAGGTCTGTAGAAAGAATTTGGTTCGAGATATAGTGTATAGAGTCGCAGGTTCTAATCTGAAGGATTCGTGCGTTGTTCCAAACCCTGATAGCCCAAGAGTTCGTGTAGACGTCAAATCGCTCGTTGTAAAAGACCGCTGGGTCTTCGCCTGCTTTCTGGGAAGTTGCATAGCCTGATTGCATAGAGAGGGCCCCGATAATATATTGCAACTCCTCCTGAAGACCAGTCGCCTGTTGGAGTAATGTAGGCCAAGGGATTTGCCCCCTATTCTTCCTGACACACGATAAAAGCTTTGTGCACTGGGTGGCCACTACACCGAGGTGCCAGAACGCACTCGTAGGGTCCATGTGCTTGGTTACTTCCTCTTGCAACTTACACATGTCTTCCGGAAACGGTTGGCCACTATGCATACAGACAGCCACCATATCCGCGCGGACTTGGTTGAACATAAGAAATGAGGCCCTTGATGAGAATTGACTCTTGCCTCGGGCAACCACCAGCGCAGCAGCTCCCTGGACATGACGGGCCCAGGATGAAAAGTCCGAAACGTGCTCGAAGAGCCCTAGCGAGATCACTGTCATCAAGGTGCTATCTTTGATAGACTCTGTGGGTGATGCCAGTGCCACATTTACCTGATTGATCGCTTCTGAATACTTAGCGCGCGCATGCTTGGCTAGTTGTGGTTGCCC
The DNA here is from genome assembly GCF_009193645.1 of Aspergillus pseudonomiae. Classification (NCBI taxonomy): domain Eukaryota; kingdom Fungi; phylum Ascomycota; class Eurotiomycetes; order Eurotiales; family Aspergillaceae; genus Aspergillus; species Aspergillus pseudonomiae. The sequence continues at coordinate 448,797 of NW_022476008.1, read as the reverse complement.
AGTTGTATTAGCTAATGTAACAAGTCCAATAGCGGCCATACTGGCCACCAACATTGGTGAGCGCTGGCTATCAATGACATAGTCAGCTGGAATATAGTTAAGGTATCCGCGCGAAGAGGATCGGTAGTTGGTGACAAAGTTGCAGAGGAAATAATTGACTCCTATTGCATCATAGCTATTGCTCAGCTCGGGAAGCGATAGTGGGTTAGAGCTGTAGCTCCTAGGTAAAGTGGACGTGTCCTCTCTCTGTCTCCTTTTCTGTTTGGACCGTTTTATAGTGTGATCTGTCTGGTTGCGGAAGACGAGGTCCCACTCGTCTCGGTACCCAGGACATTCTTCGCAGGTGCGAATGCACTGTCCACAGTGAGGAAGCTGCTGATCACACTGTGAAGTGATCAAGCGAATTAGAACACATCTTGGTGTATGACAGGGAACAGGAAGAAGGTAAATAATACGCACACGTCGCTTAACAGCACGACAGTTGCCGCAACTCCGGGATACTCTTGCGTGTGACTCACTGCGCAGTGCCATTCTGATTACAATGCGGACGGATGCAACAGGAACATTGGTGTAGGCTGCAAGAACTCTGCTGCCAAGCTTATCCAGGTGAATTTCAAGGAAGCTTAACCTAGACAAGCTCTCGCTGCGATCGACGTTTTCAGGGCTTTGTTCATACAAGAAACACCGCGTCTTCGCCTACCAATATATACTCCACGAGACTCGATTACAACGGCATTCTCGTTACATCCTCAGCTGAACAGAGCCCACAGGTGGCCCCGATTGACTATTCTGGTTGGTGACTGCACTCGATGATCAGCTCTACACTCTACACGGAGTGCCCAACCAACTTGACGATGCAGAGGTCTCGGCTTCGACTAGTTGAATGGTTCGTAATAGCCCCCGTTGTTACCTTATATTGAAATGCCAGTGATGCTATCTTATCAGGGCTTCGATGCATGTACCGAAAAACCGCTAAACCTGATCCCGTTAGCTTTGCGAGGGCGATGCTATTATTGGTGTCCGCTTGACCCACAGCCACGTTTGAGCTGAAGAGCATAAGGAAGACAGGATGAGCACAGACCAACACACACCATGAAAGGCCCATTGCTCGCGGTAACTTCTGTTGCGTAGTAGTTGAAATGCTCCGCCAATGACAATGCCTACCTCGAAACAGCCCCCTTCCCACGGAAGTATGTCAACCACAAGGTTGTAGGACGTACACGAGGGGCTATGCTGAAGGACAAGGCCCATAAGGGTGACAGTAGATATAAAAAGAGACATACCATCTTCTTCTCAGCCAGTTTTATTCCGCAAGTTCTTTTCTATCTTGGCCTGTTTTATTCTCTCTAAATCTTTTTTCCTTCTGTTGATCTACTCTTTCACTACTATTATGGGAAAACTCGATGAACGGGATAGCATAGCTATCCTCCAACTTATTATATTTCCATTTATCCTCGCCGCTGCAATTTTCATTTGGAACAGGGCTGGTTGGAGAGTCGGAAGGAAGATTTGGCGATATCCCGTCACGCTCTCGCTCCTTCGAATTGCCGGTAGTATATCTACCATGATAGCGATCGATCATCACTCAACTGGCGTTACGCGGGCGGAGAATGTGTGCGAGCTTATTGGCCTTGCACCGCTGCTGCTGACCTACGTTGGAATCTTGAGACAAATGTGAGTTGTTGACAGGGAGACCCTGGAGATCGATAAGTGTGGACTAATAGAGGTGCCATTCTCTCAGTGACACAGAAAAAAGAATACCTCGAAGGCCCCTCACGCTGGTGGCTGTCTTGGGTTTTGTCGGCCTAATTCTTGGAATTGCGGGAGTTAGCACTGCCAATGTAACGTATACCAAGATTGACGGGCATTGGACTTATACCTACCATCCAGGCGCTCTTGTAAAGGCGTCTATGGGTATCTTCATTGCTGTATTCGTTATCACCGTCTTGATGACTAGTTGGTTGTTCTTCCAGCTCTGTTTCACACTGAGACGGTTTCAGACCAAGCTGTTCCTGGCAACTGCCTTTTCCGCCCCCTTCCTGGTTCTCAGGTTAGTTTACTCGGCGCTCGGTGATTACGACAGCGACGACCAGCGATTTTCTCCGATCAAGGGGAACGCTACTATCTATCTATGCATGGCGGTGGTGGAGGAGATTACCGCCATGGTTATCACTATGGCCTTAAGCATGTCGGCTGTGCTTGAGAAAGATTTCGTAAGACTCCGCCGACCTGAGCAGGAACCCGAGGTCGGAACTGAGCCAAAATACAATTCAGTCTAGTTGTCTATTTGGCAGTTGAAGGATGGATTTGTTGAGAGTGTAAACTGATTTCAGTGTCGTTTTTTTTTTTTTTTTTCTTTTCTTTTCTTTTCGTTGTTAAAGGGAACATGAAATGCAGTACCAATGCGGGAATAGAAGGCCAGGATTAAATGAGTAGCGTGTTTTTCGATTAGCCATTGAATATCGAGTCCTCAATTTTCGAAAGCCCTCTTGTTTTTTAATCTCCCACTCTGACACCAAGGCAGGTGGCTCATACAACGCATAGACTGTCAATGCTTAATTCTGTGCCAAGTCCCTCTGAATGCTCGGCGATGGATCCTTCAAAGCTTCTCTAACTTCATTGGAATCCGACTGCAGCCTTCCATTGTGACAGCATTATATCCCCACAAATATTCATCTATCCGCAAGATAGACACGCGAAGGAGTAGAGCTTTCCGAGGAATAGGGATACACAGTCGCCCAATGTTGGCTGCAAATATGATTGATCAAGCTTCTTCTTTCCCCACTTGTGATACGTTTTACTACGCAGCATTCTTTTTCTTCCACCATACTGAAGAAGGTAATTGGGATGCTAGGGTATCAACCGTGGGGGCGATTTTATGCAAGACGTCGGCATTAATATCTGCGTTGGTACTATCTGGGTGCCGATCTCATTCAACCCATTCCCTACGCCAAACTTAATGTGGTAACTGAGATGTTCGGCCTATTATAGAGGAGCCCTGGGGGCCATTTTCTCTTAGCTAGCACTAGTGGGTGCCGATCTCAGTCCTAAGCCACCGTCAGCCGCATCATCGGTACACTTACCGACTGTAGTGAGAATAATGGAAGTCGATGTGGAGACTCTAAATATTGGGGGCCGAGTCAGCCTTGTCCAGCAATAAGCTACCTCGCGGATTGATCCATTTTGAGAATCGGCATGGGCTGTGCCTTGTGGCCTCATGCTGATTCGTGTATCCGAGTACCTATATAACACTGGCCGAGTGCCTGCTTTCTCAGTTGGAGATGCGCTATCAACTCCTCGACCGTTGTCTTTATAACTGTTGAAATACACCTTGTGACTTGAACATGAGGCAATCTTCACCCTTCGTCGCCGGACTGCTGTCCTTGGCTTCACTCACACAAGCGGAATTAGGAAAGATCCACTGGAAAGGACTTTGTGACCCAACAAATGCTACAGGGCCAATGATCTGTGGAACACTCGACGTGCCATTGGACTACACAGACTCTCAGTCCAACAAGACCTTGACTCTTGACATTGCCAAGTGGCCGGCGACCAAGACACCGGCCGCAGAACCTATCATCTTCAACTTTGGGGGACCTGGTGTAAATTCATTCGAGGGTCTTGGATCATATGGAGAGGAATTCCAGACGTAAGGCGATAGGCAAAACTTACCAGTCAAATACTGAAATACATTTCTTCTCTAGTATCCTTGGAGGTCGTAACGACCTGATAGCCTTCAACTCTCGGTTTGTGACCCAAGTATACATGAGCTTATGAACCATTCTAATTATCTATTTAGGGGCGTTGGAAACACCCTTCCGTTTTCGTGCTATAGCAATGATTCTTCCAGAGAGCTTGCATCGCTCCAGGCTCCAGCAGATGGCACAGCATCCAACATCGCCTGGGGGCAAATATGGGCCCAGAGCACAAACATTGCACGGGCGTGCTATGCCCAGAACGGCGAGAATGGAAGTCTTATAGGGACGAGCTTTGCGGCCAGGGACACGATGCAGGTCCTTGATGCTCTTAGCGGAAAGGATGCTTTGCTGAACTACTGGGGTAAGAGCCACAGTTCCACCTAGACCCGTGGTACATTTCCCTAATTGTCACTCACCAGGAATCTCATATGGCACTACGGTGGGTGCTGTCATGGCAGCCATGTTCCCGGAAAGAATGGGTTATGTGGCACTCGATGGCGTTGATAATCCGGCCGAATACCTCAACGGATAGTAAGTGATACCTTTGCTTATCAACAGCAGGTCCTTAAGTAATTACATATTCTCAAACTGAACAAAGCTGACAACCCATTCTCTTTTCTACACAGCAACGCACAAGCCGTTGTGGACGTCGACACCGTGTTACGAGGCTTCTGCTCGGGCTGCTTTGACGCACCTGACCTGTGCCCCTTATCGAAGCTGTACAGTAGTGCCGCCAACCTCGAAGCCGCGATTTACATGATGCTCGAAGCGCTCAAGTTCAATCCCATTCCCATCCCAGACAATGGAGGGGTCGTGACTTACAGCGACGTCAAGGCTACTATCTTCGAGGCGCTATACGCTCCAAGCTCCTGGCCGTTGACCTCGGAGCTCATTTATTACGTACAGACCCGCAACGCAAGCGTCCTTGGTACTCCCAAGGTGTACTTGACCCTAAAATCTTACGGCCTGTCGGCGTCATTGACTTCATCTTCCAACGAGGTAGGGGACGGGATCAGATGTTCTGACAAGGCAAAATCAGCCAGCTTGGCGGATGTGCTACCGTACAGCAAGGCCAGGGCGTCGCTGAGCAAGATAGCAGGCGATGGTTCTAATGGTGACATGCGATGCGCACAATGGAATCGGAAGATGTATGCCAAGGAACGGTACACTGGCGACTTCGATGTGAAGACAGCCCACCCTGTATTGGTGCTAAGCAACACCTTCGACCCATCTACTCCGCTTACGGCGGCGAAGAACCTGACCGCTACGTTTGAGAGAAGTGTTTTGCTCGAGCAAAACGGTTACGGGGTAAGAATTTCTTGATTTCCATTTCATGCGAGCACGCAGCTAATCTACTCTTGACAGCATACTACTCTGGCCATGCCGTCTCTTTGCACGGCCAAGGCGGTCCGGGCTTACTTTGCCAATGGCACATTGCCCGCAAAGGGAACGATCTGTCAGACGGATGTGCCTCTTTTCACGAACCTCACGTATGCCGATGTGTGGCCGAAGAATTTCAAACGGGATGTTCAGTCTGTGGATGATGCGAAACTTCTCCGGGCCTTGATGTCGCTTCCTGAGAAGATGTCACGGCGCAGGCTCTAGTGAGGAGGTCGTTGCTTCAGCGCCATGATGACCTATCTCTCCTTGTTTCCGGAAACAGATAGTGGATTGGTCCTGGTATACCATGTGCACAATACCTCGTTTACGTTTGAGGTGGAACAGTCCCACAGACCTAGTCGACCAAGGCCAGGATGATAGACCGAACCGAAATCGGTGGCGTGGTCAGCAGTCGGCGAGGGTATAAAGCGTATAGAGATAATGAAAATGTAACTACTATAATAGTCAACGAATTTATTAGCATACCTGCCTTGGATAGCCATGGGGTAAAACAAGCAGAGGAGGTATATATGCTTACCAGGGTTTACAAGTCTGTGAAGTGGAAGAAGGCATTCAATAATAAAAGAGAACGAAGAAGAGTTGTCATGCTGTATATTACAATCGCTGTCCGTTTTATAATACCTGACGCCGCGTCATAGCAGATAGCTTCTTCTGTCTTACCCGAATTGATCTATGTTCTAGTTGAGAAGATTCGTTTCTATTGTAGCTAACAAAGATGATCCTCCTTAGCCAAGTTGCTGATTTCATCATTCGGACCTTCCAGCCTAGCATGCGCACGTTCGTAATATTGAACGCGGCCTGAGTATAGCTTGGTGTTGATTCGATTTCTCGAACTGTTCCCTACGGGAGTGTACAGTGACCACACCATGATGACCAGGTCAACGAAATTGGCGAGAAGATCGACGATTCTTCCTGCGTGGCTGGCTGAAGATTCGCACACCGCATTCCTCGTCAGATGATACATACTTGGGTTTGGTCGTAAGCGAACTACAGCTATGGAGAGTTATACATAGCCTTAGAACACGAAATATGTTATAGGCGAGTGAGATGCGTGCCAAGATATTTACGTATACATGGTTACATATTGAGAATATACAGGGGGTGTGTTTGTGTGCTTTTGTGTGTGTGTGTGTGTGTGTACTCATTTACCCTGACCCCTACCTCTCCATCCAAAGCGTTACCGACATCTGTGGATGTTTTTCCCCTGTTCCATATTGGTTTTGGGTTATTTTCCCTTTGCACTATCAAGGCCGTACATACCTAGATAAGTGGCATGGCACCGCTAGGGAACTGCAACACCGCAGGATTAGAGACGAGGGATCTACGGTTTATGGGGAAGAATTTCACTGTTGGAAAAGACTAGGCCTAGTACTCTGCCTATAGGGGCCCGGGTCAGGGTAGTACCCGTAGGCCCTTCTACTCTTTCAGCACATGGCGCTTCACGGTTGTTATTTCAGGCATGTTACTTAGGTGCCACCCCCGGTCGCCCTTCGAGAGGTGTGCCGAGCAATGTTAGATAGTGTTCCAATCCAATCCAATCCGCGGTTCCGGTCTCCCTGTTAGCCCGACGCATAGGTACCCAAGCTGACCCAACTCGCCATGGGATTGATCTCTAATCGCATGTTTCAATGTCCCTGGACGGAAGCTGTTAACTTAGCAGTTCGTACATAACAATTCACTGGCATTGCAGCAAGCTTTGGTATGTTATCTAGAGGGAGTTCCTAACGTCTCTGGAAGGGCGAATCCATGATAGTAACAGGCTCCACAACGCGGCTTTCTTCGGGTGGTTTCAGTCCGGGAGCCAGGACAGCATGTACTGCGCAGTATAAGAATACTAAAGATGAAAAACTAGTTGCAGCGCCTAGAGTTGGATTTGGGGCGGGTTCGGCTTCGACATCTAAGACCCGCCCCCGGAAATCGCTGGGGTTAGTGAGGTTCCTCGTACCACTCTATGTATATACAGTAAACCCCCGTTATAAGCAATCAATTCAGCAAGCGACTCAAATTGCTTATTTCTGGGAATTGCTTATAGCGAAATTCCTATATAGACTAGTTATCACTGGGATTTGACTAAATTTGTATAATTTATATTACATATTCAATAATCTTCTCTGCAGCCAGGGGTAAGTTGATAGTAATTTGTATTCTGCTACAGGAAAATATATATTCTTGTTGGTAAGGCTTGAGACTAAATAAGAGAAAAACGCGGCACTAGTTTACTTTTCAAATTATATTACTGCTTAGAAAATCCCGCTTTACTCGTTTATAAGGAATTGTGTATAGAGAGTTAAACAGTTGTATGAAATTTCCCTCCAGCGGGGTTTACTGCGTAAATTATATAACTTATATAGAGGCTTCAAAATTCCAGTTGTAACGAGTGTATATAGTGATGTCGCTAGAAGCCATACCTCGACCTAAGCAATTTGAATCGCTTGCTAACTTAATTGCTTAGAACGACGTTTTACTAGAAATACAACCCAAGGCCAACTTAGAAGTTCCCGCAACACTGCCATTCTTATTCTCGCATTCAACTAACAGCAAAAGCCAAACCTTATTCATTGCCGTCGTGGGTCCCGTCAAGTTGAAGAATGTCGGTTAGGGCAAAGGGGCAGATCCCTTTCATGGATTCTTAGAGTTTGGAATGTTTAGTAAGTGTTTATCTGGCTCTAACAAGTGTCCTTTGACCGCGTTGATCATGTTACACGAGTCATGTAGCTTCTCGCACCATTGTACATTGCTGGTGCTGTGTGTTCACGGTGGCTGAGAATAATTCAGAATTTAATCCTGGCCCCAAGCTTTCTCGGCAATATGCCTACGGGAATGAGCGACCTTGTTCACACCCTTAGACTATTTTTCCTGATCATGAGGCACCTACCCATAGGTTGACTACGGTATACTGACGCTTTCTTATCTAGGTGTCTCAGACACGAGAAACTAGGCTAGATAGGTATGAAGATAGTCCTTGTCGAGTCCTGAGATTCCCAACGCGTTTCAAGGGGTGTTCGCCTTGAATTGTGGTCAATTCAGTAAATTATTCTCCCTACTAAGGCTAAAATGACATCGATAAGCATGTTTTAATACGGCTGTTAAAATGAACTTACATGGAGGTGGGGAGCAAGGTCAGATTTAGGGTCTACTTCGCTCAGAGTAAGACAGTCAATTCCCGCGCCTATTTGCCCAGTTTTGATTTCAACACCCTATACAACCAACTTGAAGCACATACGGTCGTAGCAGCCCAAAGTAAGCTATGGAGATATCCAAGAATCATACGCGAGAAAATATCTGACGTGTGTCGCTACTGATGGTACATTCCTCGCCTGGAATGCTAACTGTTTACCATCTCTTTCGGTTCAATTGACGCCTCTATAAGTGAGTCTGTAGCACCTTTCATCGCGTGCTTGAAAGCTTTCGATCTTTGTCTCTCAAACTCCGGCTCAGAAGAAATACTGAGGTTATCTGATTCGATTGCAGCCTCGCGGAAGCATTAGTGCAAGCGTTTGATCATCAATTAGGAACGATGCAGTCTGAAGGAGCTTCCGCCGGTCGCTACTCAAGATACCAAGGCCCGTCGTGGGATGGACAAACGCAATCGGCTACGCCGGATGATGGTTTATACCACCCGGGTCAGACAGCGTCAGGGGACCAACATGCACAAACATCTGCAACAGGGAATGGTCTCTCTTACTCTGGTCAGGGTGTGACAGGAGGGCAATGGGAAGAGTCATCTAGGTCAGATGGCGGCGTCTACGGCACGGTACAAGGCCGCCCTGGAGGCCAAGGGACGAATGCATGGTCGCAAGGGTACGACGTCGGGTGGTAGCGTTCAGAATCCAGGACCGGCCTCGGTTTCAGGACAACAACCACAAGCCAGTACGACGACGAGCGGCCTGCAGGCGACCCAATCAACATCGACGACACAACTTGCGCAGACACCGACGCCAACTGCCAGTCTCTACCTCGAGGGACAGAATACTGGGGGAAATAGAAACGGAGGGCAGCTGGCAGCAGATGGTAGCCCCTCTCAGGCCGGAGTAGCTACTCCAGACGATGGGCTCTATCATCCAGAGCACGCAAATGCGAATGGTCAAGGGGCACAACAATGGACACCGAGTGACGGTCTCTATCATCCTGATGGATGGAATCCTGGCTCGGTGACCAACCCTACATCAACAAACTCTCGTCCTGATGGGACGGGAACGCAGCTATCGTCGCCGTCCCCAACCTCCAGTATCACAAGTAAGCCGACAGCTACCAATGATTCTTCTAGCTCAAATACGACCAATCCAAACGCTGCTACGAAGATTGCAGTCCCTGTTAGTGTCGGAGTCGTTGCGGCGGCAATGGTAGGTGTTATCCTGTGGTGGCTGTATAGAAAGTCACAGGCTGCAAAGGCGGCAAGGAAGCGGAACAGCTCGTTGGAAGAAGGAGATTATATGAAAGATGACGGACCGTCGCTCCTCGAGAGGAGTGTGGCCGCATTAGGCGGATATAGCTTGTTCAAGCCCTCCTGGAAACGGACTCGTGTCGCTAGTCATTCATCCATGCGCAGCGGTGAAAGTTCATGCAATAAATATGGAGATCACGTTGAATGGAACGAGTCTCGTGCACCAGGTGAGGCGAACCTCTACGACCTCGAGAAGCTACAACCTCCTGAGAATACTGCTTCTACGGAGGTGTTGGCCCCCGAGGGCCCCCGAGACAGGGATATAACAAAACCAACCCCTACGCTGAGAGTTGAGACCTCCAGTATATCAACATCAACACGAGTTTGCACACCACCATCGCTACCTGGTGTGCCCGAGGAGCCTGAGCAACATGAAAAACATGAAGAACCCAGTCCCCCAATTACACCAGTCGACTCGAAGGCTGCGATGGGAGAGGTATTTTCGGTAGAGATAAGTTTCACACCGGCTAATGCCAAGCATATAGAGCTCAAACAGGGTCAAACTGTTACAGTCTCGAAGGTTTATGATGACGGTTGGGTAAGCTAAACTCCATTGCTGTCCCTGGTTAGTTCGTTGAATGAGGAAATATGTGCTAATGTCCTACTTCACTAACAGGTACTGTGCCATTTACCTGAGAGCAAAGCAGAAGGTTTAGCGCCACGAGCGTACTTGTCAGCATCGCCTCTTAAGGGGATGATCTCAGGCTCTAGCAATCTGATGCTGCATCCACAATACAACGTCTCCCAATTTTCATTCTCAAGTCAATCAACCAGCCTCCATACGGACGTGGGCCAAACCTCACACAGTGATGCGCAACAACCAACGCCTCAATGAGCCCTGCACTGTCTGTTCGGATATAAGACCTAAGCACATAATCATTCGATGGCCGACTAGGCAGAAACGCGGGACTGTTTGAGAAATATGGTGATTATGCAGTAGTTGGAGAACTGAATTTGGGAACTTCCGACGAAAGGGAATGCATGACTGCTATTGATAATGACTTAATTTTATCGAAACCAACATAGTAATCTAAGAGCCATAGTACCTTAATTGTTAGCACTTGATACATAACCACCCTATAGTCCTATTAAATTGCAACTGAAATGCTTAATTAGAAGGTGCAGTATCACTTTGTATCATTGTTTCCAAACGATAAGTCTATGCCATGTTCTTCTAGACTGGCAAGGAAATCCATATGAATACTAACACTCTAGGGTCCGATCAATAGACAACGTTTTAGCCCATAATATGAGGTCCTGCATTAGAAAGAAAGTGAGTTATTTTAGCACTGTACTTTTCGAACTAATGACAACAGTACTAGACTTCAATACACTTAGAGGCGCCGAACAGATTATTTATTAGTCATTATATATCACTTCCCCATTTATCTATCGCCCAACCCAGCTTCCACCGGCAAACTTAGTTATAGATCGTCACAACTTGGCTCTCGTTCTTAGGCGCACCACAAGCTCCCACAAAGTCCCCAAATCTTACCCCCAGCCCTTGTACAAAGCCCTCGAACTTTGACGCACCACAACTATCTCCCGGCCCACCGCGACACTCTTCCAAAGGCTGGGGACTCGAGTTCACCAACACCCGGTAATACTCGCCCTCATCATATCCATAGCTATCGCAGCTCAGCTTCTCAATGGCAATGTTCGTCAAAAACGGCAAAATGTCACTGCTCTTCCACTGTCGGCCGTAGTTGATCTTATCTGTCGGCATAGTCTTGTTGACATTATTGGCACCCGAAAAGGCGCTGTTGTTAAAGAGACCCAGGGCTGTGATAACAGTCGGTGGGAGTTCGCGGTGCGTGAAGGAAACATAAACATCCTGGCTAGAGTTGGAAGCAAGGAGACTCAAGCTAGCATTCACCCATGGAAAGCCAATCCTTGGCGATGCATAATTCCCGTATCCCACGTTATGGAAGTACCTGATATCCTCGCCGTACTCGAAGGCGAGCCAGTCATTCGAAGAAAAGAGAGTGGTGGCACAGAAAGGTGAGTCGCCCCGGATGACGGTTTCGTAGCCGCAGAACTCGAACATGCTTACTACGTCGGAAGTCGTGAAGTTGAAGTTAGGCGCTTGGTCATTCAACCGTTCCTTGATAGCTGCAGTGTACTTCTCTATCCATTCCTGATTTACTCCTGTTAGCTGCAGAAACGGGGAAGGTGAGGTAAGGAGATGCGTACTTGGGACTGGTCGCTACCGTAGCTTCCACTATACGCGGGACAACTTTTGTAAGGAGTGAGGGAGTCCACGCCCGTATTCTTCTTCTCTTTAACTTCTACGAGATGCATCCCCGTGGTTTTGTTGAGTGTATAGCCCTCAATAAACCCGGCGGCTGTCTTGGTCGTTCGATCTGCAGAGGATGACCAGACTTTGCTCGGATGGCGTAGATTAGCATAGCGGGTGCGGAAGTTGACGCCTAACTGCACAGCTTCCTTGTACCCGACTTTCGTGACCTTTTCAAGATGCTCTTCGTCAACGGGGGCGGACCAATTCGCTAGGAACTTGAGATCCGTCGTTTTCGACCAGTCTTGCGTTGTGTTGCGGAGCTTTTTCACAAACGGCTCGAGATAGGTTTCGTAATCGAAATCGTTAGCATAGATGGCTGCGTGCCGGATCAGATATGCCGCCTTTGTTACGTTGCATCCCTGTGGAGGAGAAGATTCTAATGGGGGGTCATTGATGGTGCGGTAGGCAGCTATGCCAGCGAGGTGGTTGAGGGGATTGAAGGATTCACTGGCGGTGGGAACGCTTAGGGCTCCGAGGAGTAGAGCGACGGGCAGGAGCTGCATTTTGCTGGCGTGCTCACCTGGGTTGGGCTGATGGTAGATTAAACCTTCGCGATGCGATCCCTGGATTTATAGACGATTGACTTCCAGTTACCTCGAGGTAGTCGTCGATATTTGGCCCAGGTAGGAGCTATACCAGTTCGGGCATCTACAGGGTGAAAAGCAAGTAAATAATGGACTTGGCTGTGGCTTGCCAGGCATATTACCTCATTCCATGCATCAGTTGATCCACTGGCGCGGGTCCAGCGCATATGAAAAGATGCAGACTTACAATTGAAGAATAAGAAAGGTGACGTCATACCCTTACCGACTCGAACCTTTCTTGCTTGGCTTCACATTATCAAAACGGAAAACTGACTACTCACCCTGTAGGGCTAACTTCCCTGTCCCTGACTCACCACCGATTACCATCAGTAAGCGGGTATATCTGTCTTATAACGTCATAATGCTCCACGTCTCTTGATAGCCTAAGAAAAAGTTGCTATTGCTGTGAAGAATATCCATCCCAGGGTCTCACTGCCATCCTTCCAGGTTTCAGTCTGTCTGTGTAGCCAGTACACTAGCTCTATTGGCAAATAGGCTACAGTCACAACCGTTACTGCTTTCCATGTCGGAAATATAGATGCTCTTTCAAACCCTAGTCACATGTTTCGCTCCTCTAGATATGGTTATTGCGTAAATAACAGGTTTTGTGCATACAACGTAATAATACCTGTTCTTTATCGAAGATTCGAGGCAGACTCTTTTCAGGTAATCGACCATTACCGCCAGTACCAAATATGGTCTGATGAATACTCCGTGTACTTTAGCCCCCTCAATGGAGATGACTGTTTGCGTGTTTCAGTGCATTTTGTTTTTCAACTTAAAAGAACACAAATACTATTACGGTACAAGAAATTCAGAGTTCAAGGTCACGAATTGCCGGAACATAAATATCCCTGGCCGACAAGAATGCCTGGCGATGTTGCCGCAGCTCTCGCCTCTTATGAACTCCTGCCGTATGGAAATTAGTTGTGTCCAAGATCAACATCGTTGTTGAGCCTATAATAAAAACTTCCAATCCTCTTGAATCTGCTCCGCAGCTATTAGCCAAAAGGGCAGGCCTACGACGAGCTGTACCGAATGTTACCGGCGAAAGCAGAAGGTTCCTATCCCACAGTTTTCTCCCCACCCCAAGGCCCCCCGCCCATTCCGCCGAGAACTAACAACAGCTAACGTGCACATTGCCACGCACCTGTAGCGGCGGGGGCACAGGTGATCACGAAAAACTGACCAGATGCCGATTCCATGGGACCTTTGGTAGAGACTAGGATAGGAAATTTTGCCAGATTGTGAAGAGAAGTAGATCGAAATTTCACTTTAGTGGACAGTAGACTAGTGGTGCATGGATAAACTAGCATGCTATCCCTTTTAAACTCCCTAGATCGGTGATGGCTTGGGTTGAATCTCTACCCTAGAAATATAGATCCCTTAAAGATAGGGCTGGCTAAGGCTTATCTCTATTTTTAAACAGGGGTGGGTTAAACAGTCACTAGACCAAGACACTGGTGTTATCCTATGGGAATAAGATTAAACCTACAGTTAATTGCTTGATGCGTATATATCTACAGTGAGAGATGGAGTGTATGTTCGCTTTCGGCTTCCCCAAACTCTGTGACAATCCACTTACAAAATTCCTCAAACTGTACATGCCATTGCTGGAGACGAGTCGCCTTTAATCCATTCCCTTCACGTCCATCTTGGATACCTGCCTGCCACTCTTCAGTGGATTGATCCTCGTAGCAGCTCCATCGCACTGAGTTCTCCGCCATCACGCCCAACCCGGACAATCCCAGATTCTCTAGTGCCTGCACTGTCAGGAAGATGTCGTTGGTCAAGCCATTTACTCCTCCATGCTGGCCAGTGTTACACCCTATGATGCCTGGATCATCGTTACAGAGTGCCACCGGAACACCACGACTCAAGAGTGCGGGTAAAGGATGAGACCTGATGGAGTTTGTTAGATTGAGAACCTTGTTGGAGATGGGGCAGCACTCGATCAAAATCCGATGCTGCTTGATCATATCAATTAAGAGCGGGTGTTTGTATAGTGAAAATCCATGGCCAATCCTCCGGCTTCCTAAGAGAATGGCATCAAACAGATTTTGGTCCGTTGCGTCGCCATCACCAAGGCATTCACCTGCGTGTAGAAAAAGAGGAATCTCGTCTATCCCTTCGTCATGGCACCGTCGTCGAAACCACACCAGCGTGGCATGAGCTCCACCAAGGACTGTCCCTGGTCTTCTTGACCGACCAGGTCAAATCCACAGATCATTGCTGGGAATCGTAGCTTCAGTCGGATACACATCTCCATTCGATCCATGATCTTCTCCACGTTGTAGGACCGTTTGGCGGCGTAGATGATTCGTACTCCGTGAAAGTGTTTTCCTTCCGCGCTGGCTTTGAAAAGCCGTATTTCCTCCTCTAACACCCGGTATATATTAAACGGATCTGCAGACGGGACATCAGACCCTTCGCTTTGGAAATGATTCCAGCCACCCATTCGAAACTCAACGTATTGGACCCCGTCTGAAGCTAGCTGACTGAGTGCCCGTCGGAAGCCACGGCGGAAGATGGGCTCGTATGACAAGATACTGATTATGATGGGGAAAACACGTCCAAAGACAGCCCAAATCCTATCCGACCTGTGATGATCGTGTGTAGATAAGTGCTCTGGCATGAAAACACAGCGAGTCTTCAACCAGGCACGAAAGCCAGCCTTGCCGCCCTGCGGGAATGAGGCAGTGGCAATGTGGACTGGAATTAAAGACGAGCTCTCATAATTGGGCATCCATATGGAATTGCACTGCTTCTGGTGCTCACTAATCCCTGACGACGAAGCATACTGAAATGTGAATGCGGCTTCCTGAAAATCGGTTGACACAAGGAAGGGTTTCTCGGCAGTCATGTACATCCCTGGCGTGCTCATGCACTGGTCAATCATGTACTCAACTTCGAATACGGCTTCTAAATGAGCATGAAGTAGTGATCCCTTCGGCATCCGTTTGACTATATCCCAGAGTTTGGGATGCAGGTCACCCTTGTTATGATGAGCCTTATCATCATTATCACGATAGTGGAGTGCCTCCTCCACATCTTTCACTTCTCGCGCACGAATCTGGGAGGCAATCTCGCACGCGCGAATGGCCGTTGGCGATAGTAACTTTCGGAATTGATAGTCTGGTGAAGGGATCAGTTAGCCTATTACGTCCATCGCCGCTATTGGGTTTGATACGGGAGGTGAACCATGTCGTTGTTCCTGCTCTTCCTGCACCAACGCAGCCCGCCTCTGGAGATATTTATCTACAACGGCATTACCCCGGGAGGGCACCCCTTTTGAAACGAAACTCTCTTCTTATTCGTGGATCTTAGTCAGAGCCATCGTTTTACAAGGATAGCCGCAATGTGGGTGAGAAAATTGAGGGGAAGGTGAGGGGTCGGAATCGGGACGCAACTACCCGGCATCGACCCACTTTTGCTGCTTCAAAATAGCCAATGCAACCGATAATACTGTTGGCCGAAGGCCTGTGATTGATCTACGGTATCAGTCTACTTTGCTAGTTCGGCGCAGGGCCAAGGATCTTGTGTCATGCATAAGGTAGACACTCATTGCATCCCGCGGGTTCCATATATGTGCTTAATCTTCTTCCTCAACAACCCTAAGCAGCCCCCGTTCCCTCCCTCTCTCCTTTTCTACCGGTACCTGAACACTCCACTGCAAAACCCACGCCTTATACTGATGTGCTGCCCGGATCTCACGATACTTCACGAATTGCGCCTCATACCTCGCCTCCGTCTCACCCCAACCTCCCGCCCGCAACACCAACTTCCGAAATTCATCAATCGTAAACCTCGCCCCTTTCCCTTCTAACTGGTGATGGCCCACCCCAAGATCATCCGCCAGGCCAACCTGTCGACCCCAAATCATGCCGCCCGGTGCGACGAGATGGATGAGATTGCGGAAGAAGATCTCTTGTTCGGCTACGCCGAAAAGGTGGATCACGTTGGCGGAGTGTACGAGGTGGAATTTGTTGTGGAGATGGGCATGTTTGGAAGGGAAGCTTGGGTCCACTAGGTCGGCCTGTTGGAAGCGGAGTTTGGTGGTGGCAAGGTCTTCATTATAGAGGGTTCTGCCGACGTCGAAGTACCCTAGATCATATGTTAGCGGCACCCTCGACAACGAGAGGGGAAGGCAGGATTCGGATGGGGAACGCCGTACGACTCTCGAGATCCAACCCTAGAATGTTCTGATGCAGATGTCAGTGACCCTCCCCTTTCTGCACAGGGAATGAGAATGTACCTCTGGGGGTAAACCATCGAGAACCAATTTCCGAATATCAGTTCCCATGCAACAGCCCGCATCGACCAAGAGCTTCGATGGATCCTGTACGGCCTCGGCCAAGATGCTCGAGTATGCAAAGTGGTGATCGATCCGTGGCTCAGCGAAGGTACTTTCTCGGATGCAGCTATGCGGAGATATTAGCAGTTTGAAAGTGAACGCACATTATTGTAAGCATACGACATTGAGTTCTACAACGAATAAGACAGAGGATGACCAGTTGATGGCCTGAGCACTTGCCCGTATACTGGTTGTTGACGCAGTTGTGAAAACCTCGCAGAGTAATGAAAAATAATAAAGGAAAGTATCATATGGAGAACGTGATGGAACCGTAGGAAAGTCCTGGACAGGTTACATATTGTCGATATTATGGTAAACCCCATTGTTCGTCATCCGATGCTAACATACCCAAATACCACAAAGCAAGCAAAATTGTAAGACGCGGCTCTCCCTCGCTTCCCTTTGTAGTCCATGGAATAGAATCAGATAACTCCAAAGTTCCACGGCGGTCAAGACGGCGGATGGCGACAAGCTCACAATCGGTAAGAATAAACCCAAAACGATTTTTATATTGCTTTATATAGAAATTAAGTTGGGCTAAGACTTACTTGAATTGCTTTCTTTGGTAATGTTCTGGGCTGTTCTGTTGAGTAAGAGACCATTTGAAAGAGGGTTTTAGACTCCCGGGAAGACGATTCGGTCGTGTACCAGCTATAGCAAGTGGATCGTAGTATGCGGTATCTGGTATAAACTGCTCAATAAGTCCTGCTAAATCCCCTTCTCCGAATTCCACAACAGTCCGGTTGCCTAGTTGATCGTTCATTTCCAGAAAACTAAACCCACTGCGAAGAGCCCGTCGCACCCTTTGATAAATATAGAGTGCAAAACGTCGCTTAAGACCTGTTTCTGAGTTGATAGGTTGAGGAGGGGAGTCGGGCATCGCCTCATCAGCGCATCGGCTATTTGCAAGTATAGCCTGGTGCTGATGCAGGATTGTAGACAAGTTGAAATCTACCCAGTATCCAACGGAGCGAATGTCATCGGCGGAGCATATTTGGCTTGTCGTGTTTTCCTTCGACTGCTCTTGGTCGATGACCGGTATTCTCGGTGGTCCATATTGTAAATAAGCCATGAGACTGACTGGATTGTCCATATTGCGTAGTGTGATAGAGGCGCGGTGAGCAAGGATGCAAGGGACTTTCTCGGAACACATAATATTAAGGGGCTGTAAGTTGTTTTTATATTCTGTCCTTGTGGCTGAGGTCATCTGGACTTCTGGTGCGGACTTCCAAGATAGGCATAGTGCAGAAATACATGGAGATGCTCATTATCTCGTCGTCTTTGCGTAACTGAATCCACGTCCAACAACTACAACAGCGACAAAACATCATGCAGATCGATTTGTCGACAATAAAATACGTTGAACATATTAAGAGCTCTCAGGCATCACGTATCTTCCGCACAAGTTGGTGTGGTAAAGACTGTATTATGAAAGTGGTACGCGACCAGACTTGTCTTTTTAATTTCCACTATCTAATATGCCATTAGTATCACAGTATTGAACCATCAGATGCCGACCCTGAAGACCGCGAAGTCGATATCTTCCAATGTGAAAGCCAAGCCTATGCTCGACTGAAGGCTCATGGTCTCTGCGCCAAAGGATATGTACCTGATTTCTACGGCCTGATCAAACAAATCAATCCAAAACAGTGGTCACCATATTTAAGCGAGTTTCTCAAAGACCCTTTACCTCCTAATGCTGTTTTACTTGAATATATACCGGGTCTTAAAAAGATCGACCTGTTAGCATTCTCATGGGAAAGGGTTTGTAAATTCTATGATATTATCAAGGAAATACACAGAGCTGGAGTCTACCATGGAGATCCATATCCACAAAATATGATGGTTCAGTTCTTTGGATTGATTTCGACCGTGCCAAAACGTTTTCTCACGACTCGATTACGGATCGCCAACGGGAATGGGTGCAAGAAGAAATCAAATTGATACAATGCTTTCTCGATGCTCTTTTATGGATAGATGAGATCTTTTCCTGCTTCAAGAAACTAACTGCCCTATGACTAGGCGGCAGACTACCATGATGGCAAGATCGATCGTACCTGGTTTGTTTATTATGAGTACGTACACTTCCACCATTCGCCTACTAAATATGCTGATGCACAGACAGCTAAATTGAGGACAGCGGTCTCTGAGAATCATCTTGAGCGTCCAACCGCACTAGCAATCGGATATTCGAACAGACTTCTGACGGGATTTAGATCTATTCTAGGGAAGTAGCAGGAAGAGGATATGCTGTTTCTTTTTCATGTCTTGGGAATATCTAGAGGGGGGGAGGCTAATTTTCACAACTCACTGTACCCGTATAATCTTCCTTGTCATTATGTGGAACAGAATAAACATGACAAGGCATGGATGCCGGTAGGTCTGCCTGTGCGAAAAGTATGTAGTGTGTGGGTATGATGAGCATACTAATAACTGTACTTAGCAGAAATCCTTGTTCAACGGTATCAAGCCTGCAGATACTGGGGTCGTTATGATTGCCACAATGAATGGTACCGAAACCATCTATACAGACTTTTTGAAATCAGTTTCCACGTGATGCTCTTCTATAATACTCCCGAGCCCTAGATGTCAAGAAGCGTACTATATCCTTATTTCTTTTTAAATCTGAATATAACAATTTAATAATTTACATATATTAGGATATGCTTTAGTCTGTATAGTAATAGAAAAATATACATACATTTGAAATCTATATCTATATCTAATCCGCAGATTAACGCGACTCTTGACATAAAACCCGCTAAGAAACGGGTCGGGTCAAAACCTACGGGTCCAACCCACAGGCTTTGGCGAGGCCTAATTCCACGTCATCTAGTAGCTGCCTGAGGGCGTAGAGGGCAACCTTATAAAAGCTAATGTCCAGCCCTCATTCAACTAGGAATCTTGAATACACGCCTCCAAATCACCACGAATCTTCGCAAACACTTATAATGATCACAAACGTTCTGAACCGCCCAGATTTCCGAGCCTTTCGCCAACCATTGGCTACGAATCTGCGTCGGATAGCACTATCGCCCCTCACAATGCTCGTTTGGTCAGCTTATACATCTGTAAACTTTATGAGGTGGAAACTCGCGAGGTCCCAACACAGGCCGCTTATCCGAGTTGTCTGTGTTTCTGACACGCACTCCCAGCGCTGCGATATACCAGATGGCGACATTCTGATTCACGCGGGAGATCTGAGCCTCCATGGGAGCGCCCTGGAGATCCAGGAAACGGTTGACTGGCTGAAATCACTTCCGCACCAGTACAAAGTCGTGATATCTGGTAATAGTGATCGGTTTTTTGATTTTCGTTCCCGATTAGCGGAAGATAGGCTAGCGACGGAACCACCAGTTGAGAACGAGAGCAAAAGCGCCGTACAACATAACCGTGCTGTCTCAATTGACTGGGGTGACATCCATTATCTCCAGCAGGCTTCGGTATCACTGCCCTTTTGTGACACATCTGGTGTACTGCGGCAAATCCGTGTCTATGGGGCACCACAGATTCCTGTGTGCGGCGGTCCAGACAATGCCTTTCAATATCCTGTGGATCAAAATCCATGGGCTGACAGCATCCCCGCATCTACGGATATCTTGGTCACGCATACACCAGCCAAATTTCACGGAGACTGGTACCAAGGATCTCCCGAAGGATGCCCATTTTTGCTGGAGGAGCTGTGGAAAGTTCGCCCTCTACTGCATGTATTCGGCCACGTGCATACCTCTTATGGGTTCGAGAGAGTACACTGGGATAATGCTCAGTGGTGGTTGGAGAACTATTATCGGGATCTTTCACACTCTATTCAAAATCACGCAATGTTCGCTCTTCCAGACTTGTTCTATCCATTGCTGTGGATGGATGCTGCAATAATTCTGCTATCTGGTACATTGACTCTTATAAGGGACTTGGTTAGTCTCCGTCGCAGAGAAAAACGGTCTACATTGATGGTAAATGCTGCTTGCATGAGCGAAGACGGCTCACGGCTGGTCAACCAGCCGATTGTTGTGTATATATAGTGAGCCAAGATCCAGGTATTCGCGGATTCGGCGGTCATCTCAGATCATCATATTACTTGTCAGTCTTATTTTCTTCGTTCTGATTTGTGGTTGAAGCGAGCGTAGGGGGGGACTCAGGCTTCACGGCATGTGTAGACTTGAATGGACAGATTTGACCTGTTTGACCAATTGATCGCCAAAGCTAACGAATATTACACCTACAATTGCTCGCAGGGTGGAAACATCAGGGTATCACTGACAAATGTGACTTTTCAAATGTAAATTCCAGTTCAGTTTGGGTCCTTTTGTGGTACCAAATTAGTTTCTGACGTGATATGTGGGGGTTTGCCTACAGTGGAATAGACCCCAGAATGCTTGTTAGGTCCGCCCTTCCGAGTTCAATTCACTACCATAAACATAGTTAGAGCGACTAGTGCAGGAGAGAGGTTACCATACAGATCTCATCGTAATCACAGCAAATAATGCCCGTATCTAACGATTCTCTCGTCCATAGTGTGGTCTGTTTGCTCGCGGCTCTTCAAATTCTTTCCCCCCATTCTTTCCGCCAATGCTCCTGGCCAGTCAGTATCCCCCTCTCAGCTTAGCCTTGACTCATATCCTTCCTTTCTATGACCATCACTAAGTCGTTTGCTTTTTTATTTGAGAACCAGTGCTGATGAACGGCCTGTGGAAGAGCCCAGGGCTTCTCTCGTAAAGTCGAATGAATCGGTTGGCAAGTCAGAATTGGACACGGCGAGGCCCATTTGCGATCATGTGGAGAAGCACAAAGCAAGATACAAGTGGCTAGCTGAGAATTCTAAGTTCCTGGACGCTTCGTCGACACCTGAGCGGGGAGGAGACATTGGCAAGAAAGGCGAGCAAAACACAGCCAAAGACAAATACGCAGCCAGAATTAGAGAAATGGTGTGTCTTGGGTCAGCCGATCAATGGTCAAGTTTCCCTCCAGGCTGATTCAACGGAACAAAATGCGATAAGGTGGCAGAAGCGGTGATCTCGTGTTGAATATAATGAACGTCACTATCATTTCCCCAAATTGGAGATAAGCCCCTCGCATTTACCCCGACATTCATTCGGTAAATTCGGGCTTGGCCTGGTCGCCCTGGTTAGCAACGGTTAACTTTGCTTGGCTTTGGGAGAGCTCACTTTCCCACCTATTTGCTTTTGTTTTGTTCTTCCCCTCCACTCAGTCAATGGTTTCACGTATTCCTCTACCTTACCATCATATTAATGCCACGCACGCCATTCGTTAAATTCCCAGGCAGTTTCGCAGGGTCATCGCGATTGCAGATCCGATCATACTCCGTGACCACAGCGTACCCGAATCGCGATCTTGCTCCTGCCCCCAATACCTCAACATGGTTTGCAGAGTTGCAAGCCGAGGTAAAGCGGCTAAGGGATGGGCAGAGTTCTGCAGAGTGTGTACAGAGAGCAGAACAACTGTCTCAGTATTTGGAAACAAATTGGCTGGAGCTTCTGGCAGGTCGGGAAGGTTTCCTCACTGAAAAGCAATGGAGAGCACTAGACAGCCATAAAGTGCTCTGGGGGGCCATGGTAAGCAGTAACCCAAACCCCATCACTAACGTGCATAAATGGAACACTTTTGACTGGGGCTCGTGGTTAGGATAGCATGGTGAGTATTCTGCTTTTCTGGTTATTTATGCATACTATCTAACATGTGCAGGGTACGAGCTCCGATTGAACCTCTAGGTAGACTTCCTCAAACTCACGATTCACAGGCCACGTAAATAATATTATGTACAACCGCTACGTCGAAACTGCCCGGGTCCAGTTCATCCGTCAGCACGGCCAAAATGCCGCAGCCGAGGAAAAGAGGCAATGGGACGATCTACCAACCCCACGGAGCCTGGGTCTCATACTCCAAAGAATCACGACTGAGTTCAAATTTGTACGGTACACACATTTGTTTGTTGACACAGAGCCCCAAATTGACCTAACTCCTTCCACACAGCCAATGAAATTCCCCGATCGGATATCCGTGCTGTATAAATTACTCGAGCCGCCCACCTACGAATCAACATCCTTGAAGATGGAGGCTTGGGTCTTGTCGCATCAACATCGCCGGGTAGCCGCAAAATGCGTCGACGACACTGTCATCTATGACTACACATCCGGGAAAAGATCGGTGCTAAAGCCATTCATGGTGGATAAACTCCAGCATACGTTTGAACTACAGAAGATGTGCAAAACAAAGTACACGGAGGAAGCAAGCAAAGCCATTACGGCTGTTGAGGAGCTTAAGACAGTATTTCAATAAAGTGTGCATCTTTGACGAGGCAAATGCCAATCCTTTCCTTTTTATATAATCTTTTGGTCCGTCACATCCGGACTGCCTAGTGGTTGCGATATCTGATAGCTTTCGTGCTTTAAGACCTGGTGTGTCCCATCACAATGCTAGGGGTCATCATGACAGGGGCGCGAGGCTCAAACTCCCAAGATAGAAAATTGACAAATTAAAGATATGGGGCGGTATTTCTACTGCCGAAAAAACCTTATGTGCGCATATTATATTCTATTTTCATGAATCTAGATTGGGGAGGTTGAAAGACAGTCTACTTCACTATTATTTTTGCGGTCGTCCTCTGGTCACGGTCCATCTTTTCTCACAAGAATGTTCTTGGGAGTCTGTACGTGGGGAGGCTTTAACATATAAGGTGCTTGTGGACATCTCATCAGGCAGTTTCCAGACAACCGCAAAACTGTGACTGGCCTAAGAAATTGTTCATGGTATATCACTATTGGTACATAGTCCCAGATCCCTCCGCACTTGTTAGTCTGAACATATCTGAGGGCGTGTGGTGCCACACATCTGGTATATTTCTGTGTTACGAGCACATCTTTCATATGGCAACTGACACATATTGTGACTACACGGTTTCTGAGTTCCATCTCTGAGAACTGCTTGGACTTTCGTGGTGCTCCCCATTATCCCTCGAGCCCTACAGGGTCAAACTTCCCCGAATCTATCAGAAGCCTGACAACGTCGTATCCACAGTTTTCAGCGGCATATGAAAGCAGCGATTGACCATAGCGATCTTGAGAATCAAGCTTAACCTCGCAACTTTCGAGTAGCAATTTCACAATACGGTTGTAGCCTGTTACCACGATAGATACGATGGTCCACTCCAATATCTGATCCTCATTCTTGATACTAAGCGTGTGATAGAGGTCCAAAAGTTCGAATATCGGCGTATCGCCATAATTGTCTCTAGTGTTAGGATCGACCATCGGTGAGTTAAGAAGCAGCTCCGCTGCGGAGAGATTGCCACTGGCAATGGCTTCAAAAAATGGAGTTCTTCCGTCGTTGTCCTTCAACTCGATTTGAACTAAAGGACTCCCGAGCAAAAGCTTTATGGCTGCTGAATCTGAGTACTCAGCCGCGTATGAAAGCGGCGTCCGACCCTTTCCATCTCGAGAATTAGGATCCGCTTTGCCACAATTGATCAAGATGCTCAGGGTTGAGGTGTTTGCAAGGGATCGGCGGGGGATGACAGTATTTGGGTTGAGACCGGATTCATCATCATCATCATCATCACCATACCATAATCTCACCAAAGTCGCTAAAGTGACCAAGTCCATGTGTTGGACAGCGTAGGAAAGTGGTGTCCGCCCTTGGATATCTTTAGAATCCACCTCGACCTCGCCTGAATCGACCAAAAGTTTTACAGCCGACGGATCTGCGTGCTGAGCGGCATATGAGAGCGGCGTTCTACCATAATTATCTCTCGAATCCAGGTTGACTCTGCCTGTGCCAATCAACAGCTTCATAATCGCTATGTCTGAGAACTGAGCTGCACGTGAAAGCGGCGTGCGTCCTTCATTATCCGTCCAGTCTAAGTCGACTTTGTCTGAAGAGACCAGAAGCTTTAATATCGATGCATTCGAGCCATGAATAGCGTCTAAAAACATCCACTCGCATTGTTCCTCTGAAAGATTAGGATCTAGTTCCCTCAATTCAAAGAGCGGTTCTGGCGGTGATGTATTCGAGTGCTGAGTAGCGCCGTGAAGGGCTGTCAGATCCTTGATCTCCACTTCGCTGCACACGACGGACAGTGCTGGTGTCGATTCATCAGTGAATAAAGTATCAACGTAAAGCGGTGCATAACCATTGTTTCTTCCAAAGTCCAGGTCTACTCTGCTGGACTCAACCAACAAGTTCATGATCGATGTATTTGAATACTGAGTAGCAAGATCAAGTGGTGTTTCACCGTCTCGGTTGGCAATGCGTTGATGAACTCTGCCAGTCTCGATCAACACTTTCGCAGTAAGCATATCAGAGCGCTCGACAGCATAATGAAGCGGCGTCTGGCCATATCTGTCTTGATGATTGAGGTTGATCGCAGCCCCACAGCTTACCAACCACTGTACCATCTCACTTTTGCCGAGGCGGGCTGCATGTGATAATATTGTTCTGAAGTTGCTATCTGTTATATTCAGGTCATAATGCCCAGTACTGAACAAAACCTTGGCAATATCCAAAAAGCTCCCTTCTACAGCATGGAATAGAGGATTCTTCCCATACAAGTCTTCGACAGCTAGATCGCCGCCGTTCAATTCAATCAGAAGATTCACAATTCTCAAATGGCCTCCTCTGGCAGCCCGTGAAAGAGGCGACCTATTATCAAGCGTGCCATGACGGTTCCACTGTTGACGAGCTTTAAGATGCTCAATACATCGTGCGCTGGCTACAGTGCACTTGGAAGTAATGCGACTTTGAGAAGTCCAGTTGAGAAATTGGCCAAAAAAGTCATATTTCGGGGAGAAATCCGCCGACTTGACAGACAGAAGCCACTCCACAACTTGCTCCTGTCCATCCTCAACGGCAAATGCAAGCGCCTCCCCGAGCTCTGTGACTCCCGTGCTGAGTGCGTATGTGACTGTATGGGGTTGGCGATTGATAATGGCCCAGATAAGTGCCCAGCCATCAGACTCTAGCATATTCTTTCGGTACAAGACGGGATTACAGACAGAGAGAAAATGGCTGTTGGATTGGGCGAGAGAATTGAGGTCATTCTCTTCCAACAGCTCTGCAATGGCATGCAGTATCTCATTAGGTAAGTTGGATGCCATCGGTAGTGAACGTGAAGCCGATATGTACGAAAAGGTTTCATTGGATCTTGTTCCAATGCTTCTGACTCGATCTGGGGATTCTGGGTTAACTCAGACTCTGCGGGGGCTCGTGTAGTGGAGTGGGGTTCCGTTGGCCAACCAAACTACCAATGAGTATTCGGCCGAACTTTGTACGATAGCTGGTATAATTTATGAAGCCATTCAGAGATATCCAAACGCTCCATACATCAAGATCCTCGCTATATTTACGTTCAAGCATCTTTTGAGTCAGGTGTTTGATCGCAGTAGTAGGAATATACTATATCATCCCACCGTTCCCATGCACCCCCTATATCTATCTACTTTGAGTTGTGATTCGAGTGCATAGAAACATGTTATACAAAGCTATCACGAGGGTTTACATGATGAGTATTAATAATATGTCAAACCCTCATAGAATAGAAATCCTTGATTCTCTTAGAAAGAGGTTTTAATTACTTGACTATTAGATAAAGAAAGGCACGTGTCGGCGCTAGGCCTAATTGGGATCTTGTAGTTAATATACCCCCCTAGGTCTCGTGCTATAGAAGCCAATGTAATTTTTTAATTAGATATTATTTTTAATTTTCGAGATATTAATAATCTGCAATATTATTCCTTCTTTTGCAGTGGTAAAGACTTCACGATTTAGAGATTTAGTTAATATATCTGCTATATTATCTCCTGACGGTACGAATTTTAGATGAATCTTACCAGCCTGTAGGAGGTCTCGTATAAAGAGATATTGGTTGTCAAGCCATCGTGTGACGGTGTGTAGTTACCACGTTGAAGGATTTTCATACTATTCTAGCTATCCGTAGAGATGATTAACTTATCATTATCTGTAGTTCCTGGATTGATAGGCAGGTCTAGTGTCTTAAGTACTTTCCTAATAAAAAGAGACTTCTTGATTACAGTGTCGTATGTAAGGAACTCCGCGATTGTACTTGATGGCGCCACGAGGGTCTGTTTGCGCGAGATCCATGAGATAGGAGCTCCTGCGTACATTATGATGACGCCTTCAGTTGATTTCCTATCTTTATGGTCTTGATGCGCCGCGTCAATATAGATCTCAAGTCCACGCGTATGATCTGCGCCTAGTTTAATTCCTAAGCGGTTTGTTGCCTTTAGATATCTAAATATGCCTGTTACGGTCTTTCGATCTGTCTTAGTAAAGGTATTTATTCGGCGTTGAAGTAGAAATACTGTATTCTTGATATTGGGCCGAGTTTTGATTGCAAGCCAGTTAAGTTTTTCGACTAGGCGTTGATATTTTAAAGAATTGTTAAGGAGCTCGGTATCCTATTCTTTTCTATAGTCTAGATTTATAGGAATCCGGCGTCCAGAGTAGTTGATTATTCTTGCTGTAATAAGTGCTTCTTCAATGTATATAGATTGGGAAAGTGATATAGAACCCTTCTCGTAGTTCCTGACTACGTTGTATCCTAGAAAACGAGTTGGTTTATCTATTTCCTTTAGTCCAAAAGCTTCTCGCAGGATCTTCTTAGTTTGGTTAATCTTTTTTTGAGTTCTCGCTGCAATGATTGTATCGTCGACGTGTATTGCTAATATAATACTGTTAAGTATGAAGATGTAAGGGTCTTTCTAAATGGGCTTAAAGCCTATTTTTTCCAACTTTTCTTTGAAGGTTTTGTACTATAGGCTTGCCGTCTCTTGTAGACTATATAAGATTTAATTAAGCTGGCATACCTGGTTGCTGTCCCCTTTTATAAAGCCTATTAATTAACGTATGAAAACCTTTCTGCCTTTCAATACTATATAAAGATAGGCAGAGACAATATTATACTATTCCCATTTTAACTCTTTTATAGCTATTGCAGTGAGAAATAGCTTTAGAAATATTTTTTCTACCACTGGAATATATATCTACTTACAATCGATTCCAGGACATTGGAAGTTGCCACATATTACCCAGTAGACTCTAAAATTAGTGATATAGTTTTCTCGGTTAATCTTTAGATTAAATATCTATTTACCTGGTAGAACATGTGCGCCTTCCGGTTTCTCCACAATATCATACGTATTGAACCTTGTGATCTTTCCGATTTGAATATATATTGTATTCTTCCAATATTCTATAAAGGGAGATGCTAGTGCTTTAGCGTAATTTCTAGGGATTTTAACTTCGTAGGCTTTTAAGCGAGAAATCTGGCTGACATCTATTTATATAGTAGCTTAAGAATTCCCTGTATCTTGAATTCCTCGGCTTCTAGAGCGTGTTTCACGAGCCTATTTGTCTCCTAACCATGCGGGTGCTTTTCCTTTTATTGTTCGATTAGATTTCTATATTGGATCAAGAGTAATCGGGTCAACTGATGATTCTGAGATTTTATCTTATCTCTATATAAAGTCTCCTACAGTGTATTGTTCCGGATTCTTAATTAATTTAATCATTTTATCTGTCTATAAGACCGTTATGCTATGTTTAGTAGATTCTTTATTTTGAAACTCTGAGATTATATGGATTCGGCCTATGACAATCTCTGGGGATATAGTAAACTGTTCTTTAGAAATATTAAGCTTTACTAGACCTTTAGACAGTTTGATAGATTTACTCCCTTTGTCTAAAGAGTCTTTTGGGGTTATAGGCGCAAGCTTTCCTAGTTCTTCTAGATCCTTATTATCTTTAAATATATGATTCTTATCAAACGTAATATCTCGAGATTTCTTGATTTGATTCTTTTCCGGAATCTATACTTTCTATATATAACCATTATCTCCTTTAAAACTAATAAGATATCCGATTTATGCGCGAGATTTTATTTTTTTTAATACTACGCGGTCTTCTCGTGGTATATAGATATATGCTCGACAACCGTAGACTTTTATAAAGTTTAGAGATGCTTCCTTATTTAGCAAGTTGTAATAAGACCAATATTTGTACACAGCTGTATCTAATGCGGTCTTTCCTAGTAAAACAAGTCGGTTGAGTATCTTAGCAACCGTATTAATTGCGTAGGGCCAAAGATAATCTAGTAGACCGGAATCAATCATCATTGATCTAGCCATTTGATTAAGAACACTGCCGATTCTTTCAGCTTTACCGTTTGCTTCGGGTGTACGAGGAGGTGTCAACTCTATTTATATACCTCTGCTAGGCTCTCTTGCCCATTTATTAAAGATATTGAATTCTCTTCCTCCATTAAGGTGCCAGCGAGTAACGTATCTCCCTGTTATATTGTAATGTTTTTGATTTATCTTTATCAAGATATCTAAGACTTCTTTCTTGTTATGAAGCATTGTAGTACGTATTAGTCCTGTTATATCATTAACTATAATTAAGAAGTAGTTATATCCACTATGGCTAGTTGGACTGACTTTCTACACGTCTATATACCAGAGGTTTGAGGGATCAGTAGAACGAGCTTGCGGTATTCGGGATATTTAACATTTTACCTTAACTTTATAATATGTCTCGCAGTGCATATTATCACTAGGTTTTAGTTTGATATCTCGCGCCTTCGCTGTAGCTGTGATTCTTGGTATTTCTGAATGACTAAGATAATAATATAAAGTCATAATATCAACCACCACGGCCATAATGTCTCCTCTACGTACGCGAGATTCCTCCTTTTACGAGGAGAACCCCGAGCGTGTGGGTATAGAGAGAAAAAGGAAAGGAATTTTATAGATATCTCGGGTGAAGCCTTTTATAGTGCCATCGGCTGATCTAAGTGTATAGTCTAGATTATTCCAGAAAATTCCATATTCTTGCTTGATCTTTTGAGCTGAGAGAAGTCCAAAGCGTATTTTAGGTTAATAGTACACCTCAACACGTAATATTATGGTTTGACCGTCTCCTACATCCAGGTTTATCTTAATATAGCCTATTCCCCTAGTTTCTGTAACATCTCCTGTAGATATGCCGTATCTGAAGACTTCGTAAGGAAGGAGGTCTCGATATCCTATCAAGTTCTTTCGATCTGGGATTAAGTATTTTGAGCTACCGGTATCGAATAATCATTACGATATTATTAGTATATCGAAGTTCTTAACTGCTATTCTATTAAAAGGTAGTATATCTAAGTCTAAATCGATATTTAGAAATTATATAGGTATTGTGCAGTTTGCACTTGCCTCTTCTATTTTAACTGTAGATCTGGAGATTTGATATATCTATAAAGCCTTATTATATAGAGTCCAGTTATTTAATTATAAAGCGGGATAAAGATACTAGTATACTGAGATATTATATCTAGATCTATAATAGAAACATATACCTTCTTCTCTAGCCTTTCACTTTCACAGTCTTTTGACGTTTTATTCTTTTGATTAACCTATCTTAAGCTATATTCTTTTCTTCTATTTATTATTATTGTTCTTCTTTTTATCTTTGAATAATAATTTATCTCTAGATTTAAACCTATTATTTAAGTTGGTATTACCTATTACGGCTACCGATAAATTGCGTTGAAATAGATTTTTTTCCTTTTCTATAGTAAATATATATATTTTTAAGAAGTTATACTTCGAGGTACCTTGTACAGCTTTTGATCCGAATTTACTCTTAATATATATTATCCAGGTAAGGAGTTCTACTTTAAATTCTTACAAAAGAATTAGAGTAGTATAATAAGATATAATTATACAGTAAAGATTATTTACAAGTTTTACTAAATTATAAAAATTGTAAATAAATTATAGAATAGTTATATAAGATATTCTTTTTATATTAAAAACTTTTATATACGCGGTTCGCGCAAAAGTATATCTATATTTTAAAATAATTTTTCTTATCGCCTCGTAAATTTCGTTTATATATATAGTAGAATCAGTAGTAGTTAATAGCTATTTTACTATATTTCTTAAGATTTATAGAACCAGCTATAATCTTAGTATTCAAGACGTTTATTCCTATTTTACATAAATTAATAATATTATTAATGGTCTTGGGATTATAATATTAATTAACATATTAATCTTATATAATTGTAACGCGTTCCGGATATAAAAATCCCATATCTTATAGTTAAATTGGTCTATTAAGCGTTCTATAACTCTATCTACTTTATCTAGTAAATTCTTAAATAAAAGATAATCTTATATTCTTATCTTTTCCTGCGTGCTTAGCAAAAGGTTTTTAAAGATTAAAGATCCTCCTTATAGTATTCCTTAGCTTAAACCTTAAATTCTATTTCCTTCTTCTATAGGATTTCCTTAAAAGCCTTGGCCACTGTCAGCTATCTTAATATATATTATAGATCTTTTTCTTTTAAAGTTTTCTTTCCTGCGAATAAGGAGCTTTAATTAATATTAAATATTGATATTAAATTCTAAGACTTCTATTTATTAAATTAAATAATTTCCTATACTCTTTTTCGAGCTGGCCGGGCTTATAATCTATCAAACCTTTATAAAATAGAAATCCTTGATTCTCTTAGAAAAAAGTTCTAACTACCTGACTGTCAGACAAAGAAAGGCACGTGTCGGCGCTAGGCCTAATTGGGATCTCGTGGTCAACATAATATATGTCGATCGCTATTCAGTATTACTACTTAAAACAGGTTTATTAATTATCTAGGGCCCATCTCACACCAACAACAACAACATCCGGCTGAGTTAACTGGACAAAGTGTCCACTCTGGCGGGTAAATACAAGCTTGCTCTTGGTAGAGAGTTTTAGATGTTCCTTCATAATACCCTCGCTCTTCTCATCAGCCGTCCTGATCCACTCTCGAACATGGCTCCTTTGCTCCTCCGTTCCATTACCTTTCTCCACGCCCGCCTTGTACAACCCACTCCAATCCCCACTCCGCATGCCTCCAATAACATAAACCGCTTATCCTCAACAAGCGGCTGCTTTTTACCCAGCTCCTTCTCTTGCAGCGTCTCAAAACTTGCTACGCCCTCAGTATCCTCTTTCCGCCCAATCAGCTGGGACTTCACCGTCGAATGAATATAATAGTGATGTAATATGGTATGCGAAGTAAGAGAGGGATCCTCTTTCTAGCTGCGGTAATGTCATGTCATTCTCGGGAAGGGCCCGAGAAGAAAGATATATAGAGCAACACCGAACAAGTACGGACAACAGCCTACAGACTAGCAGGAAGTGGTCAACAAATGGGTCGAACTTGGTATCCTCATCATTTGTCTTACTGGCGGCGAATAATAACGACGACTATAAGCGAACCCAATGTTCTACGTGGTGGAGGAGATAATGCTGCAGAGGTATCTTCTACCGCCACTTTAGTTAGACATCGCGCTTGTGTCATATCGATAACACAGTAGGCTGCCTTCTGCATCCATTACGTCTTCCACAGTCACAACGGCCCCATTCTCAAGTATAAACCCAAGGTCCAGAACATCGCTAACACTCGCCTCGGCTGTTGAATCATACCTCGCAATTCCATTATACTTCCTCCGTCGCTCGTCATGTACACCCTGCCAACTCCACCAGACCCGGTCGACCTGCGCATGGTGCAAGAAGAATACTGGATCATTCGGTGCCGTCACCTTGGAAAAGTCCCCCTGGACGATGTACGGAATTGTTAGGTGCGACATTGTCTCCACGGCCAAGAGGAAATCAAAGTACTCCGATTTGTCCCGAATAACGCCCTGCAAAATATCAGGCCGGACCGTCAGATTCCCAACCCTCGTCACAATCGTCTCATCCTGGAATCCGCGCGAAAGACAATGAGGGTGGTAGTTGCCTTCGTAGTACGTGGGCATCCAGTTTGCGAAGGGGCCTTGGTCGACGCAGCGGCCGTTGGCTACGCTTGTGAATGATGAGCCACTGGGACCAAAACCATCATCAGTGTCCCAGATAGGTGATTCTATGAGATTACGGTAGTCAAGGCTCCAGTCCCAGTATCTAGGGGTTGTTAGTGGTTTTGGTAGTCTCCCTGCGTAACGGAGAGGGCACAAACGGCAGAGGGCCGGTATAGTGGCAATATTCCTTCAGTGCGTGTTCGTAGGCATGGAGGAAGTACCGGTGCCAGGGCAGGAAGGGGGCGGCGTTGTGGGCTATAATCCTGGTCAATCGCCATTGGTTCCTATCTCATAAAGGAAGGATGATTACAATAATTTCCAGTTCGACTATGGAGGTAAGAGAAGTCATCGTGGACAGTGATGTTGGAGTTCCTTGGAGACGGGGTGGTTGTCAAACAGTGAGCGGCCGCTATATAGGATGTCTTTTCGGCATGACTGAGAGTGCGCCATTCAGGTCGTATGCGTGGATGAGTGCATGTGAACTGGTGCTTTGAAGAAGAGGAGAAGAAAATTGTCACAAAGGCAACGGCAGACACACATACAACAGCGATCGCAGTACATATTCGGTACAGTCCTGCGAAACGCTTTTTCTGCAGTATGCTGTCACTATGTATTTCGTTCTCTCTCGGTGAGTCTAAATCTGCTGATTCTGAATTCAGCAGGACAGAATAGGACGGGGTCTTGCTGGGTAGGAACATGATGGGGAGCGAAACATAAGGAAGCGCTTCGCAGATAAAATAATGTAGCCGGCATTGGGCGAAGTGTTTCGAGTTTTCCGGAAGCGATGCGAGGTTCAGCTTACATCATAATATCACCCCCCCCCCTCAGGTAAGCGCCCTCGCAAACATATATTAGATCAATTAATTACGTATAATCACTATCGGTCGATCATGCTTCCGCTGCTGTCTGACACGTCAGTGCTCCGGAGATTGCCTTGCGCGGTAGCCGACTGTGTGTTAGGTAGGCCCTTGCTCAGCCTCTCTGCTTCTGTTCTCTCATTTCCATGCCCCCCATCTCCCCTTCTATTTGTTGTGTCTCTCCTATGTGTCCCCTTTTCTCTTTCATCTCAGCCGGTCTATTCGTCATCGGTCTTCCCACCACTCACTACATATATTCCACCCAAATCATACCTCAATGGCTTCTGAATACAAACCTGTTCCAGCAGAAGATCCAGAGCGTTCTCTACCAGCCCATTATGAGCCAAAGATCAAGAGAGAGCGGCTATCATGGCTGCCATTGGTGTTAGTTCTTATTCTGACAAACACCATCTCCTCTCTGGGTGGCTACTATCTGCTAAGACAAACTGTGGAAGAAAGGCTTCCAGAGCTACCGGCTCATGGTGCGTTGACACTCTGGCCGGGAAATGATATTGACTCACAAACGTAAAGATAAACTAGAAGCCCTTTCCCTCGACTCAACACATAAGCAATTTTGGTGGAACACCGCCTACAGTGATATGAACAACGCATCTCACACAGACTCACTCTGGGAAAGCATCCTCCCTTCTCACGGCTTTATCGCCATTGATAGGGATTTCGCCCGGAGCCACGGCTGGCACGAAAGCATGTACTTACCCTCTGATCACAGCAAGGGGGTGTATCTTCTAGAAGCATACCACTATCTCCATTGTTTGGTAAGTAATACCCGCATTATGGGCCGTTTAATCCACTGAGGTTGGCCATAGAAAATCCTCCGCAAGACCATGTGGGAAGCAGTAGACGGTCGGCCGTATACGCACAGCCCCGGTGCCCACATAAACCACTGCTTCGACGCATTACGACAATATGTCGTGTGTAATGCCGATAGCACTCCGCTATACACGTTTGGAGATTTCACGGCAGGTGATAGCCAAGTCCACCAGTGTAAGCCCTGGGCTCAGCTACGGGAATATGCGACCAAGCACACGGCCTGTTACAGAGACAGTGTGGAGAAGATACCACTTGGAGATCATTTCGGGTTCTGCGATGATGGTGATGATGGGGTTATTGAATTGTAATTATAATCTTGCTTTGCGTTCGTTCGCCATTCTTCCTCAGATCGCCATCTTAGTGCCATCTTAGTGGTTGTGTTGCAAGAAGGATGGAACAAAAGATCCTTCGATATCAAACACCTTCCATTGCGCTGCCCACTCTTTAATCTCTGTGTAGTTGCGACATTGCCGCTGAAAGCCCCACCGGTCGTTTCCGATTACTCGCTCGGTTGTAGGTTCTAAATGCGAATCTGCAGCACAGAGGATACTTTGGCGTAGATAGTCGAAACAATGCCCGACGTGCGGATGTCGTTCAATGCCCACGTCGAAGCTCTCCTCTACGGTGTTATTCGCGTAGTAGGCTCGACGGATGAGATACTGTTGTAAGAGCTAGTTAGCACAAGCCATTTCGAGGGGTCTGCGAGCGTACCAAACAATGCAGTTCGTGGAAAACGCCCAGAACGGACATATTCGGTGATATGTCAGGGTGGATCACGTAACCAACACCGTCTTTCCTATCGGTCAGAATGCAAGTTTAATCTAGTAGAGCGGTAGTCGTACTCGGAATCAGAGAGTCCCAAACTTCCTCCGTTTCTTCCTCAGCTGGAGGGGGAGCTTCGAACTCTGGGTAATGGCGGACGAGCTGGGGAGCGCAAGAAGAGATACGAACTAGCGCCGGTTAACAGTGCTATCGGTGTTAGATGAAGAAAGTTTCCATTCACCCTGAGGGACAAAATCACCGTGGATCGGTAGTTCACCAGTGCTACACCCCAAAGTAGATGTTTTTGTTTGGTATACTGCCCTCGTGCCCAGCATGCCCACGGCCACACCAAGAGTGAAAAGTGCAGCCAAAGACATAACTCTGGAGATGCTACTACCTCTTGATCCTTGAGCGGTCGACTCAGTCAACGTATCTTCTCGAATGCTATCGGTGCTGTCGCATACTTGAGAGTACTCTGGCCCACGCCGACCGAGAACATCACCCAGCATTTTTCCTATTTTTAGGGACATGTTTGCTGTTTCAACTACGAATCGTTCCAGGAGGGGAATTACAGGCTATTTGTACAGTTCACACAGAAATTTTGGTCCACTGTAAGTGCTGGATGTAAATCTACCTATCTGGTTATGGCCTCCATGACTTGTCCTCTTGAAACCAATCCGTTCATTTTCACCCGGATCCCAACTGTCACCAATCAGTATGTATCACCAATCTTCTTGATATCGACATCATCGGCTGATTGAACTGGGAAAGCTATTTTGTTGTCAGAGCATTCCTTCTCCCTTCCCTTTCTATGCTTACTAGCGTCCGCATCTCTCGTGACTTTAACAGGAACTGCGACCGCCAGACCCACAATGCTAATTAGCAGAAGGGGAACGACAGTATTGACCTGCATGATGCTGTTGAAAAGTTCATTAGAATGCAAACTCCATGATTTGACGGTAGAGCTCACGATCTGTTCGGTGGTCTGGCGGGAACCCGTTATGATGTTCTTCGTACGGAGTAGGCTGATGGATCTGACTGACTTGCCCTCCATTAAGGACAAACCATGACCTCCTCATTTATCCTCTCGTTGATCGGCGCAGTCCGTGGTAGCCATTCTTGCGAAAGGGGTCACGAGGCACAACACGTATCATCCCCACTCGGCACAGTGAGCTTGCAGGACCAAGTGCTGATGTGAGAAATTACGGCCTGGTTGGATGATCCACAATCAGACCACCTGTGGATGTAGCCCATTGCGAATCGGGCGAAGATGAGGCTGATGTTTGCTTTACTGCTCCTCCCACCCCCTCTCCTTGGCATATGTAGGCGGCCCTTCTAGGTAGTAATGGCCATTGGGGTTGCATCGGGGACGCGGGAGGATCAACAGGCGTTGCCGGACCGTCCCGGATGGCAAATAAATCAGCTAATGATGACTGCGTCTCGAGTGTCTCACGCTCAGCCGCAGTTGGTCTTTGTGGTACAAAATCTTTATTATAGAAATTTCATTTAAAAAAAAAAAATCTCCTGAAAGATTAACATACTACATGTATTATAAACAATTACATTATATTAATACAGCTAAATTTGAAAATTCATACCTGCGTTGGAAGGACAGCGCTTACTTGCAGTTGGACGTCCAATACAACCTCAGCTGCGTAGTGATTTCCATGACAGGCCCCGTCAGCAGTTTGGCCTGTGATCGAAAGACCAAATAGCCTGAGATAGCGGGGTAGCCTTTTGCCACGGACTCGGTAGTTTACCCTCACCGTGTAGAATTATTGTAAACGGACAAGTCTCGACAAACCGCATTTGGGTCTTTTTTAAAGAGACACTGTCCACCTCACACAGTCATGACCCAGCCACTCTACAGGTCCATTGAAACAAAGATCTAAGCATCCAAAATGGAAGAAATAGAGGACTTGGCGTCCACCATATCCCAGAGCACCCAAGTCCTCACTCAAGCCCTCAGACACCAAGGACTTAACATGCCCACTTTCTCACCCGACTCGCCCGTGACAATTGCCAGGCAAACACCCGAAATAGTGCGCACTAAAGCCGCCGCCATCAACGCCTGCCTTGAACTCCTTGATCGCCTTCAGGGCCCATTGACCTGCATTCTACCCCTGGTTAGCCCCCAAGTGATCCGATATTTTGGTTTATTGCTGTAATCAAATGATTGACTTGTCAAAAAGTACAATGGGAGCGCTCTACAGGCTATCTCACGGTACAAGATCGCGAATCACGTCCCCGAAGTGGGCGAGATCTCGTACGAACAGCTGAGCGAGAAGTGCAGAGTTCACATCTTTGAGCTGAAGCAGGTGGTGAGGTTTGCGATAGTTTTCCATCGACTATTTCAAGAGCGCCGGAAGGGATTCGTGTCACATTCTGCGGGATCGAAAGCGTTAGCGACTGATGCAGTGATCCAGGCGGGGATCGGGCAGTTTGATGAGTTCTACGGATCGTTCGCGAGGGTGAGCTCCCGGCAATCTTTCTGTCAGGGCGGGTAATCTGATGGTGTGACAGACGGTAGATGCAATGCAGCAGTTCCGCGGCCACGAGCCGAATGAGACGGTGAGTTACTTTACTCTGACAACCTAAATCGTCGGTTGACAATGCGAGATGGACAGGGATTCTCGCTGTCTCACCACACGAACGAGAATCTCTTTGACTACCTACAGTCCCGACCCGAAAAGGCAAGGCAATTCTCTGAAGCCATGAAGTTCTACACTGGCCCCATACCGGCGTACTCGCCTTCCTTCCTAATCAAGGGATACCCATGGGCTTCCCTACCCGACGGGGCGGTAGTGGTCGACCTAGGCGGCTCTGACGGCCACATTGCCCGTTTGATATCCAACGCAAACCCGGGGATGCGCGTTGTTGTCCAGGATGTCTCGTCTGTAGTGGAGGAGGCCCGAGCCACTATGCAAGCGGAGAACCGCGCAGTTGAGTTTCACGTTCATGATTTCTTTAACCCCCAGCCTATTGTTGCCGACTTATATCTCTTTCGGTGGGTGCTCCATGATTGGTCCGATGAGTATGTGGTCAAAATTCTGAGACAACTGGTTCCTGCGCTTCGAACGGGCGCGAAGGTGGTTGTCAATGAGAGCCTGTGTCCAGATAGTGGGTCATTGCCGATTGCGACAGAGAGATATATTCGGTATATGGATCTAATGATGCTTGCTATTAATAAGTCTCGGCTGAGGGATGAGGACGAGTGGCAAGCTTTGTTTAGGGAGGCAGACGAGAGGTTTGGACCAGTCAGGTGTTGGACACCTGAGGGGGCGGCATTGGCAATCATTGAGGTTACCTGGGAAGGAGCCCCGAAATGAAAGCGGGTCCATTACATATTTAGGCTACTCATCTTTTCTTATATTCCAATCAAACCAGTAATCTTGCCGGCGGTTGCCTGCAGTAAACCTCGGTAGGCCTTCCTGGAAGGGGTGGGATGGGCGTTAAGGACCAGGACTTTATTGGAAGACCTTCCACCTGGGAAATCGCAAAGGGATGCTAGAAGTGTTTGATCTCATCACCTCTAAGATCTGCGATACCAGTCGTGTATGTTCGACTATGATGAGGTGTTCGGTGCGTGAGCTCCTAAGTTATGGTACGGTTGTAGGAACGGATGCAGGCATATTTTAAAGTCTATATAATGGAATTCCTTCCGAACCGTCGTGTAGTTGCCTGTTGCATATGCCCGGCTCGGCGGGCGACTATGATGAATCGAGGAGGTTGTGTGAAGATGTACTTCTTAGCCTCATTTGAGCGTGGCTCCCAATCAAAACTTAGAAAATGTCTCTGATATGTTGCAGGACTGGATAAAACCGATATACAATCCTCCCTTGACATGCAGCAGGCCATAAATGTCGGCTTCACTTGGCATGGCCAAGGAGCCGTCTGTGGTTGGTTTGGAGTCCGCTTCGGAAATGAAACGTCCTTGCCGGTGGAGTACTTACGGCTTGCTGGTATGCTCTTCGCAGTACATTAACACTATGATCCCTTATCATGATACTGAATCTGGAAACTACATCCACCCGGAAACCTATCAAGTAGCTCCACAGAGCCATTTGATGTCTGCATCGCCTCGCCACAGTCGGGTCCGAGTTTTTAATCCTTGTCCGGTTGGTCTTGTGAATACTCCGTAGTGTTCATTTATATTGCTGCCTTTAATTTGACCATGTAGTGTGATGCCTGCGTTCCAACAGACCCCTGTGGTATGGTGGAGCACCTCCACTGACTTGCAGTAGTATGTTTCTTGGAAAGCAACTGACTGCTTAGTTCATATTCTGGAGGTGCCACTGTCTTCCTCGAGATCGCCGACCGGCTGTATACGGAGTGAGCTGGGCCCACTCCTTCTGTATAGGCCGCGGTCATCGCACAGCTTCAACGAATGTACACAGTCTGGACTGGGCGTTACTGCCACGACGAGAAGGTGAAGCGATGGCTAGATATGTCTGAATAAGCTGGGAGGCATAGGCTTGCCATACTGCAAACGTTATGCGAAACATGATTCAATTACTCCAATTTGGATGATTTCATGTAATCATTTTGCTCGGTATGATCAGTATAGAGCTACCTTCTTCCCACAAAAAGTGCACGCCGGTATTGGCAAATAAATGATTTCACGCTCATGGACCACCAGTAATGTGCCACAAATAACCCGAATGGAGTACATAGTGGTATGCTATCAAGTTCCTGATTAAGGAATGGTGAGCAACGCACCCGCCCAAGTCTTGAACACACTAAACAGAATCCACCATCTGATGTACCTCTCTCTGCACCACGATGCCCGACAACCGATGATCCTTCTCCCCGCCTTTGCTGGACTTGTCATGATGATCGAGCTGTATGGCGCTATTAGACCCATTTCCCGAATGCGACCAAGTCTCAACGATATACGTGTTTTCTGTAAGCAACACGTCATCCTGCAGCCGTTCTGTCGACCACTTCCTGCCGAGTTTCCAGCGCCGGCTTGAACCGCTGCCTGAGGCGTATGTTCCGTTCCCGAGCTGATTCTGCCTGCGGTGCTTGAAAAGGGGGGCCAAGGTGGGCAAGCAGGCTGCTAGGATGCCGACTGATATCTCGATGTAGGACCACAGGCCAGAGTTGACTGCATTGTCTGGGTCGGTTAGCATGCGTGAAAGGGTGATTGAGAACGGGGGAGGGCTTACAGCTGGGGTCGACTGGTTTCATGTTGGAGATTGCCACTGTGCGGATGATGCCGAAGATGCAGACACTGGCATTGTTAGATGGGTGCCGGTAAGGCGGCAGTGGAAGAAGCAAGCTTACATTCCCCCCAGAAGAAAGATAGTCAGTACCTGTACCTTGCGACTTGTGTTCATGTGCAGCCCTAGGACAGGCGTGACGGGGATTGCCAAAATGGCGATGTCAGTTACTACATTGACAATACTACGTCACGGTCAGAGACAATGTCGGGTATATGTGGGCGAACTCACGCGAGAGCTGTGAAAGGCGGAGCCGTGTTGATGCATTTCTCGGACTGTCCAGTCCACAGTGCTGAAAGAGGGATACACTGGAAGGCAGCGACAAATATCACGGCCAGATTATAGGCGACGACAATTGCACCCACAACATAGGCGATCAGCAAAAGCCATTTCATTGGGAAGAAGCGGTGGTAGAGAAACAGGATGGATATTTTGGTGAGCATGACAGTAATCGAGTATGAGATAATCGCTGCCACATATTCCTTCCGAGTGAACACAACCTGTTAGCTCAGGAACCTGGACAGCCAACGCAACATCCCATACCTGTACGAAGAGCTTCTGGTTCTTGACAAAGATAATATGTTGGCCCTCACCGTTAATGACACTCATGAACATCAAGACGGCATACGAGAGCTGGCCCATCTAGCCACAGTTTATTAGCAGCGCCAAAGGTTTTTTTTTTTTTTTTTTTTTTTTTTTTTTTTTTTTTTTTTTTTTTTTTTTTTTTATAATTCCCGAATTATCGTATCTACCCACCAAGGCAACTGAAATAAGATAATCATCCCAGCCAAAGCCAGCTTTCGAGCGGAATCGCGCCAGGACTCGCGCCGCCACCGCTGTGACTGTCAGCACAATCCCAACAACATCAGCAGCTATCTGATTCGGTCGAAGATCATCGTCTGCATGTGCCTGGTAGTAGGCAATCTCTTCAGGTGTTAGGCTGGACATGCTAGTCGCTGCTATAAGTTACTACAAAGATAGTGGGAAGAGCTCCTGTATAAATATAGGTTCATATCTGCAGACAAATGCGGTGGTATCGTGTATAGCGCGAAGATCATATTGTTTGCTTCGGACATATGCCGGCTATGCTAATTGGGGGCTAGATTCACATGCTGCTTGTCAGATGAGCTTCTAACCAGCATTCTTTCCTGATCATACATCGTAAAGGATGGTATTTGGACGGGGGAGTACGACTAGGGTTTGCAGTAGGTTACATTTCAATGCGCAAAGTGCCCAGCACGGGGATAAGCACATTGAGCAAGGTCTAATCATCCTTTGGTGCGGGAATAGATTCTATCTAGAGCATTAGTATGAGTGGGGGCTCTTTGGAATTATGAACAGGGATCGGGCTCTGCTCTTGCATAGTTCCATGTTGGTAGTCTCTTTGTTCGTGGTTGCTGTTTACCCCTCTCCCGCCCGTGACCAGTGTAGTTATTTTTATCTGCTCCTCTTCTCCGAGTTTGCTGTCGCCTTCACCCTCGCTCTCGCCCCCAATTTTCCTACAGTGCCCCCAGCTAGAACGGTTTCAGTCACCATGATCGCCCCCGTCGGAGTGCACCTGGTAGGAAGCATCCCCTTGCCTGACACTGAGCAGGTTTTCAGGCAAGTCCCAGTAGCGTTGCCAAACCGCCTCTACTCGATCCCAGACGGCGAACCGGGTGTCCGACAGAACTACATCCGCTGGGAGCTTCCCTGCTTTCCCAAGGAGACATACCGCCCGTTCTTGCCAGGTAGCACCGAGTTACCTGCAGATCACCCTGGCTTTACTCAGGATTCCGTGGCGCCTTCTCAGTACGATGACGCTGCGCTCGAATCCTATAAGCGATTCGTGCAACTACGCGACCAAGGCGTCATCCCCCCGGGAGTACGATTCCAAGTCTCGCTCCCATCACCCCTAGCCTGCATCCAGGGGCACTTGCGTCCTGAATTCCACGAACAGCTCGAACCGTTCTATGAGCGCCGTATCCTCGACTCACTGAACGCGATTGTAGCCGGTATCCCAGCTCATGACCTTGCCATTCAATGGGATTTGCCCTTCGAAGTGATTGATTTGGAGTATGAGCGAGGTCGGTTCCCCGACGACTTCCCCTTCAAGCCGCACTTTGCCCCCGTCAAACAGGGCGTCTTGGATCGGATTCAGCGTCTCTGCGCGGGAATCCCTGGAGATGTTCATGTCGGCTTCCATCTATGCTACGGTGATCTAGAAGGCAAGCATCTTATTGAACCTGAGGATCTGGTGTTGCTGGTGGAGCTCGCGAATGATATCGCAAAGACAATCAGACCACACGTGGTGAATTGGATCCATATGCCTGTGCCCAAGAGCCGGGACGACGTGGCGTACTTTGAGCCGTTGAAGGGATTGGCGGTGGATGAGGATACGCGGCTGGTACTGGGATTGGTGCATTTCGACGACGAGGAGGGGACGAAACGTCGGATTAAGGCTGCCCAGGAGGCCACCGGGAAGAGGTTCAGCGTGGCAACTGAGTGTGGAATGGGGAGAATGCCGAAGGAGCAGCTTGATAATATCCTGAGGATCTCGAAAGAGGTGACGCAGCCTATTCACTAAGTGGGCACAAGGGGCTCTCGTATGACGGATTGATGTCGCTCACTTGCTGCTTTATGTTCGTTAATCGTTAATTAGAATGCAACAAACAGTAGACTATACTGGATTTGTTCTCATTCCAGGGCCCCTCAGGCGTCCAATCTCTTCTGTCCGTCTCCGCGAACCCGGCCTACTACTCACCTCATTCTCAGCCAAGACATATATTATACAGATCGACAAGATAAAAGACTTGTTGTCATCCGTTTCAAGGCTCTCACGATAACTTCTCAATCTCAATCTCAAGTAAATTGTCTGTCTCGGTTGTAGTGTGCGGCGGAGGAGTTTTCAGCACGAGTGGTGGTGGAGTGGTATCAGTAGCCATAGTTTGGTGGGAAGGGGGTCCTCAAGGAGATGAGGTAGAGGTGGGGTCCTTTGCGGGGGCTTGGCTGACAGCCTGATCCTCACGACCGTTCTATAAAATAAGGCACGCGTGACTGTTGTTTATAGTGTTTATGTATATACTACCCGGAAATGGTTTCTTGCTTTTATCGTTATGCTCAAAGTTCCAATTAGATAAAGCTAACAAAATTCCATTGTTTCGCTGTTGTATCATTTCAATGATTAGTAGCTTTCTCTCCTTGGTATATCGCATTGTCCAGTACAGCCTGTAGACACTGTACACAGTCTACAATAAGTACATAGAGTAGTCCGGGGTCCTCGCAGTGTCCGACCTGCAAAGTCGGGTCAGGTACGGAGTCGGCGATCGGAACCTTATCAATTTCCGGGGGTCTATGTATATTAGATCGGATGGAATTCAGTAGGCTGGCTATAGCCGCTTATTCAATACTCACTCTATGGTGATTCGACCCAGAATATGTATGTGACGACTGAAAAATCGCAAATGAAAAAGCCACAAACTTTTCTGTAGTATATAAACTAAAGTATACTAACCTTTGGGTACTAGTACCCTGGAAGTATTATTGCGCAGCGAAGCGAAACGTAGCAAGCATGGTAGATGGCTGCGCGAAAGGATCAGGCTTCTGATTGGTGGAAAATTGTCCTTTTGCACCATTTATAGGACGATGGGTGTATCAGGCAGTCTAATACCACTGAATGAAACTATAAGCCAGCTGCCTGAACTGCTTGAATTGCTTAAACTATTTATTAGGGTACAGGTAGCTCGCTTCTAGTGCCATATGGCGGACATTTGTAACCCTCCGGAGTCCGAAGTAATCACTGGGCAATGATATACTATTACCCGATATAGGTTCCTCTGGTACACTTGGTCGGTGCTAGACATTTATCCGCGCTCGGTCCGCCGCCGACCCGCCCGCTGGATCCGCTCGAGATGGTGTCATTTCCCTCGTCGACCGGACATGTTCTCCGCTCCGTCAATCTGTACCGTGGACTGGAACCTTGGGTGAGTTGGAGAGTTGAAGAGTTGGAGCGCATACTGAAAGTCTACTTAAGAGCATATAATATAGGATTTGTTTCCATGCGGAATTTAGAGTGCTTACATGGACTTGAATTCCACACTACACGAGTCATGTCTAGGTTATGGTTATTCGAGAATAATCTTATGAGAATCGATTTCAATATTTCAACCGGTAAAATTCAAATTTGACTTAATAAAGTCTAGGCGAAGGAACTATTTCAAATTTAATATCAAGAGCGACTGCGCCAACGCTAAGTGGCGGAAAGTTCCGAAACGGGAGTCAGAAATCAAAAAGGATACGCGACAGCGTTCCCAGTCGGCCACCTGCACTGGTGAGAATCGCCGACAGCCTATGCGGGCACTTCTCAATCAAGAGAGGATCTGAAGGAACCAAACCCAATCATACGCGAAACGAACAGGCGAGATGGGGCCACTAGTGTGTGATCGGCGTCTTTGGATTGTGTCGACAATCAGCCACGGCGCTAGCCCTTACTTCGGCGTACAAGACTCATCCATCTGCAGCGGAAATGACTTCCTTCACTCAGGGCTAATATATTATGTAAAGTCGCGTTTTTGAACTAACGAAGGTAGTCTATCTATGATCGTCCAATGAGAGGGCCACGGAAATGAAAATGTTTCACTTGACTGAGAGC
Source organism: Aspergillus pseudonomiae (assembly GCF_009193645.1). NCBI lineage: Eukaryota > Fungi > Ascomycota > Eurotiomycetes > Eurotiales > Aspergillaceae > Aspergillus > Aspergillus pseudonomiae. The sequence continues at coordinate 403,858 of NW_022476008.1, read as the reverse complement.
TTTAGGTAATGCGCCCTCATGGTGAGAGGTTTTAGGCTGGTAGCCTTGCCGGATTTCGCTTCCGAACGGCGAGTGATTTTGGCGTGATGGTTCTTTTCCATTCATTTGCCTGGACGTTGGAAACCACTAAGTGGTTTTTTGCGTTCAAAGATGTTGTATCTTGGTCGCCGATCGGCAATCTGGAGTTGAGGTATGGATTGTTCGTACCCCTGAGTGGACATGCTAAACCCGACGTGAGAGACCAACCCTAGCTGCCGATTCCGCATTCCCGTGCTCTTCGATCACCTGCCACTGAACCTCTTTGATAATATGCGATTGACTATGCGTGCTTTCGGTGCTCTCGGCGAGCGCGATGTCATCCTGTAGAAGAGTGAGGCCCTGCTTGCGCCGGCTGCGCGGGGCGCTCCCTGTGCCATAGTAGCCGAAGTAGCGTTGGCCGGAGCTGGTGGCTTCGCCAATCCAGGAGGGGGAGTAGTATCGTAGAAACTGTCGGAGGAATGGCAGACAGGGACAAATAATAATGAGGTTTGCTTCGACATAACTGTGGGAGAGACGAGGTGTGAGCACTGTGTGGTGTTGTGCAAGGAATTAGGAATCTTACATCCAAAGTTGTGCATCTGCTATGGCGTATGTAACGTCTGTTGCTGTAAGGGTAGGAATCAGGGTGGTGAGTCGCAAAATGCTCGTAATAAAGGTACTGGAGATTGGTTAGTATCGCATGATCAGTAGGACTGGCACCGAAATACTCACGCGCAGCCAACGACGAACATGAAGAGAAGTCCAAGCTTTTGAACTCGCGGCATTTGTAGGCCTAACACCAGCGGGACAGGAACCACGATAAGCGCCAGGTCCGACACGATATTGGTCACAGCCGTTGCGATGTACAAGCCATTACGATCAATACAAGAACCCCGTGTGATAGAGGAGTCCCAACTCCTCTGAATAGGGTTACATGCAAAGATCAATGCAAAAACAATGGCGACGCTATATCCGCAAATGATAGCCGAGATAATGTGAAGCGCCCATTTGTAGGTATTTTGTTTGTTGATGATACGGTGATAGAGGATGATCAGGCCGACTTTGGCGAATGCGAGGGCAGGCACGTAAATAACGGCGGCGGCCAGGATGGTCTTTGCGGACAAGATCTATTAATACGGTGTGGATAAGAGGTAGGGCGGGTCAAGATACCTTTTGATAGACATCGAACATGGCTGGAGTCACATTCCACAAGTGGATTCCAGTTCCACCATATACGCAGCTCACTGATGGGATAATGTCAATGAATGCTCACGAGTGTTAAGGTGACGGCAAAAGAGCACCACATACACATGCACGCGATTTGTGTAGCCAGAGAAAGAACCTTTTCGAATCAACCACTGCTGTTAGCAAACCGGAACCATTGTGCCCTATCGATATTTCCTACCCAGGCTATAATTATTGATACTATTTGAACTTAGCAATTTGACTCGTTTCGCTTGTATCAGGAAGAAAGATTGATATACCATCATCCCACCCAAATTTTGACAACAAGCATGCCCTAGTATATACACGCATGGCCAAGAACAAGGTGCTGAGAAAGAGTCCAATGCCAAAAATGATCATTTCGGTCTTAAAGCCCCTCGGATTAGAATAGTCGAAATCAGGCGTCACCCCGGGGGGTGGAGGAATGACCCCAGCCGTGCTCCCCATAGTAGCTGGTCTTGATATCCAAGGGGAGCGAAATGGGCAAAGGGCGTAAAGAAGAGAGAGGGTCTGACTATAAGCTTTTGGCTGCTTCCATGACTGATATACATATTTCTGAGCTTTTCAGACAGCTAGTGGCGACAGCAACAGAGTTTGAATCAATCAATGCAGGTCATGCTAGCTAGTTGGCCCCAACTCCATGGAAAACCTTCAGTTACGGCAGGCCCCCTGAAAAGTTTCCGTGAAGCGCCTATTTTTATCAGTTGTTTTTCACGATAGATTTCTCGGGAGTTTTCTAGAATAATGACAGTGAATGTAATATGCAAAACCTATCTAGAATTGAACAAAACTCTACGTAATTCCGAAGTAAAAATATATACCCAATTAAAATCATGAAATTATAAAGAATATTAATCTAACAATGATCCAGCTCGAGATATTAATTGAAATAAATTATGTAATTATATGACTACAGTACAAAAAATGGCAATGAGGCAGTTAACCGAACCTTTTGACGGGGAACTGTAGAAGATTTACCCCGGGGTCGTGAACGCCACGTAACGAAAAGATTTGGAAAGGCTTGGGGGCCGAAAGCTAGCGGCCCACTTGGTTTCCCTGGGTTGACTTTTGGTTCACTTGTTAAGGTTGTTAGTCGAAGATGAGATCGCGGCAAAGCGCCCCCTTGACTGGGGTTGCCACGGAGTTGCATATAGTTTATGTATGATATAAACTGTATCTGCGTCCATGTTTTCTTGGGTGGCGTTTACATCCGGGAGGCTTTAAATCCACCTGGTACTTATATTCTCCCTCCAGCATACCTCGTATAAAACCAACTAGACAAATGTGTCTTGTGGGGCCGAAGGAATCCTGGAGTTCCCGACACCATCTCACTAGCGAAGGCTGGGGCGAGTGCTAAGTTCTGCTAACCTCATGCCACGATGCCTCCTGCATTAGCGGCATTAGCTGCACAGGAGAGACTTATCCGAGCTCGGAATGTTCAGTAGCCGAGCCATAAGTACCGAAAAGGACGTCGGCTCTTCAACACTCGTCAATTGTTTCTAACCCTGCTGAAGCATTCCTGGGCCAGCGCACAACTCTCAATGCCATCTTTGAATACCCTCAAACTGGGGGCTGTCCTCGGCCTGGTTGCCATTGCCCCCTCAATTGAGGCATCGGACAGCTCCTCTTGCCGATGTTTCCCCGGCGATGATTGCTGGCCGTCGGTTTCGACCTGGGATGCTTTCAACCAGTCGGTCGATGGACGTCTTGTGGCCACCGTGCCTCTCGCAGCTCCGTGCCACGCTCCCAACTACGATGCAAATAAATGTGAAGCTTTGAAAGATGGCTGGCTTTTGCCAGAGGAACAGTAAGTTCCTGGGTTGAGATTGTACCCCGCGCAATGGAATGTGAGAATGTTAACAAGGCCAGCTATCAATCTTCTTCGTCTCTTATGGCTCCGTTCTTCACAAATGCCACATGCGATCCATACCACCCTGTTTCCAAGCCCTGTACCCTTGGTAATTTCGTCCGATATGCAGTTAATGTCTCCACGCCGGCCCATGTCGCCAAGACATTGCAATTTGCCAACGAACACAATATCCGTTTTGTGATCCGTAACACCGGCCATGAGTACCGTCACCTTGAAATTGCCAAAAGCTTCTTTTAATCAGATTATAACTAACCCGCCGTAGCTACAACGGAAAATCCACCGGTGCAGGTGCTCTGTCAGTCTGGACACACCACCTGAAGGATATCGAATTCAAGGATTGGGACGACAACTGGTATGTAGGAAAGGCTGTCAAGCTCGGCGCTGGTGTCCAGGGAATCGAGGCGTACGAGGCAGCGCAGGCGCAGGGGCTTCGGGTGGTCGGCGGAGAGTGCCCTTCTGTCGGTATTGCCGGCGGATACAGCCAAGGCGGCGGTCACTCTTCCCTGTCTTCGAAGTACGGACTTGGTGCGGACCAGGTCCTGGAGTGGGAGGTTATAGATGGTACTGGCAGGCTCCTCGTCGCGAACCGTCAACAGAACAGTGATTTATACTGGGCAATGGCTGGTGGTGGCGGTGGCACCTACGGTGTTGTCTGGTCTATGACCTCCAAGGCTCATGCCGATGGTCAGGTATCGGGCTTGAATCTTACGTTCACCACCACTGACATTTCTGACGACACTTTCTTCAAAGCCGTGGAGCTCTACAATTCTTATTTACCTTCCTTCGTGGATGAGGGTATCATGAGTCTGAACTTCCTGACCAACACCTCCTTCTCTCTCTCCCCTATGACTGCACCTGGTCTTTCCCTGGAGAAGCTTGAGAGCCTTGTTAAACCATTTCTGAAGGGTCTGGACAAGCTTGGCATCACATATGATTATCATGCGGAAAGCTTTCCCACTTACCTTGACCAATTCAACGCCCAGGTGCCGCTCGTCGAAATTGCAGTCTCCCAGTACGGCAGCTGGCTTCTCCCACGGGCCCTCGTCGAGGAAAACAGCACTAGACATGATGTTACCGAAGCCTTCAAGACCATCCTCTCGACTGGTGCTACCTTCACCACCGTGGCGGTTAATGTGTCAAAGGAAGTCACTGGCGACGTCTATAACGCCGTGAACCCGGCATGGCGCAATGCAATTGCCCACGTACTTCTGTATACAGACTGGGCGTTCAACGAGCCCGAGGAAATGCTTGCACAGCAGAAATTGATGACCGAAGTGTTGGTTCCTAGCATCAGCAACTTGGCCCCGGAGTCTGGCGCTTATCTTAACGAGGTAGGTTGATTTTCGAGCGTTGATTGCAGCCCATCCTGACATATGCTCACCAATCGATCTACAGGCCGACTTCCGCCAGCCCGACTTCAAGACTGCATTCTATGGCAAGAACTACGACACACTCCGCGAGATTAAGGCCAAGTACGACCCTCACTCTCTCTTCTATGGGCTGACTGCCGTTGGCTCTGATGAGTGGACTGTCTCGGAAAGTGGTAGAATGTGCCGTGCAGCTACTTCCAGTGCTTAAATCGGGACACGAGTGCATTCCAAAGTCCTGTTATTAACTATGCGTTGCCTGTGCTGGTGAACAGGCAAAAGAGAGGGACAAAGTCTTGGAACTCACAAAGCAAGCATGAGATAGATGACATCCGCTATTCGTCTTTCCTCTTTTCCTTTCATAAGCTAAGGAGCGGGGAACGCAGTGAGATGGAAGGTCGTGTACTCTAGATCTTATTTTCTTATGAATGATGTACTATATAGAGCTTAAACAGCTCGAAACCGAAATTGCTGGTTCAACCCATACTTTACTAATTCAACCCGTTCCAACCCCCATTTTGACAATTGTATACATGTATTGAAAGGAATTCAGTCGGGCTTTTTGAATCAAGTTTGCTCTCAAAATTGATGATACTACTGAATTTCTGATAATACCATCTCGGAGAGCTTCATTCGTGTGGGGCTCTTTTGGCTGTTCGTTTGTATTCTGACTCCTTTTATGTTTTAGATACTCTTGAGTGGTCCGGAGGCCATAGTATTCCAGGGATAATAGGACTGCTGCATGGCAAGGAAAGGCTGAAAGGCTCCACACAAAAGGATGATTATACCTGTGAATGCTCGTACGGAGTTGTACAGATGTAGATAAGATTCTATAGGCAACCTGCTGGAAAGTGCTGTCTGTACTACTTCAAATATTTAACTGTTAGCTATACTGACTAATCCTATTCTGCTTGATAAGACAACAGACAGTCAAGATATTTCTTACGAGATATATTTCCTACTCTGACTGTGTCCCGGATTCCCGGTTGCCGATGCCACATAATTCCCGTGTATTATAAGTAATTATGTTCTAGTTTTTTCCTTCTTTGTTTAACTTGTCTGTGGCAGCACAGTTCCAAATTCAATAGGAACAGTTTATTTCTCTGTCAATCCTGTTCGAAGTTGGACGCGGACTAAACTCTAATCTGACTCTTGGCTCTGTACAAGCTCTTACACTCACAAATTACATTGCTTCTAGACTACCATTATCTCCGTTCCCCAGTCGGCTGATTAGCCGATGCCACAGTGGTGGTAGAGATACAGATATGGGAAATAGCTTCTATTTAGTTTCCCAGCCGAAGCAGGTCAAGACCATATATGATTAACTGAATTGGTGCTCAGAATGCCACGGCTCTAGACATGTCAGAGAGACAAGCACATATCCACTGAGGCAGACTGACAGCACATTAGGGCTGGGCAAGTTGGCCTCGCTCGTGGGTGCAGGGTGCGTTGTCTGTCGCTATCTAGCTTGGCCGGCGGAGTAGTCATTGACTCATAAGCCAGTATTTAGATAATATAAACAGGCCTTACTGCAACTTGGACTTTCTTCTCATTGCTATTACCTCTACTGAGCCCATTGGAGGGGATGATGTGTAGTTGGCTATCATTGACCAATCACAAGAGAACCCGGCAACGTCGGTAAAAAAGCCTGGCGTCGAGATCCACAGCTGTGAAAAACGAACCAACCAACGTCTTCATGGTCAAAAAAGATATGGATCTTTGGTGGTAAAAGATCAAAAAGAATTGACCGACGCAGGGATCGAACCTGCAATCTCTTGATTCGTAGTCAAGCGCCTTGCCATTGGGCCAGCCGGCCGAACGTTGAATTAATGCTGTGCTAAAGTGCATCTTAAGCCAGGCTATGATGTCAAGTTCGACTCATGGAATGCATACAGACACACCAGAGTAAAGTCTTGACAAAATACCACAAAACCAAAGAGAAGCATTATTATGTGTACAAGAAGCCCTGATTATTTCCTTTTTTGATGCGTTTGGTACAATTCAGCCTACGCCAAACTATACAGCCGACCGGCTACCTTGCGCTGGATCACAATATATATCTTCTATCTCTCCTCTCTGGATGAAAACTGAACACTACTACCAACTTTTGCTGTGCTGAATTCTGCGTAACCTTACACTTTCAAAAGTTTAGACACACAATCCCGATAAAAATAAAAATAAAAATTAAAAAGCTTATACATAATGATTACTCCAGGCCTGAACCCTTTCTTAACTCCTTCTACCATAGTGTCACTTCTTGTAAAGTTCAGCTCAATTGTCTCGTGTCCCAAAAGTCAACGGAGTATATTCTAGACACTGTGGATAATGGAATGCCCGAGCGCAAAATAAATACAACAACCTTACTGTCCAACTACAAAGGTCTCTAGTTCCCATAGTGATTTGGGTTCCTCACAAAGCTCGAGGTTGGTCGCCAGCTTGCCCAGCATTCTGTGGCAGTTTATCAAACGAGCTCACCCCAAATCCAACCTTCGAACAACCACTGTGCAAGATGTGAGCTAATGCCTGTGCCAGGAAAAACAAATTTACCAAAACACACAGTAATGTAGGAGATTATCGGGAGGTGCTTATCTTACAGATCGACAGTTGCCTAGGCTTCCAGCTCGTAGAGGCGGAAATGATCGATGGGCGGATCAAGCACCAGTGCAGCATATTTCGTCAACGCCGACCCTAGGTCCTTGAATCGATAGTGTCCTTGGGTTTCGCCGATACTCTGTGATGCAGGGCGTCCAGTCAAAGATGGATCAAGATCGTCGTTGGTGTCAAGGCTCCCTTGGACTATGATACCGGTGTCCACGACCGCACGGATTTTCAGTGCAACCAAACTATCGAGGACCTGTGAGCATATTCTCTGTAGGAGGTTCATGAAGAAACAAACAAAATTGCATTCCCCATAGCGCTCCCAAGTGTCGCTTTACTTCGCTCCAAGTCCGCCCCCAAAGCAAGAATTTCCTTCCGTTTGAAATACCACATCACGTTTCCACGGCTGAATCTTCGTTGGATTGGCAATGTACCATCAGTCGTATCAGTTATCGTCGCGTCCTGAGATGAGGAACCATCAACTCGGGGATGTGGTTGAAGTTTCTCCAAAATCGCTTCACACGCTAAGGAGCAATTTTCAATTGGGATCTTCAGCGTCTCTAAGGACGTCATAATCTCCGTGTCTCTGCTTACGACTGTTGCTACTGTGTCGCTGCGGAGGGAGTTTTCCAGATTGGAGATCGTCATGTAGAATGCATGGGCATCTCGGCTGATTGTGATAATCTCTTGGGGTGCATTCCGAACAACCGAGCAGAAGTTATAAAGCTCCAGGGCGGCTTTACAAGCGGTCTGTGCTAGTTGCAAAACAGCTGCAACTGTACCAATCACCGATCCAGGATCTGCCATCCTCGGGTTCTAATTAACGAGTATCCCACAGAAGTATCAAACAGTTGATGAAAGGAACCAAAGCAACTGTTATATTAGCCTCGTTCTTCAGCCTCATCCCCTCCCACGTGATGGCCTCCTTGCGCCACCTTCCAAAATCATATACGATTTACTTTATAGCCACCTTTGATGACCGGCAATAAATAAAAGCCACCCCAAATGCGAAGGAAAACGATTATCTTTTGCCCGATTGTTTGTTCTAACAGTTTGATGGTAGAAGTTTGTAAGAAAATTGTAAACTAAAAGATGAAGCATGCTTCTATGCTTTCATGTACACAACTTCAACCATCGAAAGTGATGGCAATACCCATCTCTTCTGAAATGTATACAACATCACAGTTACGGCACGCCACTATACGTGTCTTTCAGTTCATAATCTGCTTCATTGGCCAGCAGCAGCCCAATTTCACTAGGGTGGCAGATATTGAAGATCACCGTGGCAATCAATATCAAGACCGCATCAAAGACGTAGAGGAAAACTTCATGATGCAGGAGATACCCATTATTACCCTGCAGATACTCGATCAAGCGGAATACAGACCGGATCATGATCAGCATGCTTGACGCGTATAACACATTCATATGCTTCCTCCAGGGGATCTCGGCGGAGTGGCATCGCGGAATAGGATATTTCTTTAATTTCATATCAAATGAGCCTGCCGTGACGATGAAAAAGCCAAAGAAAAATATCTGGACGAAAAGCCCGATGACGATGATTTTCTCTCCTAGCTTCATGCTGTCAAGGGTGCCGCCACTTTGGATACCTCCGCCTAGAAATCGAAGAGATAATTAGTAATGTTCTGGTGGTGGTTATTCATACTAATGGGTTGTCTCATCACTAACCAGAGCCTTGCAGGAGGAAAGACAGCACGTCGCCCGTCACGAAGACTTTAGTTAACCATTTCTTTCTCATGATTGCGTGCGACTCCGCCCGTAGAACTAATATAATTCGTCCGAGGAACATGTATATTGAAGCGGCGAGCAAGGCTGGCGCGAGGAGTAGGAACAAGGTTTGGATGAGATACGGCCCCAGGGTCCAATTCGGGGATTCCCGACTGGACATGGCGCGCCCAATATATCCGAGTACCTCGACTGCTCAAGTTAGCATTCCTTGCTTATTAAAGTGTGTGAGATTCCCAACAAGAGAAGGCTCACTAACATATGCCGCCAATCACAAAAGGGAGAAAGAACCAAGTTCGGGTTCGGACCATCTGGTAGATATGAAAGAGCGTTGTGCCTGCGAAAAGAATGATGAAGACAACGGCACCTGCCATGCTCGGGTCATAGTGATAAAAGGAGAATGATATTCCATCCCCTGCTGGGTTGCTGTCTGTACGACGAGTAATCATGTTTATCTTCTGCTGCCAGAATAACCTTCGATGCAACAGGGCTGTATGATGTGGTCGTGAGAGAACAAGGCCAGCACACTGAAATACAGTACTTTTAAATCGAATATCTAAGCCACGCTGCAGAATTGAAGGAACAAGCAAAACTAGGCAGAAGAAAATCCATCATGAAGGATACTGTGGCATAGCCAATAATCATAGGCCCAGAGGCTCAACACTTCCATACTTCTAAATAGCCTCGCTTGGCGGCAACAGACATTAAGTCAAAAGGACTATGTATGAACTATGTGGAGATGTTTCAGATTATATTTTCCCAGATATGATGTTAAAATAGCACTTCCAGAGGTTAATGAGTTTTCTCAGTGCTATTTCATCGTCGGATTCGTTTTCGTTCTCGCGTTCGGGAAAGCCGCACGGTAGTCAAATCTTAGTCGACCCACAGGCGATGATAAGGGAGTAGGCTCTAGCTGAGAGATCAGGGTTGAGAAAATTGTTTTCCTCATTTGCCTCGTATTTGTCTCGCTCTCGTACTCGCTCCTAGGTCACAGTAGTGCGAGTCCAGTATTGTAGAAATCCTGACTCTCGACTTAACGTAGACATCAACGGAACTAGTATATCCGATGCAGGGCTCAATTGGCAAGGTGTTTCTATATTTAGATGCGTGTCGTTAACTCGGACGATCATTTACATTATCTCGGTCTGAGAGTAATATAAGAAGCCGTCTAGACAATTCCAATAGATGTAAATTTGAAATGTTGGTTCACTGAACAGCTTCCCGGTGCTTTTGGCCTGGCACCCGCATGATGTGCTTGTGTAAGTATGTACATAAGCGTCTCGGGAATGCTACATTGTTCATACCTCTCGCAAGGAAGATCACGTCTTGACTGGCATTAAGCTCTATCAATTAGCTGCTCTGGTTTCGTGTGGAGGACTGTCTCTGACCTTAAAGGAATTCAGAGCCTGCACATAGAGAACACCACAGTGGTATCTCTCGATCCTACGCAATCGGCCGGTAATCTAGACCACGAGATATGGTTACCGGCCTGCTTAACCTTTCCCGAGTTCATCCTGCAAGATCCGGAGGTTTATGCCGTGGGTTCCGACTCCGATTTGTCGCCGGCATCTTCTCGGGTACAGAGAGTTCTGCGATCGCCCTATGACCGACCGATGTTTATCGTGGAATGTCCGAATTGAAAGTTGATGTGACTATGCCAACGTTCTAGATCGGACCTATCGAACTCTGAAGTTGAAAAACAATGTCTAGACCGCCGACGGTCCACATTTAAAGCTTTTCCATGGCCAGAATATTCCCACCCCAACTGAATGATCGACTCTGCAGCACTAGCACATACTACTAAACGAACAATATATGGCCAACAAAAAGGCATTGAGACGCTCTCTAGGGGCATTATTCAGTAATACTCAAGCTGGTGTGATAGCGTCCACAGGTCCTATAAATTCGAAAACTCCGATGTTCCTCTGGACCCACATACTGCCTGTTTGCGTCATAGACTGTTCTCCCAGTGCGTCAACGTCCAGGGAGTTCCACACCAGCTGTCCACTCCAATAAAGCTGTCAGTGGTGCCTTTCGGTGGTGTTATCGTGTGCTGATCCATATATGACGTTGATCTACCCGTGGTAGGGCCCGTTATGGATTTCCATGCTGCAGCCTATGCCCATTTTCTATTCTTGGACGACCGAGCATCCCGTAGACGTCCTCCGTTTTATCATCGCGCCCAAAGTCTCGACCATTTTGAATAATACTGACTAACGCTGCCGTGGCTGCGGGTCATCCTGAAGTTTATCCGAGCCATGTGGTTTTGCTGCTATTCACGTTTCACTTGCGTCTGGGTATAAACAACATTACCCTACGCTAGTCTGCATGATTTCATATACACTCGAGACACTATCACACGCCATATCTTTTCATCGTGTAGGGTGAAACCCCCTACATCCCACACCTTTACCCACTGACTATTCAAACTTCCCCACACCAGCCCCATGCCGCAGAACCGCCGCGACAGTGAAGCGAGCCAGAGTTCATTAATCAGCTACCGGAGTGTCGAGAACCAAAGTCCAGGGACCCCTGAGCATCATGCAGAGACACAAGGGACCAATCCGGAGAACGTCAGCTCGACCAACGTATCACCGTCTCGGCATCGGGTCCATTTCGGGACGGACCTGAGATACGAATATGGTGATGTTGACACGGAGTCAGAGGGATCACCCGAAGAGCCACCTCCTGAACGTCGCCGTCGGTCCACGCAGAGATCTGTGGATATCACCGAGGCACGACCAAGGAAACAGTCCATTTATCTCAGTCAGCCTCGTGGGACAGATAGTGTTGATTTCGAGAAAGAGCTCCTAGCTCAGCCTTCTCAAACTGGTATCGGCGATTCCCTGCTAAGCCGAATTAACCAGCTCAGACATGCGGCGACAAAGAAGGCGAGAGAATGCGCGGCTAGGCTGGGCCGTCCACCTTCTGATGAAGGAGACGTGCGTGCTATGCAGTACCGTCCTGATTCGGCGACCGGTAGCGAGCTCACACTTTCTGAGAAGGGGTATGACCATCACAGATCGAGCTCTGAGGCTCATCGGCTTGTCCGGGAATTGTCACAGGATCAAATGGCATATCATCGGCCCCGACATAACAAACACTATCCGCACAAGGGTCCGGATTACTGGGGTAGTCCTGCTGACGCGTGGAATGGGGCGGGTATACGACGCCGTGGGAGTACTGGAGGTGTTTTGTCCCAGCTTCTGAAACTCAACGGAGCTCTGGATCATGTACATATAGGCGCACCGTCGAACATAAGTCAGTCTCCTAGAGAGATCGCGACGCCTCTGAGTGGAAGCCCATCTGGGACAACTACGCCACGGAAAATGAAATGGTATAAGAAGCCGCCGAATATGTCGCCCAACACTCTGGCTGCCACCTCGACGAATATCAGTGGGGCGAGCACACCGGTTTCAAGTGAAATACTCACAGCTGCCTCGAAACGGCGCAGCAAGCACTCGCCGGGGAATATGAGGCTCGAGGATGAAATCCAAATTACTCTACAGATTGCACAGATTATCGCGCGCGAGAGGTACATTATGCAGCTGTGCAAGGCACTCATGGTCTTCGGGGCCCCCACGCATCGCTTAGAGGAGTACATGCAAATGACCGCGAAGGTCCTCCAAGTGGATAGCCAGTACCTCTACGTCCCCGGCTGCATGATAATGTCTTTCGATGATCCCTCGACCCGAACCGCCGAAGTCAAACTCGTCCGCGTCTCACAAGGCGTCGACCTAGGCCGTCTCTCCGAAACTCACAATATCTACAAAAACGTCATCCACGACGTTATAGGCATTGAGGAAGCAACTCAAGAACTGGAAGACATCATGAAACGAAAACCCCGATACAACAAACTAGTCATCGTGCTAGTCTGCGGCCTGGCCACCGCCATGGTCGGCCCATTCGCCTTCGGCGCCAGACCCATCGACATGCCCATTATCTTCTGCAACGGCTGTCTGCTCGGCATCATGCAGCATGTCATCGCGCCACGCTCAGTTCTCTACTCAAACGTCTTCGAAGTAACAGCCGCAGTGCTAACCTCATTCATTGCTCGCGCCATCGGCAGCATAACAACCACCATCCACGGCACGCCCAACCAATACCTCTTCTGCTTTTCCGCCATCGCCCAATCCTCCATCGCCCTCATCCTCCCAGGGTACACCGTCCTCTGCAGCAGTCTAGAACTACAATCCCACAAGATCGTCCCGGGCTCCATCCGCATGGTCTACGCAATTATCTACTCGCTCTTCCTAGGCTACGGCGTCACAGTTGGCACAACCATCTACGGGCTCATCGACTGCTCCGCAACATCCAACACAACCTGCCCCAACATCCTCGGCTTCAAAAACCCCTACGTGGCCCGCTTCCCCTTCGTCGTCGCCTTCTCCATCTGCCTCCTGATCATCAACCAGGGGAAATGGAAACAGGGCCCCGTAATGGTCATCATCGCCTTCACAGGCTACGTGACTAATTACTTCGTAACCAAGCGTCTCGGCACAAACACCCAGGTCGCCAACACCGTCGGCGCATTCGCCATAGGCGTCATGGGAAACCTGTACAGTCGACTGTGGCACGGACACGCAGCCACCGCCATTTTACCGGGGATATTTGTCCTCGTGCCGTCTGGTCTTGCGGCGTCCGGATCGTTGATTGCGGGCGTGGAGTCGGCGGATGCTATTCGGTCGAATGTCACCCGGAATGCGACTCATGGGAGTGCTCAGTCTGCTGGGGCGGGACAGCAGAAGTCCGTCCAGGATCTCGGGTTTGGAATGGTGCAGGTTGCTATTGGGATTACGGTTGGGCTGTTTGTGGCTGCTTTGGTGGTGTATCCGTTGGGGAAGAGGAGGAGTGGCTTGTTTAGCTTTTAGCTTTCTTGCTTTGGGGTGGGTTTAAAATAAAATAGATATTCTGGACGTGTCTTGGGAATGGTCACGTATGGCTTTACTGTCCTATTCAAGAGCCAATAAAATGCTCCATTAAATAAGCTTCTCTATTGATTAAGATAACAACATTAATAACTATACTTGCAGATCTACTGCTTATGTGCCGGCACAGAGTGTCCCAATCGATGTCACCATCCACCAGATGCGATGTACATAATAGTATACAGGACGTGCTACATTACTGACTCTCCCTGGAGAGCATCGACCCCATCATCTCTAACAGATACCGCTCCCGATAGAGCAAAACCTTCCGCCCGTCCTGTTGGAGATACTGCCGACAAAGATCGCGCAGTTGGGTCTGCATCTGGACAGGAACGCGGAGGAGGTGGTCGGCAGACACTGTGATCTCGGTGTGCTCTGAAGAGGAAGACGGGTGACGGAAGATGGCGCCACGGACGTCGGAAGGAACGGATTTATCACGTACGAGCCAGTCGCAGAGGGAATCGAAGAGGTCATTCGTGATCATGAATTGGACAAGCGAGTCCAGACTCGTCCAGTCAAGGGCCTCGCTCGGCGAGGGGAGGGCACCGAGTGCGTTGTACAGGGTGACTGTAGAGGCGAGACTATCCAGTAGTGGTCCATCCTTTTCTTCGTCGCGGATTTCTTGCGTCTCGCGGAGGAGGATACCCCGTTGATCGTAGTCGCTGACAATCGGGCGGTCGTAGCCCAGCTGGGTTCGCCAGAACCGGTTGCATAGCAGCTGCAGTACCATACAGGGCGCTAGCACCACGTATCCCCACCACATTTTGGCTGTGACCATGGAAGCAGCACCGGCGATGAGTCCAGTGAGCCCGGAAACGACTGCGTGCCACTTGAATTTGCTGAAGCGGAGATGTAGACGGTCGCGGAACGGGGACAGGGCCGGGGTGCGCGCACATAGTCTATCGTAGCGGTGGAATCGACGGGCAAGATATACAGACCAGACCGCGTTGACGACACCGAACGCTGCTGCGAAGGAGTTTCCCACGAACCCCGACAGGAGGTTACTGGCATGGAAGACTTTCGGGTGGGCTCCCCAAATGGCCATGATCGTACCGGTACCGACCAGAAGGGCGCCCAGACCGAGGAAAACGTCCATGGCAACACGGTCAATCAGCTCTGTGCCCAATTCGCGCCAGCCAAGGCCAAGGCGGCTGTCGATCAGCCGGATCAAATCCGGGTCGGGGTTGGAGGATGCGAGGTACTCGTGTTTCAGCGATTGTAGATATCGGCGTTCAGCATGGAGCAGTTTGACATTCCGCCAACTGAGAATAAAGTCGCGGAGGGCGACAATACTCATCATCAAAGCGATTGGTCCTCCAATGGCCATCAGGATCATTGCATGTCGGGGTACGGGAATCTCATTCCACACGTTGGCCGCGAAATCCCCGGCATTGGCGAACTCGAGAAATCCCGTGCTCGCCAATAAACTGTTCCGGTACCAGTGAGGGTGGACCAAATGCAATCGTCCGCGCCGACGGACAACAGTCACCATAGGGACGATCTTTCCCGGTTCATTCTCTTCCTGGAGAAAGAGCTCGGTTTTCGATGCGGAGGGGGGACACATTGGGCGACCGGAGGAGACTCGCTCCTCCAGAAGAGCGAAGTCAAAGAGGGGGCGGGAGGAAAGTCGAAGAGGAAAGACGAGATTGGTGTGTGAGAAACAAGAGAGAGGAAAGAGAGGGGAAGGGGGGAAAGAAAGAAGGGTGACACCCTGATTGAACGGAACGGGTAACGATAAAAAAATGAAAGGGAAAGGGGAGCAGGACGACTAATAAGAATGGAATGTCGGTCACGGACCTGGACGAAAAGAGCTGCAAGCAATGAACTGGGGGAACCCGGCCGAGGTCCGCCATTGGTCAACCACGGATGACTGATTGACTTTTCGCTGAACTTGGCGTTGCCTTGTAGGGCTGAAAGTGGACTGCCACTAGTAGTCTTTCCGTCTTCTAAACTAGTCTTCCTCCATCTGGGCGATCCTGAAGAACTAGAAGGATTCGACAATTCCCCTCGGTCCTCCTTGCGATCTTGATCACCGGTGGCATGCATACCTCCCTTGACCGCTCATCACCTTCCCAACACATCCCTCAACTACATGAACAAGCATCTGCATCCATGCCCATCCCTACCCAATCCACGTATCAGCTCTATACTGCAGGAAGCATGCGCAACAGGCCGACGACTGACGTATCTATCATAAGCTGCGTAAGCCTCGGTTTCCAAACCACCCGTGTCCCGCTAGAATCCAGATCCTTCACCAATCCCATGTCTCAGCCCTACCGTGGAGTTGACCCATTTCGGAGATGACCTATTTCACGAAATGAGGGGATCTCATACCGTTCCGTCTTTCCGAAGGGTCCACTCTGCCTGTCAAAGTCTCAGTTACGTACTGAGGATACGTAGCAAAGCGTGGTTGGATCTGATGTTAGGGGAACGGTATCCATGTGGGAAATGGCTTTTCACAGGAGGAGGGGAGTGATTGAGAGCGCACGCCCTTTCCCAGTCAAGGCACGTGGACTCGCTCGACGTAGAATATAAGCCATGTGACCCATGCAGGCTGTTGTGTTACATGTCGTCTGTCCGAGAAAGGACGGATGGATAATCGTGCTCCGTTCACCGCTTGCGGGCGTGACAAACATATATTTCCTCACCATGGATCAGCGTTGTGACTAACACCTTTTCTTAAGCCATCGTTTCCCTTGCTTTCTATCCTCCTGCAGTAAATTATCACTTTCTAGTTTAAGACTAAGATCTAAGATATTAACCAGGGAACTGTCAGCAATTTGATCAAAGGGTGGGGCCAAGAACCTGAGGTCTCAAACCTCGGCAAGTATGAATCATTGCAGAGGTTGCTTCCCCCCTATTTCCTTACACTAAAAACGCTCACTACAAGGACTAATACGCATAGAAATGTGTTGCATAGACCTGATGTGTATTAAATAGTTGATACCGACTAAGGTGATTTGTGCAGAAAACACTAGAGACACGTGACCCAAGGAAACGGAGACGGAAAAGAAAGTATATATGTACAAGATCCGAGCTATCTGCGCATTCCTGGAATGGTAGCGCTATCGTTATCAGTGAACTGGATTTCAAATCCATGGTAGCCGAGGCAATATGCCTCGGGTGCAGACATTGAGAGAGATCCTGCACAGCAGGGAGGTTATCATCACCAGCGATGGTTACAGGTCTACTGTATAATGTAGGAAATGCAAAGGGGAAAAATCTATCATCGAATATGGGCTGGAAAGGAACACTCTATGCACCCTTTTTCATCTTCTCGGACTTACTCTGTGCTTGTATCCGATCGCCCATGCATAGGGCTTTGATCAACCGAACGCCGGCGTCCGCAGAATCCTGGGCGGGACAAGACCAGAATCGCTCCTCACTTGATGTCTCATGATGACCGGGGTGCAAGAACTCTTGAGACTTGGTTTTGACATCCGTTCCCGTGGTATAGACATTGACACGGTCTTCGAAGCGGACGCGTTGTCGACCCTTAGGAGACGTGCTTCGTGTGAGTGAGTCCAAATAGTTCTTGCGAAGCGCGTAGCGTTTGGCGGCCTCCTTGCGCAGTGAGCCTGTAGCAATCTTCTCTAAAGCCGTTCGTACGACGAAGCGGAGCCCCAGATATGCCCATTCCGCTCCAAGGAGGATCAGCAGGAGCGTGGATAGACGCACGTCAGCCATGCCACCACGATATAGGTAAACGATGGCTGCGGTGGACAAGGTTCCGAGCCATGTGAGGACCTCCAAGCCTTGGAGCGACGGCCCAATGGAATCGGCTCGGATGGGCGGCGGCCGCTGGCATTCGAGGCTCAACTTGAAGAAATCTCCCCGCAGCTCCAGCCAGTTATTGAGAAGAAAGCCGAGCGGGACCAGGGGCCATGACGCGCCGAAGAGTGCCAGATACCCGTACTGCACACACATCTCCAGAGTATCGTCATGAACGTTGTATTCATCGGCTTCAGTCTCGTTCCGGACTCTTGACAGGAAGGATGCCTCGCCCGGGATGTCATTCAACAGCTGGTCGGTTCGGTAGGAATAACGACGCCCTTGTCCGGCCGGCAGATTCTTTTGTCGATAGTCGCGCCACTTCTGCATGACCACTCGTTTCACATAGGGCAGCAGAATCTCCTCACCAAAGCTCAGAACCTGCCCCGTCACCGAGAGATAAATGACCTCCTGTTGCAACCGGGAGGGGTCAATATGAACTCGGCGGGTGTCGAACGCCGTTGCCAGCTTTCCAACGCGGATCACGTCGAGATACGGCAGCACTCGGGCGCCAAATGGGACATAGACAAAGGCAGTGAGAATCGTGGGGAGGAAGGAGGTGATGAAGTTCATCACGAAGGTTTTTGTGGTCTGTGCAATATCATACTGGTCCTGAGTGCGATAGTTTTCGTAATCGGTTAGCTTGGTGGCCATGTCCGTCAAGGTGTTGTTGATCCATGGGAGTGATAGGGAGAAAAGGATGGTCGGAAGGAATTCGAGGTATTCCTTGAATGGTCCTGTATAAACCTCCCCGATCAAGATTTCCATGGCGAATGTCACCACGATCAATGAGCCCAAAGCAAGACTGGCAATCGAGGCAAATGGTAGAAGCAATAGCTGGCGGAAGAATTGTTTGTGCGCCGGGAAGACACGGACGGTCTCACCCGTCACGGAGTCGCGTACTTCCTTGTCCCATACATACTGCGGGCGATTCACTTTCAAGGCACCCACGCCCCGGACGTTCCATCGGAGGCTGAGGTCGGTTTCTCGGATTTTCCAATATTCGACAAACACGATGCACCAGAGGCAGTTGACCACCGCGGACGTGATCGAGTACGGTCCGAGGTAGAGCCATGTAAAGATGCCCCACGCAGCGGGGAAGACCAAAAATGTTGAGTAGCATTGGATGAAGGCGAAATAGTAGGCCACCTAGAACGATGGTATGTTAACGTCATTCACTGGGAGGAGGTTGTCCGGAGATACCTTCTCGCCATACAAAGCCCGAATCGCATCCAAATCCTCTGCATTTAGCAGTAACGTCTGACTCCACTTGCGCAACAAGGTGGCGTTGGCGGTCGGATCATGCAACGGAAAGGTGCTGGCCACATTCTTCCACTGGCCCAATTGCGCGGTGACGCCCGCACCGCCGAGTGCCTTGGACCAAGTGACGGCGTGGTATACCGATCGGAGTTCTTCGGCGGGTGTTTCGGAGTCGATTGAGGTATGCTCGTCGCCGATGGGGAGTTCGTGGATGATCCCATACAGCCAGTCCTTCACTCTAGACGGTCTTAGAATCGGGTGAAAGCGGGGTCGGGAAAGCGATTCGTCTTACCGAGATTTATAGACCATATTTCCCAAGTGGTCGCGGGGGACACGGATGCAGAGTAACAAGGAAGCGCCATAGCCTGGGCGGACTTGTACTTGCAATTTCGCTTCCTGCAGATCTTTGATGAGGGCCCGGAATTCTTCGATGGCTTTCAGCATCTCTAGAGAAGGGAGAACATTTTAGCGAGAGGGACTTTCACTCAATGATCAAATGGATTGGAAGGACAACATACCCGTGTCTTCAAACCGGTAGTGGATGATCCAATCCACACCAAAGTTGTTGGCATCGGCCGCATCGAGTTGGCGGCTTCCCGTAAGCAGACCCATGTCGACTGAGGGATGTTGTGCCAGAAGGTACAGTAATAAATTCATCAGAGGGGATTTAAGGTGCGATGGGGAGGCGGTGAAGGGTCGTCCGCATATCCGCGGTTCGGTCGAGGGAAAAGTTCCTGCAGAAAGACAGGCGTGGAAAGGGAAAGGGTAAGGGACGAGAACAGAAAGGCAGAGAGAGATCAAGTGGTGAATCAGGGTTCGTCTGGGTGCAAGGGATGCGCCCCACGGACATTTTAAGTATTGTTGTCGATCTTCCACCACATTCCTTGAAGGTAATGAATCCACATCAGCAGAATTAATACCTGGTGAGTATTAATAGCAGTGGTTTTGTTCTCCTGGTTGGTATCCGTGGAAGTAACGAAATGTCAACCGAGGATCCGTGCCAAGCTTTCAGCCCTACAAGGCAATTGGCTCTCAGCTGGCAAAGTATGGAACTTCTTTTCATGCGCTCTGCCAGTTGCCCCTTGGCCTCGCGTATTCTGGAAAAAGAAAATTTCGGGAATGGAGCGAGCCATGGATAAACCTCGGAATATTTCCCAAGGACTCGTCAGCGATAAGCCCATTGATGATCTTCTCTGCATCCTGCAAAGAAATGGAACAAAAGTGTTGCGACCAAAGACTCAACAAAAGTCGCCGACTTCATTCGGAAGGGGTGGTCATTGTCCACGCCACTGGTACTACACAGTAATTTCTGTATACCCTGTATGGCAACCGATCCTCCAAGTGACTTCATTTAATTGGTATGTGGTTGCCTAGAGGAGCGATGGTTCCCCCCGGGGTTTTGGTCTCTGATCTGGATCCCTCCACCTACCCACATGATCGCTTTTGTGCCTCAGAGGGGAAATAAATGCAGACCAGACGGTTTTTGTCTCCACTCGGTCTCTGTACCATTTCCATATATAGTGTCACTTCTTTAGAACACGCCCTGGGCGAGGGAAGGGGTTCGTTTCATACCAAAACGGTACGTTACCAGGAAAGAGGAATCGTAATTCTTATTTTGGGAATGCTGCTGCCTGCGCAAAAAGCAATGCCTTACTTCTGGCGTCATGACCCGAATTCAGTCTAGTGCCTCCCTCAACTACTTTTAGCCGCCGGTAGTTCGGTGGAGTTCGGTGGGTCTTACGATTGCGAACCAATCGTTGGTCCATCGTGGAGGGATCCTTACGGGGGCCCGCGGATACGCTCCTCATCCGTGTCGAATCCCTATTCTTCCAGCAATGATCATGGTGTACTCTGTAACGGTGTAAATTATGATTTGCGAAATAGACGCTGTTTGTACCCATGGTAATGAGTACAGAAGTCGGTAATTTATCTTCTTCGATATACCCATTTTCCTTCCCAGCATTGAAGAACAACAATGTTCTTAGTAAGCGGTCGATGTGGACTCTCAAACTGTACGACCTAATGTATACCTTCATTTCCCTCCCCTTCATCCCCATCTGCATGTGTTGGAACCCCTTCCATGAGCGGTTCAATAAATTTACCTATTGCCTCTCCTATCTTCCGATACTCGCTCATTGCGACCTTCGTATCGAATATATCCTCTCGCTGTCCACATCTTTCACCAACCGTCAATCATCCCCAGAGTTGATCGCATCGCCCTCGACCGAAAAGAGCTCTAGCGCCGCTGTTTCCCGACCGCCCACGGCCATTGCCGCCTTTCTCTCAACAACATCCTCTCAATGTTCTGGGACACTTGTGAAGTCATGGCTCGTCGTTTCTTTCCTGGCCAGAGTGCCGCCTTCGGCTTGAGTCTGCTACTGTTTACCTTTATGTTTTTACCCACGCTGGTCGTGTTGTTGGCTGTGATTGTCTTCTTTTTGTTCTATTATCCTCGCCTGCGAAAGCCGGGCCACGAGCATTGATCTGATCCGAAACCAGAGGAAGCAAAGCCAGAAAAAGCAAAAACAAAGTATTGTCAGTATGATGCTAAATACTAGGGCATAGTTGTATCATGGGGCTAACCGCTGGTACAGATCCTCACTGTACAGTATACGATGCATGGCGCATGATACATACGATTAATTCGATAATCAGTAATGGCCGAGGTTTGCACGGAGTAACATGTTGTTCTTTGTCACTTATGTATTATATCTCTCAATGGGTTTCTCATGATCCTGACAATTCTTTATGGCCTTTCAGTTAACGCATATCTCCGACGCTCTGGTTCTTTGAAGGCAGAACAATGGAGATGTCAATTCTATTTCTGGAGAGGCATTTGCCCTGCCAGTTGATTTTTCGTACTCCAGGTTGTCTACTGTGTCTATTCTCAATGATGTCAAGTCAAGATATGTCAATCAAGTATCTCACTTGGCCTTCGATTTAGATTAACTTTGGGCATATGCTTGGCAGCTAGGCTTATCGCTTCTCGTGCAGCGGCAGAGCTTGAGATCTCTTGGGTGTTCACACCGCCAATCAGAACTACTGGGGATAACAACACATAAAAACCATGTAAAGAGTCGGATTTCTAAAAAGAATACAAGTAGCCTCCCAGACAACGGGCGGGATCTACTTTCACTATAGCCCAATATGTCAATAAGTGATATCATATCGCGCATAGGATACCCTACAGTGACCATGTCCACTTCAGTATTCCCATCAAAACATGATTCACCTGCCATTAAAGGACTTTATGCGAGACCTGTATGGGGCATTGGATATGGCTATTGGATCTGCCCTCATTCACAGAGGAAGAAATATGTGAATCAGTGGTCTTGAATCGAGTCGCGCGAGGTATCACCATTGGGAGGACGGTTCGACCCAGAACCACCTGTAAAACCCCTCTACTCTTCGCGCACAGTCACTCTCTGTGTTTCTCTTCTCTCAATTCCTTATATATATGGATATGTTATGCTACAGACTTCACTACCACTCGAATTAACGCATAGCTCCACGCTATTTCAATATATAATAGGTTTCCCCACTAGTTGAAAGCGTAATTTCACTCCATCTTCGCTTCCCGCTCATTTGATGATCGATAGCCCGAAAGTGCGCACGCTCAGCATCAATTAGAAGTCGCCTGGCCAAAGCGGCAGAGTCTGTCACCTCCACACCCCCTAGATGAGCTATATGCTGCCCCACCAAGATACATAGCTATGAGTAGATAGAGGTACTACGCTCTATCTTAGCGGTCAGCGATTGGAAAGAGCTATGAACTTGCTACAATGATCATTTTGTGTGAGCTTGTGAACAAGTTTTTAGCGTATTCCCCCCAATGCACCCCCAGTCAAAATTTAATACTCTATTTCTAAACCTTTTCTGGTTATGTTTCAGGAGCACCAGATGATTATTTCGGAAGGGCAGGATAACTATCAACAATCTGAAAAGGATTTTAAGGAACTTTGTGCATCAATTTACTGACCGATCAAAACTAGTCTTTGCTGTTGTACAACCCATGATTCTAAATCTCTAGCGGGTGGATCTCTTATCGGTAGGTCTTTTTTGAAATGCCTGTGAGAAGGAAAAGGCCACGCAAGAAAGCACATGGCATCATCATGCTGGAAGAGGTCTAGTGAGGATCCTGGTGCAAACTCAAAAGCCCTGCTAGGATGCCCATAGATATGTATGGTTCCCTTGCAACGATGCAGAAAAATGGCCTGCCGAATTCGAGTCAAACGGAAATATCAAAGTCACTCACTTACCTAAAGGACAGCCTATTATCGCAACTGCATTTGACAAACAGTAGATCCTAATATATAAGGGATACTACGCGTTAACAGGGCAAGACATAGCCAGGGATTAGCCCTAACTGGTAAACAAGTACCCAGGGAATACAATTGGTATGACGAACCTTGAAACAGGAAGTGTCGAATGCCCGTCCGCGACGAACACTGTCGAATACCGAGATCTACCGGTTCAAGGACGCTTAGAGTTTACCTACTGGAGGGCATACTTAAGCTTTTGCTAAGTACCCGCAACGATTCATACACATGCTGGGATCGTCAGAAACTCTTTGAGATATAGGGATTGGCAAGCCGTCATCCATGTCCGCATTAACCAATGTTGGAGGGAGTAGACGCAAACCGATGGGTCTTGAGGGAAAACAAACTCAGGTATCTGGAGAACGGTGAGGGAAAGCGCGAAGACTATCTATGCGGATAAAATATCGGCCAGCAAAGAAGGCTACCAACGGCAAGGATCCTGTTTCACTCTGCAATATCAGTACGGGATGGTCTTGAGTATAATAGGTCATGACCCAATATGCGGCGCAGTATTCCGATGCGAAAAACAGACGAAGTGTGTCCATGTGCTGTTGGGCCAGATAACCATGTCACGACCTTGTGTCGTACTTGCTGTGCTTAATTTGCCTGCGGCGGCTTCGATAGGAACGTACCACTATGGTATACCGTCGCCACCGTAAGATGCGTGCCGCACTAGTAGTCAACATGTGTCCACATCTGTCCCAAGAACGGCTTATCAATGAACAATATCTGACGGGAAATTCCGAGCTGAATGATGGGGCGAGACTCCAATTCGCACATGATTTCGCCCAGCAGCCAGGGTCTCAGAGATTAAAATAAAATTACTGCCAATATAACTTAAACCAAGTAAATTCTTTAATATTATGGTATAGCGTCTTCTCCAAATAACAATTCCTTATTACTAAGTTCCATGGTGGGGCTGAAGCTGAACGCTCCCCCTCCTAGATACGTCTTCACCACCTAGCTAAGTTTGCAGCTTTGTAATATCCTAGATGTTATCCCTGCCCTGGTCAGTACGGAGTAAAGATACTGCATGTAGGTGGGGTAGGGCTAGTAGGAACAGATTTACCTGACCCAGAATTTCCATCGCGACCAGCGTTACCAGTTACTACCTGCATATTGGCCAGACGGAATCGCGCTGTTTAGTGTATTCTAGAGCTCTACGGACGCTACCCTATTCGAGGACTTCATTGATCAGCTTCCCCGGCATTGCGGAAGGTGGCCTGAACAAAAGTCCGTCTTCGTTATGGACAACGTATTCTTTCATCCCTCTGATCGAATAGAAGAATTGTGCAGCAACGCAGAAGTACCCAAAGTTGGTATATCTGCCACCGTACTCGCTTGATTTGAATCTTATCAATCTTCAAGACCTGCATGTGCAGATCCGATTGTGACGTGCTAATAGAGAGAAGGGTCTTATCTTCATAGTTTACCATGACGTATCATATTCCCTTATAGACGCACTACGATTGGTCTTTACCGATTTTCTCGTAGACACTGGCTGCTCCGTCGTTCTTCCGATTCGATATAACTAAATGGTTCTCAAGTCGTCCTGTGTATGGCGAATTCACTACAAGTAGCGGTGAACAAAGGATATTCCGTGACAAAGGTTATTTAAGAAGGCAATGATACTCTGCATGTTCCTGTCTTCTAAATTAGCATCATCAGACTATTCCCTGAGTATAGCTTCTCCTATACTGCACTCTTTTCTTTTCCACAACTTTCAGCCATCTGTCTTTCTCCTTTTGTTTTCTCACAATGGGTTGGTCTACTATTGAGACTTTGGAGACTTGGGATGTCGGTTTTACTCTGAGTCTACTGTTCTTGTGTCCTATCTTTTGATTTGGTTTATCGACAAGGTATTACCCCCAGAACAGCTGCCAAAAGACATAGCTGGAGGTTATGTTGGGAGATCGGAAAGACTTTTGGGAAGACTGGCTGAAATGTATTGAGAGGGGTCAGGCCACAATGCAGGTCCCTAGCCAGGTAGCTAGACTGATAAGGTAGATCCGTTTGCAGGATCAGCGTCCTAGAAACTCTTAAGACCAAACTTACTACGGAAGCTATTTTTAAGCTGTAATTTACAATTGTACAGGGATACTGCCAAGGGCCAGGTCTAAGGTAACTAATCGTAAATGTCCCTGACGTTCAAATAGGTGGTGGTTGACATGTATGAACTATCTCTGAATTAGCGTCTCCCTTCCTGTATTAACACTATGGCTCGAGTCTCTTTTATCTCTAAGCATCTATAATACTATCCTGTATCTAGCCTCCGCACCAGAGCGATTGTAAGGGCTGTTCAGTAGCCAACAGACCATTCCTGACCATTCCTAAACAGGTAGTAACTTTTAGCTATGGCTGAGAAGAATGAAAGGATGTATACAAAAAATGCCTAAGTCACGTCAAAACATTTGTGCGTGTATTACGATTCTTTAATGGTCAGACCTGTGTCCTGGAAATGTCCTTTTGTACTTTTGCTTCCTGATCCTTACAATGTCGATGCACTATTCAAGGAAGGTATCAAATCCTTGATTAGCGGTATCTTTGTACAATGTCTAGTGCTGCTAAATAAAGGCTTTGGCTGACTGAAAGCCTTTTACTAGGATTTATGTTTAGTGAGTATAGCAATCAGTACACTAGTTGATTCGCTTCGAAGTATACTTACTCTATCCGCTCAGACTAGGAAATAGGTGTATTGTCGATAATTAGGATAGACTTTTTATAGTGCTGGAGAAGCTCCTCGATACATTCCTTAAGAAAAGAGGTGTTGGCTAGATTATATTATATAGCTATACAGCCTTATAATAATCACCATAGATGTCTATACTCTTTCTGTGCACGGCTCAAAACTCACGGTCGTTAGAACTTCCATTACCAGAAGCAACAAAACAAGCTGTATTTGAATGACAATTTAGGGCTGATACAGACAATTTCCCTGAACTATATAAGCAATAGAGAATTATAACCTTTCTGTCTTCACGAAGAGAGGTAAGCAGGTCACAGTGAATCGAACAAAACTCGATCTTTTCTTTGTCAACACAGGTCTTACCCTAGGCTTAGACGCAATGCAACTCAAAGTTCAGCATATTTTTGCTGCCTAGGAATATCATATCATCCTCAACCTCGACACTCCCAATATATTCACCCTTCATGTCGTGAAAAGCCAGGAGGACATTGTCATATGTGCCGACCGTGTCTTCAGGCTTTTTCTTTCCATCGTTGGAGATGAGAGTCATACTAATGTTTGAGTCTTCATCCCTCCCAGCGTACAATATCCCTTCTCTACCGAAGTGATCGGCTTTAGTGGTCCGGCGAATGCCGTACCAATTTCCCTCGTGGTAAATACATGGGCGATAGGAAACTCCGTATTTCATCTGCTCACGTCAGCAATGTACCATAGATGTAGAATAAATTCAATAATCACTCACCCTTGGGATACCATGATCCCAATAAACTTGTGTCTTTTTAGCAGCAGCTTGAAGAACAAAAGAGAACTTGGGCCTCCCTTCGGGGTAGTTGACGATGGGGTATCTCTCGTATGCAGTCTGGTAGTGGTACACGGCTTTGTTTGCCAGCTCGTTCGCTAAATACCTATTAGTTTGATTCTTCCTTAAAAGTCAAGCAGATATCACTTGCGCTGTTGTATAGCTATTCCCAGTGAGCGCACGTCGTTATGGTTCACGGTGTTTCGAACTTTAAACCCGACAAACACGTCGTCGATATATTGAACCAACCTGGGGATGTCTTTAAAACCATCGATTTTGCCAATCATCTCGATAAGGTCCACCCCCTCGTTCCTCTGCAGAGGATTAGTCGCAACTATAACTGGGAAATGAAAGCCACCTTACCTTCATGATACGCCAGTTCTGATAATTGGCGACAGTTGGACACCAAGATGGTGGACTATGCATATCAAGTAAGAAACGTCAAGTTCACATCTAGTTATACAGACGAGAAGACTCACTTGTTGCACAGTAAGGTGTCCCCTCCGTCTGCATGCCACGTAATGGAATGGTTGTATGTACTGCTAGTGCTAGTCTTCTCTTGTGCGGTGTTCTTTTCGTGACTCGCGCTGACCTCTGCTTTAGCCCCATAACCAGAGAATGACGCACTCGCAGAGGCCTTCATCATTTGAGTTCTCTGTTCCTTGGTCGCTGATCCAAAGCTCTGAGAGCTCTCAATGGAGTAGAGGCGGCCTCCAAGTTGGACCTGGGGAACAAAGACATGCCCTATTATTCATATTAGATAAACATAACGTATGCGCGAGGATACCAATATAAGACATGAACGGACCATATTTTTTATAGAATCGCTCTAGTTCCTCTTTGGTGCGCATTTGCCGTAGGATATCCAGGTCCCTTTTGCATTCGGCCGACACCTCAAGGCTTTCCTGGTCAAGGTATACCTCAACTCGGGGGAACTGTATCCTATGTCAGCCGGCACCTTTGCGAGCTGTATAGAGCTAGAGACATACATCATAAGAGATGTACATAAACTCTTGGGAGCTGGATGTGGAAGAAGCAGAGTTACTCTCGTCGCTTCCACTGTACCCTGCCTTGACTCCCGCGCTCACACCACAAAAGGAACCTCCACTAGAGTGCCGCTAGTCAGTGCCTCAAATCCAGGTGTTTGTAAATTAACTGCAGTTGAAAGGCTGGACAGGAGGGGTAGTGACATACATGGAGGCCTCAACAGTCGTTTGGCTAAATGCACTTTCTGCCATAGAGACCTGCAGAGAGCTCTTCAATTCGAGCACATCTACGCGTGCCTTATCGGTGATGCGGAAACGGGGGATACGGAAATCCATCTACCAAGTGACATATGAGCTCATGATCCTCCATAGGCTTGTTTGAAGAGGCAACTAACAGATGGCGCTTTGAAATCTCCCTCTGCTGCACCTGCGGGAATGTCATAGTCTGGTATCTGCCTTTTCGCGATAGCAAAGGCTTGAGATTTGCTGCATCAGTATATCAAGACGTAGAGGGTCAATAGAGAGGTTGTGAGCTCACCTGGGTAGTATCGAGGTTCAAGGCCAGTGAATACTAGCTCTTCTTCTGCGCGACCAGCCTTCAGATAGTGACCGCATAGCATATCATTGTTCCGCAACACAGTTGCCCACTGTTTTTCGGACAAGTCGGATGGATGCCTACGTAAAATTGGCATCGAGAATAGATTCCTGGGTATATTTCAGTTCCACTTACACCACTTGGCCGTTGCCTTCGCTTGCCTTCCACGCACCGTGTGAGTAGCTGCTGGAGAGAGTCGCAGCTTGAATACTAGCTAGCGTTGGGGCATTTTTCTGGGTGGATTGTAATTAGGACTGTAAATTCAATATTCTTTTTGGACACGTTGTAGGAAGCACGAGGGTTTCTTACACCACTAAGATCTAATCCCTTGCTCAGCCATGACTGCATGGACTCGTCAAGTTCTTCGCTCCCGCCTGACTTTATGTAGACGGTACCGGAGGCCTGTAGTATTGAAGCTGTAAGATCGACACTCTAAATTAATATTCATATATCGCATCGTGAGCTTACTGCATCCGCAGCTATACCATTCATAGCAAAGTAGTCAGTTAACGTGGTGCTATCTGGTACCTCCCCTCCATTTGAGGTACAGAGTGCTCTTTTTGCCCTATTTTGATTTTATAAGTTAGTTATGTCTGAGCAGACGTGTTTTCCATATCCAAATCCTTCAATATAAACGCTGACGCGTTAATGGGGTTAACTTACAGGTTTTTGTTCAAGGCTCCTGTATTAATCAGCCAGTATCGGATCTCCTGCAGGGTTTTTCCCTTGAGGTCTTTTGATGCAGGGACAGTCGCAGCTGTCCGTGTCTCCTTCGTCCGCGGGTCATACTTGTAGACAGTTAGGATAAATTTACTTTCATCCGCGAGCTTGCGCGTCTGGGGTGGCGGAGCTTCAGTCGACGCTTCCTCTGTAGCTGTCATTGTGACGGGGTGTTTTTTGCCAGTCAATGTACTGGATCTCAGATAAATAGAATACAATCTGGAGTTGAAGTCACTAGGAGATGAAGACAGCCGGGTTTTTAAACTTGCCTACAACCAGAGACCACTACATAAATAAGTGGGGCCCATAGGCTGCATGACTGCCTGATGAACCCCAGCTACTACAACCGAGTTTGGAGTAGTCGTTGACTCTAACCATAGAATCAGCTCCCTTCCCTCCTTACCGTGGTTAGCGACACCGCCTGTTGCCCTTCCATGCAACTTTCAGCTTTGAGGGATTTTCTGGCACAGTAGATACGAGAGGGGCATATACAGTACGCTTTGACCAGCCGGCTCTACGTATGGCTAGGTAACAGGCACCATACCCCAGACTCCAGTCACTCTCCTTCGTTGATACAGCTACGCAATGTATACACGGCAAGCGCCAATCTCGTGCTCTTTGTTAGGATTTTGGTAATGCTAGTCAGAGGCGATTTGTCTCATCCGTTACAGAATTTAACGGAATTAAAAAAAAAAAAAAAAAAAAAAAAAAAAAAAAAAAAAAAAAAAAAAAAAAAAAAAAAAAAAAAAAAAAAAAGCAGATCAAATGCAACTGAGCGAAGGAAGCCGAGATCCGCCGATAAAGTTGTGACGTGGCTTTCTCCACAGGCCCAGCTTTGCATGGACGAGCTTCGGTGGAGTTGACAACAAACCCGACTAATGCAAGCCGATATAGTCCGCTGTACTCCGGAGTACAAGTGTCTGAAGTTTGTTAATCAATACTAGCACGGCTTTCCATCAGCTCGGAAATCGCACTTCCGAGTTTGGTTTATGAGCTGAGAAAATTGGAAGGCTCAGCAAATATGAAGACGCGGTAGTGCCACGATCTTTTGACCACTAGCAGAAACATATTGACTTGTAAAATCATGTGTAGCTCATTTATTAGGTTGGCCATTGTAAGATAGGTGTGTCTGGGTATATTGTTTGGGTTTGTAGGTTCCAGAATTCTACAATCACCACAAGCATGGTCAAGATCTACAACATGAGATCTCTTTAACAACGCAAATACTAGGTAGTATCCAACCAAATCGGAGAGTTTCGAATTATTCCCACCTCATGCATCTTATCTCCGAGTTTAGTGCGATCTGCGCGGTTCCACCGATCGATAGCCCTTGGGACGGCCTCCCAATCTCGACCCACCCACGTATTTTAGCCAGCCACTCCTGCAGCTACAATCGGCATAAAAAAGTAAAAACACATGCAACAGCTGGGATTCGCTAGTTACGCCCGTCAAAATGCCCTAAGACAAGCATGGCACGCTGGGCAGCTGAGCATTTAATTAGATATTCAGCTACCCAAAAGGGTTGATTTGTAAAAATATACGGATTAGCAACCAAGCTGGGACACTCCTACGCTTGCAAGAAAATATAATACGTAAACATCACTTCACCAAAATGGTCACAGGGACTTTTATAAACCCTAAAAGCACTCATGAACTGCCAGAATGCCATCTACAGTAGAGACTAACTCCTCAACAAGATATACTGGGATCGCCAATTCCGTTGCCTATGCCCGCCGGTTGTTCGATCTTGGACAAATCACATCAAGACAACAGTTGATTAGGGTTGATGCCTCTCTCCGTGCCGTCCACCTACCCGCCCAGCGTTCTCCGCAGTCTAGCGAGACCCTTATCACACTTTCTCCTCACCATTTAGGGGTTTTATAGGCCCAGTGCCTGTCTATGTACTTTTCGCTTTTGATACCCGTCCCAGATACGTGGGGAAGCTGTTATCAGCTAGTCCTCGCTGCAAGAAAAATTCTCTCTTTACTCTTTATCTCTACTATAGGCTCCCCACCAATATTATCTCTCTTTGTTCCCTTCCTGCTTTTTCTGTTCTAAAGTATAGTAGGGACCATAATATTATTCTTTAACAGGTTACATTTATAGAAGATATCAAAATTCCCTTGCTATCTGCTATTCTAGATCCCCTTCCGTCTACCGACAGACACACCCGCTGACAGGGCGGACAGCCCCAAATATAATAGCCAACAAACCAAAGCTGTCGAAAAGCTGGAACAATACAGTCCTACTATTTTTAATTTTTATCTAGAAAAAGGGGACTGCGGTCAATCAATCCATATCTAAGATAGAAAATGAGACTGTTACTAGTACTATCTGGTCATGCACACATAGTACGCTGATAATAGCTATAGTATTAATAACTTAGAATATAATATCTACAAAGCCAAATATCTAAAATATAATAAGATTAAGTCTATCTGCATACACTACGACCCAGTCAACTTGATAGGAGGAAAAGGATTCGAGATCAAGAGAGTTGCTCCTTCCCAGTAGGTGACCACAGCCACATGCATATGCTATGCATCAGTGCCGCCGACAAAGAGGAGAGAGGAAGGAATGGGCCTGTATAGAGAAGTATATCCTGCTTAGATAGAGTGAAGAGACATATATTCCGCTCTCCTGCACTTGAATATAGCAAGCCTTATAGTGCTAACATTCATGTTTACTTCATTTCCCCTTCAACATGGACGCTATAACATCGACACTGACAGTTGTCGGCATAGATGGCCGTAGAATAACAGATACTCGATTCGTCTCTAGCGATAAAAGTCTATCTCACTTACAGAAATAATCCCAACTGGTCTATTTATAAACAACGAATTTGTGCCGTCGTCAACAAGTATTACTCTTGCAGTTAAAAACCCTTCAACTGGACAGCAGTTGGGCACTATATCTGCCGCAGAATCAGAAGATACTCGCAAAGCGGTGGAGTTAGCGAAAGGAATATGTTAAACATAGTGTACTAAATCATTGGCCCACAATAGGTATGTTATAAACATCAACTTTCTCAGTTATGAACCCGTGTTGATGACGCATAGTCACGTACTACAGATGAAAGGCTGGGTTTGGGACGAGAGATCATAAGTTTGTTGAGGACTCTGACTTTTATTTCGCAGCCACTGCTCTTTTATACCTTGATGTATGATTCTGCTGGGACATATCAGCCGCGTTGGTTGCGGGGGCTTACATGAGTAGCGAGGAGAGCAAATATACTCAAATACCTCTTTCTAGGGCAAGGTTGGGTTTACGGTGAAGTGAAGCACGTTCTGCCTCGCAGGTGCAACTAAGTAGTTTTTCAATATGCAGAATGCTCACTAGAGTAAATATCCTGTTGGGGAGAGCAGTCAGTATCCCTTACCAGTAACAATTGCATTCAAAGTTATTACAAAGAAATGAGATGCCCGCATGAGAATGAACCCAATATATATTTAGGACAAAGGAGTGGGCGGCTCTGTAAGCCTATTATGTTATCGCCAAGGCATATCTCTACGTCAAATCAGGAAATTCTGGGTCTCTTGGATTCCAACTATGGATCGAATATCCAATAGGTCACGGCATCTCAGCCTTGCGCGCCATGTCAAGACCACCAGAGGTAATGTCGGCGCTTGGATAAACAAGGCTGGATCGCCTCCTTCAAAGTAGAGGCGCTAAAAGAAAAAAGAAATCATCTCTCCGCGGTTTACAGCAGCCTATATTCATCCTGATCACAACGTTTGACAACTTTTTCAATCTCAATCCCATTCTGGTTCCGACTAACACTGTTCCAATCCTGCTTGACCTTTCCATCATCCCACTGAGGAGCCCGCCATGGACGCTCTAGTAGGATTCGGCACTATTTTTATTGGAACCCGCGATTTCACTCTCGCAAGCCTGCTTACCCTTCTATACAGTCTGTGGATTAAACCATCGTTGAGCCCCTTGACGCTCCATGCAACTTTCTTGAGCCAATCGCCCGATTGTTCACTAACTCCTGCGGATATCGATGCGTTCCTAGAAAGGCAATTTAGGGACGGGGAGAGCGAGTGGACTTGCATATCCTGTGTGCGGTTCAACCGCTATCAAGGTCCAGCTAGGGAGGCTTTCAAGGCATATTGGCCCCTCTTGTTCGAAGAGACATTCATAGAGCTTGGCATTAACGACTGCATTTGATCACACTGTAGGTACGACTTCAACACAAGACGATGCAGCACGAGAGTCCCATGAGGGAAATGCCGATTCGTGTCCTCTCCGCCACATTACTCGGTACACATACAATCAGCGGGCAGAGCATCCGAATCCTTCCTTCGTACGCCAGAGAGGTGCCAGGCGACGTCGATAAAGTGTTTGGCGGCAGTTTGATATTGATGCATCTCAAGTCATTCCACGAGGGGGTCACGACGAGTAGGAACAATGACGCAGAATGGTCAGGAATTGACTGGATGTAAGATACTGATATATAGAGATGTTGACGTTCTGATTACTGACACATTTGCAGGAGACATGTCTTACTGGCGCTAAAGACGTTCACTGATGGTTTTGAAACGGTCTCAGAGTTTCTGACAAATGAGCAGATCCTGGAACTATCTGGTGTTCTCGGAAATCCCAAGCTAGAGATGATAGCGAATATCCTTCTGGCTATACTGAACGCGTGTAAGGATAAATCTGACAAGGACAATAAGGTGGGAGGTATTTATAAGCTTAAATAATGGTACCATTACCGGCGGCTGATATCGTTCTCTATTAGTTATATACAGAGAAGTTCAAACACATCGATATGCGGGAGAAAGTCGAACTTGTGCAGCATACATTCAAGCCTGTTCTCACTTTCGGGAGAGTGTTAAGTGTCATTATTGAAGGAATCGGTAAGATAAGATAGAATACCAATTATAATAGTATATCCCCACTGATTGAGCCGATACATAGGGGATACTTACATTCCGGATAGCGAGATGGAGCAGCTATCAAGGGTACTGCTAGGGGTAAAGGGATGTATGGTGTCGTTTCCCGGGGCCGTGGGGACTATCCTAGAACAATTGAAGGATGAAGAT
This sequence comes from Aspergillus pseudonomiae, assembly GCF_009193645.1. NCBI lineage: Eukaryota > Fungi > Ascomycota > Eurotiomycetes > Eurotiales > Aspergillaceae > Aspergillus > Aspergillus pseudonomiae. Next base: position 369,923 of record NW_022476008.1, on the reverse strand, counting down.
AAGACAGGTGAAATCATAACGATCGCTTCCTGGGCATGCATTTTTCTTACCTCAGTTGCCCCTCCTTTGGGTTTCCTCGCCATTGGGAGCTTCATCTACCACAGCGAGAAAGCTTGTGGAAAAAGCCGCGAAAGAGGCATGCTGTCTGCCTGTGAGTGATCAATCCACTACCAAGATGTCGGTACCGGTCATTGAGCTAGCTAAGCGTCTTTTTTCTAGTGGAAGCCGCCAACACTAGAATCGACATGATGACGGCATGCACCAGGCTCTATGTGGTATTGGTGGTGATGAAAGCCGGAAACTTTTTTGATAAGGGGTCTCGCCAATACGACGAGTACAGATTATTAATGCGTGAGATATTCGAAATGGATATTGACGAAGAGGCAAACGTCAGTCGATACATCAAAACCACTGGACAACAGATATGTTGCCATGTCAAGTATGTCCAAGGCAAGGTCAAGATGTATACGGAGTCGTATGGCGTTCAACCGATTGAAGACAACACAGATTGGTGATACCAAGAATTTATTGCTAGTACATCATTAGTGGAGAGACGGAAAACTAGTGGATGGTAGTAAGGCGTGAAATTGGGTGGGTGTTTTACTATGGTAAAAGGGAGGAAGGAGCCTTAGTCAGATCCCAGTATATCAGGTACAAGCTCAGGTTGATCTGTAGAATCACTCATTCTCATTTACATTACTGTAAGACAATATCTAGCACAGTTATAAAAGCCCCTAACGTCTTGTAGACTCTCCCCTGGTGTACAAATCCTACTTGAGGAAACTAGCCCAACGCGCAACGCAACCCCATACACTTCTATTAATCTAGCCATAACCTAGCAGTTAGGTATAACTGACCCCATTAACCTAACCTAACCTGGCCAAATGCTAGTCTAGTCTAAATTTGAAATACCGTCAGTACAGTGAGGGCTAAATAATTACTTTTATACACATGTATGACATGACTATGAATGGTTACGGTAGGTTTATCTTCACTCATCCACCCTCGTCGTCGGAGTCTTCTTCCAGTCCGCATCCCTTGGCCGTTCTTCATCATTCTTCAGTGAGCTACCAGCCACTACCTCGGCATCTAGAGCATTTTGAAAAGCCAAACGCTTCGGCAACAAGTATCGCACATCGATAAAGCGCAGAATACAAGTCATGACGATGACAAGAACCAACAACGCAAGAGCACTCTGCCAACCGTATCTATAATAGGGGGCTTGAGACGCCGGCCAAACCAGGACTTGTGACCACGCCGAAATCGCATAGTATCCGGCCACTGCAACACCGACGACGAGCGTGCGCGCTTCAGGGTCTTGTGGGATGAGATCCGCAAGCCAGGCGAAGATGAGCGGGGCCGTACCGAGACAGGTGTGTGCGATGAAATAAGACGCGTATGCGGCGGATACGTCGACCGATGTAGGATGTCGCGTCCAGATGCTCATGATGATACACGGGATGATTCCAATGATGCCTTGCAGGACGATGAGTGTCCATCTCGTCTCCAGAAAGTCGGAGAGTAAGGCCCACACCCATACGAAGACCACGTTGATGGCTGAGCCGCCGATGGGGATTGCGTTCACCTGGGAGACACTCCATCTTAGACTGCCGTCCGGTCGTTTGAGAGATTTCAGGAAGAGCGAAAAATAGACGTAGCCGTACGTCCCTAGTACGGTTGCGATATACAAGACCGCGATGAAGTAGACCACCCAGCCAGAAAATGTGCGCTTGACACCAGCCCATGTCATCTTCTTCGGCTCCGCGCGGCCATTCCGTGCTAGTCTCTCCATGGAGAGTTCGGCATGCACTTTCTTAAACCAAAACGCACGGGGGTTTGGCTTATTTGGCAGATCGGGAATCATGAAAAATCCTAAGAATCCCCACACCACCGTGATAATGGCGTTAATAACGAACAACCATCGCCACCCGGCCAGTCCATGGTGTCCCTCCATGGTGTTGGTGATGGCAGTTTGTAAAGCACCAGACATCATCTGTCCGGCGGCTTGACACGAATGATAAAATCCCATGCGTTTCGCAAGCTCGGTGGGGGTGTACCAGTACACTATAACTTGTTGGCCTTGGCCTATCACTGCATGGCCGAGATCACGAAAATGGGAAATGGGTGGACCTACTAAATAAGGTCATCATTCCAGGCCAGGCGCTACTTTCACAGAGACCGAGAAAGACTCGCAGAACATATATTTGTTTCGCACTGTTGCACATGGCGATCAATCCGGTTAGAACCCCCCAGGCGATCTCTAGACCAGGCAGCCAGAAACTGGGTCGTACGTAGGTCAGAATGATCTGAGAGGGGATGAGCATAACGCAGTAGGCGGCATTGAAGTATGTCGTGAAGCTGAAGAAATTAGCTGCCGTTCGAGCATCGTGATCACCCATTTTACACACAGATTCAGCTCATTTCCCAGGAGATTGAGGTCTTCCTTCATGCCGGAAACGTAGGCATTGTTGATGTTCTGCTGGTCCAAGTATTTGATAACTGTATGTTGTTTTTAGTCCTGTGCTATCCGATATTATCCCTATTGCATACCTTGAGAAATACAACCAAAGGTTAGCAGGAAAATGTCCAGTCGTCGGACCAGCGCCTTCTCATCTGGGGAGCGAACATGATGCCTTGCCAACGCCGTGCGACCAAACTTAAAGGACACCATTGCTAGTTTAAAGGAAACAAAAGTCGGCGAAAGCAATGAACGGCCACGTCAGAGAGAAAAGTTCTCCTATTTATTGCTGGCTACCTTCATGATCCACGTGGTGCAGTTGCGATAGGAAGCTCCACCAAGACGACTCATATCAGTTGCCGATCCCCTTGCATGAGCAAATGCCGCTTTTGGACGTGTGACCTCCAGGGAAGAATCAAAGGATTAAGCGTGATAAGAGACGGCGATAGCCACCAATGGCGAGGCTGGTGGCTGAATACCCCGTATTATCTCGGCAGGATTCCATGGCCAAGACTACTTGAACAACTTAAGTTCCTTGAAATACCCCGCTCAAGTCGCTTCTATCAGCGTGCACGGAGCACATTGCAGGTCCAAGCGATAGCCGACCCGATCAGCGAGCTTTCGAGTTTAATCCCAACTTTAACACGTACTCTACACGATGACGAGACAGTAGTAGTCATCGACCACTAGTTGCGGCCGTTATCGCAATACGGAGTATCTCCGAGGTTGCTACTACGTATATATCCGCCAAGCTACCACGCTCGGAACCACTCTTGGTTAAGCATATCTCAAGCTTCGCACAGCCTCGGCATAATATATACTGCGATTTACCCTCATCAACATTCACGCAAACATGCCCTCCTCGTCTCGAGATGGCTCTAGCAGAAGCTTACCTACCAAAAGCCCCTGCCTGAGTTTCTGACAGCGAACTACCCGTGCATTTCCCCTGCTACATGCGAATCAAAACACACCAGTCCCTTCTACGTCGAAGTATGTAGTGATTGGCTCCGGGATCTCTGGCGGCCTTACAGCGTTCGAGCTTATTGAGGCTGGCGTCAAAGGGGAGGATATCATAATACTAGAGGCGCGAGAGGCAGCAAGCGGTGCCAGCTCCCGAAATGCTGGACATGTACGACCAGGTACGCATCTGGCCTGTGTTCTCATTCTATCTATTGAATTATTAATCAACGAATAGATGCATTCCGAGGATTCAGTGCATATGCAAAAGTTCATGGGGAGGACCAAGCTTTAAAGGTAATTGCCAACGAGCGCTTGGTACTCGAAAAAGTAGACGAGTTTACCAAGAAACACGGCGTCCAGTGCGACTTCAACCTCACTACAACATTCGACGTATGCATGACCCCGGAATTTGCAGCGTATGAGGCCGAAAGCTTTGAAGCGTACAAAACCGCAGGAGGCGACGTTTCACACATCAAGTTCTATGAAGGCCAAGACGCGCAAACAAGGACAAAAGTGAAGGGCGCTGTCGCAGCATATGAGTGGCCAGCTGGATCCAGTCATCCAGCGAAGCTCGCACAGTTTCTCATCCAGGCGGTTGTATCACGCGGGGGGAGGTTGTTCACGTTTTGTCCAGCTACTGAGCTAAGGCGTAACGAGTCGGAGCCAGGGCTCTGGGATGTGCATACTCCGCGGGGAGTGGTCACAACGGAGCGGGTGGTCCACTGTACGAACGCTCATGCTGCACTTTTGCTACCACACCTAGAGTCGTATATCCAGCCGAACCGCGCTCAGGCGCATAGTCTGACCCCAACACCTTCGTTCGCCGCAGAGAAAGTCCTTCAGAATACCTTCTCCCTGCGTTATAGTCTACACCATTTCTACTCCTTAATCCAAAGGCAGAATGATGGTACATTGGTGCTGGGTGTATCGCGATCAAACCCTACCCTCAGTGAGCAGACAAGAGCTAGTGTCTATAGTACAGATGATACGTTCTATAACGAAGAGATTGTCCGAGATGCCCTGCAAAGCTTCGGCAAGATATTTCCCGACTTTGACAGCGCGAATACCATGCATGGAGAGGGTCTGGATCACGCGTGGACTGGGATTATCGCCATGACGACCGATTCCGTACCCTTCGTTGGGGCAATCGAATCCCTGCCAGGGCAATATATTTGTGCTGGGTTTAATGGACATGGTAAGCTTTAACTCTGCCTCTTGTCGAAACGTATTTAAGGCTGAGATAAACAGGAATGGCACGTATATTTACTTGTGCACCAGGTATTGCCAAAATCATGCTTGGAAAGGAGTGGGACGATACAGGTCTGCCTGAATGTTTCAGGTTCAGTGAAGAGAGGCTTTCCAAACTGTCCACAAAGGCTGTGCCATCTGTGTGGTGATGATTGATTATTAGTGATTTATAGGTGTGTGGGTATGAATTTCGAAGGTAACAAACTATGAAGACTGCTACGATTCTAGCCTTTAATGTGATTTCGGATAGAGACTCGTCTTTATTACATGTCCGCTGCATGTAGTTTGATCGCGATGGTATCCATTTTTCTATTCATAAATCTCGGCATGGCGTGCTGTCACGTCTCTCGGGCCGCAGATTAGCAGGTTCAAATAAGACCAGGGGAACTACACAGTATACACTAGGAAACCTCCGGTAGGCGAAATTTGTGTTATGTAGTTTATTTCTCTATACTGTGAGGTCTATACAATCTAAATATCTCCCATCATCCTTCCAATGGGAATCCATATCCAACCATCAGGGCAGGCTCATCAATGCTATGGTGTTGGTAGCTATACGATTGTCAGAAAATATGAAGCGGAAGGACAACGGGAGTTGAAAGGGAATGTCCTACCTCAAGACACCGACAGCGCCAGGGTCAAGCATCAGGGAAAGAGGGAACTCCATGGGGTACCCAAGCCAACGCTTGGTAAAGGCGCGAAGCAAGTGGCCATGTGCAACCAGTACCACGTCACAATGCTTTTCACCGTGCATGTTGTCTTTGTGGAGCGCACGAATCTCTTTAATAAGATCGTCAATGCGGTCCGTGACTTCTTGAGGAGACCTAATAAATCCGGTTAAACGTGTTAATGGCAGATGGAGAACCGGTTACTCGAGTCGCCTGATAGAGGGACTTACTCTCCATCCTCGCAGCCATCGCGCCAGATATCCCATGGCTGCTCGGTATCCAGACCGTGCTCCTTTCGCAAGGCCCGGATTTCCTTCGTCACCAGGCCCTCGTACAGACCATAGCCCCACTCGGCCAGTCTGTCAGTCTCGCTGACTTTGTTTGCGTCTCTCAGCTCCTGCTTGGCAGCATCAGAGAAAGCAATCTCGAAAGTCTGCATCGCCCGCTTGCGAGGACTGATATAGACATGCGCCAGGTGGGCCGGGTCAATCAATTTCCCCGACCCAACAATCATCTTGCCAGACGCGAGGACTTGTTTCTCGCCATCTTCCGTGAGCTCCAATTCAGTGACACCGGTGTACCGGCCGTTCTTAGACCACTCCGTCTGACCTGGGATAGGGGTCAGTATCAGGCCCTACAGTGATTATCTCCACTCTATTCGAACATACCGTGTCGGTAGAGGAAGACGCGGGGTGTACCAGCGTCCTTGTCAGGCATTTTTCAATGATATCACGAAGAAGTTAATATGTTGCTGGATTACGACTCAATTCTCGAACAGCTATGGAGGTCAATTGCCTGGGAAAAGTGCGGGTCCGCGGGGAGGAAAAAAAAAAAAAATCCCGCCGCCCCAGTTATTGACCTTCACCGGTGCCCACTACGTATACTAGCTCCATACAACCCGTCCAATCGAGAGGGATATGATAATCTCGTGTACTCCGGTGGGTGTATTAATATAAGTGGTTGAGTCTAAATTCCTACGTTACTCCGCGGGATACGCGAAAGGACTTGGATATGTAGGACGTCATTTTTGGCCACCGGCTAATTGAATTATGGTTATTACTAATTATTAGGCTTTCTAGAAGAACAGCTGAACTTATATTTTTTAGCATAGGTAGAGTACAGTATAAATGGTCAGTCTAGAATCTACACGGTATGGAGTTTCGTGTTGTGTGATCGTCATGGTACCAGGCCAGCTACATGTAATGTGAGGCGATTTTAATACTACCTACGGACTACAGATTACACACACCCAACCTAAATAAATCATTTAAAGCCTCTATTTAGCTTTTTTGTATCACACATATACACTGTCGATCTCAATTCGAGGATCCACATCCGCTCCGAATTCGTGGCGGGTTTGCGTTACAGATTCTTCATGGGTACTTGCATAAATTGACCTCCTTAAAGGTCATATCATATGTCCTTATCCCAGCGGTAGATTAAAAATTGCAATGATATGCCGTTCCCAATATAGAATAGCTCCGTGTCCTTTCTTCATCAAGCCAGTATCTATTGAAGAAAGAGCTAGAACATAGAACACCCAGTGATTGAAATGCGAAAGCTTGCATTTCTCTCCTACCCAGCAAGGGCTCACGAGCGCGCAGCTTGCAACTCAGCTGTGTACCAGGTTTGAATTGCCAGAACATCATAACTCAGTGCCACGGTATCGAAGACTTTCAGATGTTCCTTGCACAAAGCCCCGTTGTTTGATAATCGGCTGACCCATTTGCCATGCTTTCTGGCTGCCGCTATGATCTTGTCGATAGCGTCGACAAACTCCGGCTCGTTGCCTTTTGCAGGAACATAGCCAAGGAGCGATAGTGCAAGGTCATTTGGCCCAATAAAGACCATATCTTTATGGTAGTTAGTAATGCTATCTTGAGGATACGTGGGTCAAGCACTAACCGACACCAGGGACAGCACAGATGGCGTCAACATTCTCGACCCCAGCTCTCGATTCAATTTGAACACAGGTGATGAGCATCTCGTTCGCCGTTTTCATGTATGTCGGAATGTCGATGTCGTGAGCGATAGCTGGAAACGCAGAGCCTTGCCCTCGAAGTCCCTGGGGAGGAAATTTGGCATGAGAGACAACAGCCCTAGCTTCTTCAGCTGTATTAATTTGAGGTACAACGATGCCACTTATGATCTTCTTTAGTACTGGAATGGTAAGATGTGACTTCTCACTTACTGTGCACCAGCATCCAAAGCTCTTTTGATCAAATCCGCGTGAGTCATCCTTAGCCGAACGAGCGGCGATACCCCTAAAGCTGCGATAGCGGCAGTCGAGCTGTGCATGGAATCGTCGCTTATATGGCCATGCTCACAGTCGATGATGATGCCCTTTACGGTTATCAGTGCGGAATAACAATTACTAGAATGGGGAATTGCTGACATCAACACCGATCTGAGCTACAATCTGGGCTGTGCGAAAGGATGGAAGCCCTAAAAAGGTCATTATAGGCTTTGAGTTGGCTCGAAGAGCATTGAGCAGGCGTAACCGCGGGTTGTGAACGGCGGTTGTTAGGGCTGGTGCGTATGACATTTTGTGTTATGTATGAGTGTTCTGTGAAAGATCGACTGAAGCCCTAAAAGCGTTATGAAGACGTCTAGAGAAGATAGAGCTGGAATACAATTAAAGGAGGGATGAAAGTTGATAGCATAATAGACAGCTTTATGAATATCGAGACGAAATTGGAAATACATCTAAAAGTAGTCGCATTGAGGGTATCCGAGAGTAGTCAAGTTATCCAGTATCGGTAAAATAGATATATGCCGACGGCGAAACCAAAAGACCCCGCTCTCTCAGTCACGGTTTCGGCAAAAGCCCCCAAAGATGGTCTATGGGAGCATAAATGTAATTTTTGCAATACTTAGCCATAATTTGTCTTACGGCATCTATCTCCTCTAGGCATATGGCTTCTGACTGTACTTTCATTTGGTGTATATCTATTTAAATTTCCAATGCGGGAACTCGATAGTCATACTCAAAGTGGCGAATTCGGCACGAAGTTCAAGTACTAACGAACTCCTCCTCCCAATACTATAGCTATAATATAATCAATGAACAAGCGCATATGAATCTCTCTGCGAGAGTGTAGGGCAGAAGTTGGTTTTAGGTCGACGAGGTGGGATATTTTGTCGAGTTGACTATGAAGTTATGACTGTATTAATTAATGCGTCGGCCTCCTTTTTATAGTTCTTATTCTTAAATATGATCTAGCAATCGATTGAATGAAACAGGGATTCCTGGTTAATTACTCGACACTTCTACCACTCGAATATGAATATATTCCTCATCTTTGATCGTGGATGAACTCCACCTCCAGAAAACTATATACGGGGATTGACGTCTTAATACTAGATTCTTTAAAGCCACTCCATCTCACGATTAGAGTTTTGGTCTATCTACCGTTCATACGGCTAGTGGAATCAGTTTGATGAGGACTGTCTGTGGTACTCTCTATTAAACTAGCATATACCGAGCATGTGGCCTCGTCTTCAACAGCTTGCAAAACCTTGTATTCAGCTACCACTTATCCCTTGCGCTGCAGGGTGTGATAGCCTAGCTTCTCTCGCGCTTCGGCGATTGTAGCACCACCAGTGATCATTTCCCGAATGCCGGCTTCACTCTTCTCGATCTTTCGTGCGACTTCCGCCACCTCACGGGCTCGATCTCGCGGGACAATAACAACACCGTTGGCATCGGCGACAACGATGTCGCGAGGGTTGACCCGTACCCTACCGATGCCGACCGACTCGTTGACACCCCCGACTTGAACCCGATCCTTGCCGGTTCGCATCCAACGTCCAGCGGTGAAGAGTGGGTAGTCGTCGTCAATCGCACGGTTCACATCGCGGCACACACCGTCAATAACAGTTCCAGCGATGTCTCGTAAGCCAGCGTACTGAGTCATTATATCACCCCAGACAGTACAATCCGTGCGACCACCGTTGTCAATGACTACGACATCGCCTATGGCCACCTCGTCAATGAAATCACCCACACTCCCTGGCGGGTCGCTGGCGGGCACGTAACGAACAGTGAAGGCCGGCCCGACGGTCACCTTTTTGTAATCGGCCAAAGGCATGACACCGAACGCCTGTCCAGGAATGCCAAGTTTATCAAGTGCATCAGAGACCCCAGGGGTGTCTGAGTCTGCGAACAGGGCTACCAACTCTTGATCCTCGGCACTAGGTTGCTTGGGATTTCGGTTGTTGGGTAGTGCGGCGGTCTGGGACGGTGTACCTTCGCGAATCGCTTCGAATTGCTTGTCGTGCATGACCTCAGACACAGGCTGGCCGGCTCGAACGGCCTCAACCATCCGGGTCTGGCGACGATCGATCCGCTCACCAAGCTCTAGGACTTCCTCAATGCGCTGAGCTGGGACGAAAACTGTCCCGCATCGATCGGCAATTACATAGTCGTCCTGGTGGACCGTGACGCCTCGCACCTGCAGCGGCGTGCCGGAGTCCACCTGCACCAAGCGGTTGCGCGCGCTGATCATGGTGACCCCACGGCCGTAGACGGGATAACCGACGTCGCGGCTGCCGTCGATGTCACGACTCATGCCATCGATAATGGTTCCACGGATACGCTTCTGCTTCGATGCATTGGCGATGATGTCGCCCCAGCATGAGACACCATCTATGCCGCCAGATATGACAAGAATGCGATCATCGGTCGTTACCGCATCGATGACCGGGGTGAGAAGATGTGTTGTGGGTGCAGCATACGTTTTAGGCCCTACTTTCACTGTGCTAGCACGTCCAACAATCTTCGGGCAGTCCCAGAGTGGTCGTAGGCCGTATGTAGCTCCTTTGAGGCCGAGGAAATCTAAGGCATCCGACACGGTATTGGTGTCGAGCGATGAAAGTCGGTCCAGAATGCTGGATTGACTCATTGTGTCGGTTATATTGATCGATGGGTAATGCAAATGACTGAAAGTAGTTGAAGGAGAAATTGTTCCATGGAGTCCTTATATGGGTGTATTGTTCGTTGAAAGTAATTGGAGGCTCGAGCTATACCATCGGGAACGTGCCAAACTGCCGACTCGGTGAGCCTCGAGGTCAGTGGCGAGTTAGGAACACGACGGCGATGGGACATGACTGCGTGTGTAGCCCTTCAAGACAAATTCATAAGGTTCGGGGGTGGTGGAGCGCCAGTTGTAGCCCCATAACTGGTAGATATTGTGCTGTAGGTCTTGGTGACAAAAGTCGGCAAGCTATCATTACACCGATTTTGACCTGGGCACTGGGACACGGAACATAGGAAGAGTCTAGGTGTAAGTAAGTAAGCTGGCTAGATATTATTGCACCCGAAATTGCTGGGCTCAAAATTTACAGACCGAGGATCTGAGATATGTTGATACTGGTGGTATTGTAATCAAAGATTATCCGGTAGCCAAGGTCCATCGGTTGAGCATGCTCAGCACAAATTCTCAAGCTAAGCACTACACAAGACAGTATTTACCCGCTATCTTGGAGACATGTAATAGTGCATATCGCCGGTAGTACCAGCCGAAGCTTTTCCTGCCTCTATTTGGCGAGCAATAGCAGTAATGAGATATTAGACATCAAGGCAGGTGACGTAGGATCATTTCACTCTGTGATCCTTCAGAAATGGACTACTCTGTACATGACATATCGAAAATAACAGTCTTCTATTATGGTGGAAGAAATCACCGGCTTCAGTAGGGGAACGAGCAAGAATGGCAATAGATATTGGAGCGAGAGTATAAAAGAACGGACGTCAAGCAACATATGCGCAAAGATGATTCCCATCTAGTGATACCAAGATTCATCTCAAATAATGAGATAAGCATTGACCATGTCTCATATAGCGTGAGTGGCTATTATTATGAGAGTATATCATATACTTCACTCGGAGAATTGCATAATAGTTATCTCAGCGAAGAGCCCAAGGAGTTCGCAGCATACAAACCAAGACACCATATAGTAGACTAAGTACAATCGTTCTCAATGTCACAAACCGACTTCCTAATAAACTCCAACGACTCGTTGAGCTTCCCGTATTTGGCGAAGATAAGATCAGAAAGATAGTTACTCCTAGCCTTCCAAGGACCTCTATCACCCACCTTTGGCAGGTCCTTTTCCGCCTCAGTAACATATGTCGAACTCAAATTCAACAGCCTACGGCGCTGCAGAGCCAGCCCGCTCTGTACTCTCGGAATAACCGCACCAAAGCCCCCTCTTTCCATGTGGTTCAAAAGACGGCAGAGTATTCTCCCTGTCACATCAGCCCCTAATGTCCACGAAATATTGGCATATCCAATTACCAAGGCGGCATTTGGAAGATCCTCAATCAGGATTCCATGCCACAGGAACTTTTCAGGTATCTTGTAGGGCTGCTGATCAATAGTAATGTTGATCCCGGCTCCGATTTGGAGTTTAAGCCCCGTAGCCGTTATGATGATATCGGCATCGAGAAATTCACCGGAGCCCAATTGGATTCCTGACTCGGTTATCAGCTTGATTGTGTCGGTCTTTATGTCTGCTCTTCCTGTGTGCAGGCTCTTGTAGAAATCTCCGTCGGGACAGATACATAGCCGTTGGTCCCAGGGATTGTATCTAGGCTTGAAGTGGGGGTCGTGCGGTATTCCCTCTGGTAATTGTTGCAGGGTTCGGCGTCGAAGGACCGATCGCGCCGTGGTCGGAAATGAGCGACAGAAGAGAAAGAACAGTCTAGATAATACGATCTTAAGGACACGGTTCAGCTTGAGAAACATGCTAGTGGGCAGGAGACGTGTCAACCAGGTTCGCTTTGTCTGGCTCGGGATCGACATGATGTAAGATGGACTGCGCTGCAACATGGTAACCTTTGCTGCGGTCTCAGAGAGCTTCGGGAGGAGAGTTATAGCAGTTGCACCACTGCCGATGATAACCACTCTCTTGCCATCGTAATCGCAGTCCTCCGGCCAAAATTGCGGGTGGATGGTCAATCCTCGGAAACTCGTTAAGCCTGGAATGCTGGCGGAAAGAGGTTGATGGTAGTCGTAGTATCCAGTACCGAAAACAAGGAATCGGGCTCGGAGGGTCTTCTTGTTGCCATTATGCGTGATATCAAGGGTCCAGAGTTGATCTGGGGAAGACCAGGAAGCAGTATCAACTCTGTGATTGTACATTATAGCTTTGTCAATGCCATGGGTAGCAGCTGCTTCCCGCATATACTCCCGTATCGCAGAGCCATCAGCAATCTGGCTAGAAGCGGTCCAGGGGTACCATGAAAAGCCAAATGTGAATAAGTCAGAATCAGACCGAATACCTGGATATCGAAAGAGATCCCAAGTTCCACCTAATGCATCTCGGGCTTCGAGTATCGCATAGCTGAAGTTTGGTAGCTCCTGTTGAACGCGGTATGCGGTGTTGATCCCCGATATGCCTGCTCCGATGATGATAGTGTCATGGTCGTATGGCTTCTTTTCTTGATTGTTGTCGCTCATCTTGTTAACAAAAGGATGATGGGAGACATTAAACATCGTAGGAAAGGAATAACATGCTACAGTTATACGAAGCTACGGTTATACTTCATATGAGTGCATTTACTAACCGAGGCAGCCTACTCTCATGTGCTCCTCAGTGTTTGATTCTTTGATTATAATATCGACACGCAAGAATCCATGGATTCCCTATTCTATACCCGGTAGTACCTTTGGATATTCTTCAATTTCCTCTTGATTACAATATCCGAACGCCGATCAGAACTATGATTACAATAGAGCAGTCAAGTTTATAAGAACAAAAGACCATCTCGCCGAGGCACAGATCACATCACCACTCACTCTCAGTTCCATTATACTACCTTTCACGCATACATAAGCTTTGAATCAGACTCTTTTTGTGGTGTGATTTCTTGCCCCTAAGTACCGATTGCATTCTTCCATAGCAGCTACAAATTCTGTTTAAGTTATACCATGCCTTCGGAAGCTATTCACAATATCGTGACCCTTGTTCCTCAAGATGGGAAGCTCACCGACGTACGTAAAACACCAATACACCCGGGCAAAGTTTCCGCCCCTGTATCCTTCCCCAGTTCACCCGCCGCTAACAATTTCGCAGTTGGCTCAAGCCTTCAACAAATTGTCCCAATATGTCCAGACTCACGAACCTGAAACGCTCCTCTACTACGCTGTTCAACCAAAGGGCAAGGACCAACTGGTAATTGTCGAGAAGTAAGTGAATCACCCGTCTCGTACGAGTTATCAAGGATTCTGACGTCAATCGGAAAAGATATGCGAGTGAAAATGCACTGAAAAGCCACGCTCAGTCAGTAGCCTTCAAGGAATTTGGGAAGGCAATTAAAGAGATCCTGCAAATGCCACCGGATATTAAGACTTCTACTTTTACCGGTGGATTTGAAGCCAGGTCCCGAATTTAAACGGGTGATTGTACCCATGGAAATATTTTGGCAATATGGGCCTTCCGTTCTCTTTCGCAGCTATTAGATATGGAGTAGTTCTAGAATACGATATGTCATAGTCACTGTATAATCCTAGTAAGAGGATACATCCTACTTGTGTAGAAGACCGTTGTAGTAATTATATTGTATTCCTACATCTGCCTTGCCACGCGGTGGTTCATTACGGTAAATGACGTCTGAGTGCTGGAACAAACTCTTCGCATTCCAGTTGATAATGTCAGTATATAGGTATTGTCACGTATGAATTTGTAGACTGAATCGTGGATCACGTCGTGAAGGCTATCGATGTATGTGATAAACTAAGAACAAGGTCAACGAGGACGGAACTAGAAACTATTTGGTAACTAATGAATATTATATAAGGCGCCGCATTATCTCTCCGAAAAGAAAACCTGGTTATACCAGGTCATTGGCATCCTAATCTTTATCCAGGAAAGGGCCCGTCTCCCGATTATCCTCCCCGATAAACGGATAAGGGGATAGAATTCTTCTTCTGGATTCGTCGTAAGCGGGGAAAGTACCTTAGTAGAATTGAAACTTGAATAACGTAGTTGGTTCCAACTGACTAGGTAGAGAATCGTTATTCTCTATATCTTGAAGATATCGGATCACACGCTCTTGCTGTTCGATGACAGTGGCTTAGACTTGCAATTTCTGAATCCCAAGGTTATAATGTACTCGTAAGTTCTTGAACTTTTCCTTTAGCTCCTGGTATTTCCTTTTCGTAAGTATCATCGGCCGGTTTTCTGTCCTGGTGCTAGAAAACACTGCACGAAGATTTTTTGAGATCCTCGAGGCTTTCCATAACGGGGTTGATTTGACGCCCTGTGCTGTATCCCGGTATCTGCAATCCCCAGGCCCATTTTCCTTGTAAGCCATTATGGTTTTAATTCAAAGAGCGTTCCGTTTCCAGCTAGAGTACAACGATAGTATGCTGTATGGGTGGTGAAACACAGCGCCATTGAACAAAGACCGGCCTTGATGGTGATTCATGGGATAGATCTTGCCTTCTTAGGCTCAACCATCGATATAAGGTGAAAGGGGAATAACCTCATGAGAATATCCTTTCATTCGCACTGGGCCAGGAGTGTGGCAGTTTACTCCTCCCCACCCAACATAACACAAAAGGTTGAACTCTCCAGGTTGAAAATTCTCATCATATCATGTATATGACTTGGTTCTGCTTACCCCAGTGGTAAGATGGTGTAAGCACATATAACTCACTTGTTCAGCTTTCTGCGCAATATTCCCCACGCATTACCAGTTGCGGCTGGACAATATCACATTACTCTCCACGGGGGTAAGCCGGAGATAGGTAGATTTGCGGGACACGGCTCGTACCACCCTTCCAGCCTGTGTCCAATTGTACAGGCTTGCCATTCTCTACCTTATGTTACCTAATTACGTTGAACGCGTAGACGAATTCCAGCTCAGGATGTTCTCCAAAGTACCTCATACAAAACATCAAATGATTGACACTCGGCATCTTAGGGAAGTTGCAACACTTCGGTCAATGCCCATTTATCTAAGCTCGCGCCTGAGCAGTCACCTAAACTGTCGTCAGGACTGCGTCGGTGATGACTGGCATTGGCTCGTGATGATTAGCTATGAGACATGAGTCGTTTACTGGAGGTCCACATATCGGTTGAATTTTCACTTCGATGAGCTGGGATTCAAAAGTGTGGCCCAATGAGTTCTTGAAGCAAACAAGAAAGATGGACGGATAGAAGGAAAGGAGAGAGAGAAGGCAGTGTTTTCAAAGGCAGTTTGTATTCAATCCAGCCGTATGTTTGTACTTCCTTCAGTGCACACTAAAAGACAAGTTATCTCATTAACTGCTTTGCCTAATCAGCGAATTTATTGCAACACCAATATATTCCTTGGGATCGGTAATGAGATCGCAAAAGGGACCCTTGTGATCGATCGAATTGAATGACCTTTTCGATTCACATGTTAAACCTAATTATATGCACAAAGTAGACGGTCGAGATCCTTCCTACTCTTGCTCATACCCTTTCTGCCAGCAGTACCACAGAGGATGATCCATTCACCGAGATGCATATGTGATATATTATACCTGCATTGTATGACATGATGCAAGTTGGCTACCAGATCAATCCGCTGATCTAACCCAGCGGCTCACCAGATTTACATATGACTACAAAATCTTTGAGATTATATTCATAAAAAACCGGGCTAATGACTACTATCTGAACATCCAAGTCTCAACAGCTTAGTCACTTCTAATTTCCCAAGCACATGTATCCATGACGTCACGTGTCTGCCCTAGACTGTGGAATTCTCCATCCCTTGCTCCTGTTGATATCAGATCATATTCCAGGATGCCAAAAC
Source organism: Aspergillus pseudonomiae (assembly GCF_009193645.1). Lineage (NCBI taxonomy): Eukaryota > Fungi > Ascomycota > Eurotiomycetes > Eurotiales > Aspergillaceae > Aspergillus > Aspergillus pseudonomiae. The sequence goes on along the minus strand of NW_022476008.1, from coordinate 353,797 downwards.
CTGAGACCAAACCCCTGATCGACATTGAACGTAAAGCAGAACCTCCAGCCCACCCATTGACCCCATTCTGTGATCTATTTCTTCGCGACCCACACCGAAAGCAAATAAGCCCCTCAGAAAGGAAGTGATTGACAACCCAACTCGGCATTTAATCAGCTACGCAGCGCAAAAATGGAGAAAGCTGGCGCGCTATCGCACTGCTGAATAAATTGAGGATTTGTTCAGTAAAAGTCATCCCAGCCACCGAACGATTTCAGGTTTTCTACACAAATGAGATAAGACAGGAGTGCATTCCCTTGCATGACGCTAGTCTGGATTTAAAATCTGATGGTCTTTGCTCGATGGTGTAGTTTTCTTATTTGGTTCTCGTCTCTTTGTGTCTGATCTGAGGGACACAATTGCATCTTGGTGTTTAAAATGCGGTTTTCGCTGTTGGCGTTAGCTTTGGCGATCCAGGCTGCTGCTACGATCTTGGAGAATGGGCAGGCGAGGCTGAATCCTTATCCTGGACAAGCGGAGGAGGTTTCTATTGATGACTCTTGGAAGATATACGAGGCTGGCGCGTCGGAGATCTCATATAAGGGGCGGTGGGATAGTACTTATACTTCTTGTGAGTGATGGGAATACATGCTCTTCTAGGATTGACGCTAATATGTTTTTTTAGGGTGGTCGTATGTTTGGCTATTCTTTCCTGATGACGATAGCTAATTACTTCAGTGTTCCTGGTGTCAAGTTTGGATTTACGGGCGATAAGGTAGAGTTGTACTGCTGCTTGGAGTTTGATCTCTATCGGTGGCTGACAGGCATCAATAGCTGGCCGTGAGCTTTGGTGAAAATACGTCAAAGAATGTGCTTGTCGCTTATCGGTACGCGTGAGCCTGGGTTATTTGTGGGACTGTTTCTGATTTTCTGACTTTATAGGATTGGTGGGCTTGACTGGGAGTTCTCGAACGTTACGGCCAATTCAGCCTATCAGTTCGTCAAGCCTGGATCGTCGGCACTGAATGAAACAGAGTATGCGGATGACAAGACATTTGAAATGCGAGGTATTTTAACACAATTGAACATCAAACGTGCACATACTGATCGACTTAGTCACGAACTGGGGCTATGGATAAGTTTTATCGGCTCAACCTTCATGCTCGTTGCTTACAATCCACACAGTTCAGATTGACGGCGTGTCTGTTGCTTCGGACGCGCGGTTGGTAAAAGCCGCAGAGTTCAATAGGACGGTGGAAATAATTGGAGATTCGTTAGTTTGCAAAATTCTCTGGACAAGACCTAAAGGTTTTACTGACTATCGACTGGAAGGCTCGCATCAGGGCAGTACGCTACTTACGAGGGTCTTGCCTCGTGGGGTTTTAACTTCGCGGCTGGTTTGGGCAATGCTGAATATACAATAACGGTATGTGTTCCTCTTATTTAACATACTACCATCATTCTAACTGCGAAAGGCGTACCCCGGAATATGCTTGGTAGACAAGCAATGTTATGGCGGCGATGCTCGCGGCATGGTATACGACCCGCTCACCACGAAATGATTATTATTGACCATCCCCCGCAGACGTATCAATGGTCCCACGCTTCAGATGTAGGCGACCGTGCGAATGCGGCCTTCGGTGATAAGCCTGAATCATGGAATTTCACCGCTCATCGTGCAGCCGACCTAGTGATAATCAACCTGGGCACGAATGACGGCAGGGCCAAGAACAATATTCCTAGCGACAATTACTATCAGAGTTACGTTAAAATGGTGGAGAAAGTGCATAGCGTTTGGCCTGATGCACAGATTGTCCTCATGGTACGCCCCCATTCTCGTCTAGTGATCGGTTTTGCTGATATCAGTAGTCCCTCTGGGGTAATTTCGTCAAGTCCAGCTCAACCTGGGTGCAGAAACCCATCTATGAATCCGAAGTTCAGAAGGTATACCAGCATTTCGAAAAGGATGGATACGTGCATTACTTCGACACAAAGGGCATTCTCCAGCACAATGATATCTCTCCGGGCGGCCATCCAACGGATGTCGGTCATCTGAAAGTTGCCAGCCATCTCATGCAGTGGACGAAGATCAAGCTTAGATGGGAGTTTGGAGCCACTGGACCCGAGGTACAGCATGACACCACCTATTGGAATAACCAAGAGAGCTATAAACGGTCCGTCTTCTCTGGCCTATTCATCTAATCCTCTGTGATTATGTTTATAGAAAAAGCATTCTGGGAGAATATATAATGACATCGAAGACGCAGGTCCGCAGAGACGCGGGCTGTGGTGACCAGAGCACAATATCTCGTTACCAAGCTGGCTGCTAGCACCAGCATCCTCTACCAGGTTTACAATGTATTTTAAGAATGTAGGATAACGAGTTTCATGCTGACGCACGACAAGATCATCGAGAGACAATGCGAGTCGCTCGTAGGCAAACGCCAACATGGTTATTGGTATCCATTGCTTTGGGTACTTAGAGGCAGACAGCTAACGACGCTCGCACATGGATGATTGGCCATGGGGGACTTGTCGCGGCTGGGGTTTAATACCCTGAGATGTGAAGGCCTGGATCGCTGGCGACCAGTCTACGAGTCCGACATTTTTTTGTATTGAAGTTGCGATTTTATGGTAGAAGAACTGCTCACATTAAAGCAGATGGTCTTCCCCATTTGCCGGGTAAAACAAGAAAGAGGAAAACGCGGGGAAATTCGCAACGTGCGGGGGAGGAATTTATACCAGGCCCGTCATGTGAGGACTTAACCACTTTCATTTAGGGCCCTTGGCAGCGGAAGTCTTGGCATTCCTTATTTGTCTCTCGCTGAACTCTCCGCGTCCTAACTAAGGGAGAGAACTTGCTCTTAGGATTCATTTCCCCAATAAGAGGATCATATCCCACTGTGTTAACTTTGGCATGGAATTACTAGCTAGTCTTTTACAGAGAAACGTAGGAAAGCCGTTAGCATGATACATAATAAGACGGCCACAGGTCATAGGCTCACAATATATACTGTGGCTAGCATGTCGTCGAACGCCTTATTTGCGGGATTTTCATACTGCTCTCTTAATCCACTCAAGCCGATAGACGCATGGGCTAGAGCAAGGCTAAAGAGCAATATGTTTATCAGCAATATGCTTAAGGCTCTGGAGCTTATTGCGACCTCCATGTGGTGGACTGCGAGACGCGGCGTATATTTTGAACACTTCACACCCTATGTAGGGAATCAGATAAACTGCTAAAAGGGTGTATTATTAGACCTCTGGCCGGTTTATCCCTCACATTGCCACTTCTGACATGATGTGGCTAAGAAAACTACCCACAATGTGGTGCCATAATTGCATTTCCAAGGTAAGCTATATGCACCCATTTCCAAAACCCGACAAAAGCCGAGAATGACCGCAGCAGCCGATAAACATCCATCGGCCTTTACGACCACCGAACGCCGGATTGAGCCCGTGAGACACGCAACAGCTAAACTTGATTGCTCGAATAACTACAGAGTATTCCGTGTCGTACGGAATAGTTCCCGATGGACAATTCAGTTCGTGTAACCGTCGGTGATCGGGGCCCGTAGCGTCCGGTACTTATCGGTCGGGCAGAGAGGTCACGTATAAATAGACACTATGTGCGTACCTCGACCTATATATAACTGTTTCTAGGGTACATGCTCAGTGGACCATCAATCTCTACTACTTATAAAGAGTATGGCTCAAATCAGACGACTTCCCCCGTCCCTAACGACAAAAACTACTCTGTTCTCCACGCTTGCTGTCTTCGGCATTGGCGTATATTGCGCTCGATCCTATCTCCTTCCCCAGGCTCACGCGGAATCGGACGAGTCGCCCGTTATGTTCTCCGGGTTCGGGTTTACGACTCTGCGCGTGCAGAGTGTCAAGGCTGTGAATCATAATACGAAGCGGCTTGTGTTTGAGTTTCCAGACAAGAATGCCAGGAGTGGGTTGTCGTTGACTTGTATGTTCTCTTTGGGAGTTTCTCTCTCTGCATAATGGGAGAGAGACTATATGATAATTGCTAATGTATACCAGCGGCACTACTTACCCTCTCCCGACCAACTGGCCGGTGGCTACCCGTTATCAGACCATACACCCCAATCGGTGATCTGAGTGAGTGATTCGATTCCTCCAGTATCTACGTCCATACTAGACTAGACAACAGCTAAACAAGAAACAGACCAACAAGGTTCCCTGGAACTAATGGTAAAACAATACCCCAACGGGAAAGCAAGCACACACATCCACTCCCTTGTCCCCGGGGACACTCTCACCTTCCTCACAGCCCTCAAGGGTTTCTCCTGGGTTCCGAACCAATACCCCCAGATCTACGCTATAGCCGGCGGAGCCGGCATAACCCCCATCTACCAGCTTATCCGGGGGATTTTGGATAACCCGAATGATAAGACAAAGATCAAGCTCGTGTTCGGGGTGAATAGCGAGCAGGATTTGCTGCTCAGGGAGGAACTGGAAGAGTATAAGAAGCGGTTTCCTGAACGGTTTGAGTATGTTTACACGGTTAGTCGGTTGGATGGGGAGAAGGAGGGATTGAGGAAGGGATATGTGACCGAGGAGCTTTTGAAGGGGGTTGTTGGTGGGAAGGGAGAGGGTGCGAAGGTGTTTGTTTGTGGGCCGCCTGCCATGGAGGAGTCGTTGGTTGGGAAGAGCGGGATTTTGAGTAGACTCGGGTTTGAGAAGGGACAGGTATATAAGTTTTAGCCTTTCCCCTCCATCCTTCTTTACTTTTGTTATTTTTCCTCGGGGATACCTGTTTGCATAGAATGGTCGTTTGGTGTTTGGGTTTATGGTAGTCTGTACACTACTGAAATTGGTTTGCTTCACGGATTGATATATACTTTAACTGTATAGACTGTCGAACAAGGGTCAATATGTGCAATGACGTCTACAATGGATCTATGTATGCAATCTCGAACCCTCAACGACTCGCGCGTAGCGAGCACAAGTCGCTGAGAAGAACATGTTCCCTGCAACGCAGACAATCAAACCCTGAGCGTATGTTAGCTGCGACTGTGGTGCGCCCGGAAGCAGACGTTGATATTCCTCGTTCATCTGGCGTTCTAAATCCCAGATAAGTTGGCGAACACTCGTTTTTGCCGAATCTTCAGAGATATTCATCAAGCGCTGAACGACTCTAACGGCGTTGAGGACAGAAGTGTCATGCTTCTGTGCTGCGACTGCTTCTTTGGCATAGGAGTACAGGTCATTGGTTAGTAAGAAATGCTTTTCACAGAGCGATCTGAGACGCGCGACGGCTTCGAAATCAGTGTCGGAAAAGGAAACATCGCAAGCGAATTCCATACTGCGGAACACGGTACTGGCAGGGTTAGTGTTGCTCGCTGTAAATCAGTCATCGGACGTACTATCCTCCCGCATCATCCGCCCGATACGCCATATAATCCTCTAATGTGGGAAACGTCTCAGGGGGCGTTTGTTGGGTCGCCGATATCCAGGATATGCAACTTTCCAGCAGTCGTTTCCCCTTGACAATATCTTCCGAGAGGATCTCTTTAGCCAACATATTGTAGAATGTATACTCTGGACCTTGTTCCGCTTTCCCCTCGATATGATTGGGTATCATCGTCAATCGCTGCGGTGTCTAGGTCAACCTTCCGCTTCAACAACCCGAATCGGCGTGGACGGAGCATACATTTCCGGAATCAACCAGATCTGCCGAAAATTTAGCTAAAATCAATCAACCAATATCCACACGTTCAATCACCATCACTCATAAAGACTAAGACGTAGAGCTTTGCGAGGACCTTCATCCTCGTCAAGTTGCCCATTGGAGCCGCAATTACCGGTAGCGAGACTGCCGCATCGATCATTGCCTCAATATATTTCGCTTGATACCTTTCCGGTTGTTGGGCTAGAAGTTCTTCGGTATATGCCCTTGCCGTCTCCTCCATTTCTACCCAGTATTTCGACTGTAAGCAGGAAGGGAACGAGGTGGGCCATGGGACACAAAGGCTGGACGGGACGATGGAATTCGCGTGCTGGAAGATGGGGAGCGAAACGCTGTCAGGGTGTAGGAAGGAGAATAGATTGGATGGTCGATTCGCGGCCGTAATGTTGACTGGGTCGAAGGCATACTGGACGCTCCTTGTACGGCTTCGTCGACTAAGCGGGTCGAGCTCTTTAGTATTCTGCGACGTATGGTACTGGTGTTTGGGAATGGCACACGATCCATAGCGTATTGACGATTGATATATGCGTATCGAATGTTGTCTCGACAAGGCTCTTGAAAAGATTGTTCTTATCATCCTTTCGAACGCAGTCGAACGCAAACCAACGACGCGTGTGCCTCAGGCTGTCTTGCATAACGCGAGGCCGCGCTTTTCCCGAAACCGAAACTGCCGGCATTTGCCGCCTGGCACTCTTGACTTATGAGTACTAGCGCTGTACTAGAGGTAGCGAATTTTGCCTTCCAAACCCGCCCCCAGAAATCAGTGGGTTCGGGGCGGGTTCGGGTCGAGCCGTACCACTCTACGGAGTACCAGTGGACACTTTACAGGCTGTACCGTCTGCCGACGTAAATCAATTCGGGGTATTCTGTTTTCTTGGTGCTAATTGACTATAGAGAGCGCCTGGAGAACCGTGACATTATTTGCTACGTCGATGGTCAAATACGAAACGGAACTCCATTAACAATCAATATGGTTAGCTACATTAGCTGTCCTATACGTCTTTATCATGATCATCGAAAGGGAAATGAGCTAGCAACGCAGTCATTTTAGTTTCAGTGTTGGAGTGCTCCATTAAGCCTGCCTTGATTTGTTGTATAACCTCCTTTGATCTTTGGAGCTGCCTTTCATGAGGAACCCAGCCAATTGCATATATGCCTATCATGTCTCTCATTTCAGGACAACTCTTCCATTTTTTCTTGTTCACGATCATGATCTTTCATGATACTCTGAACCACAGTTCAGTGAACCGCACTGGACAATTAGCCGACATTGAAGGGGGTATGTCATCGATACCCATAGGCCAATTCATATATGCTTGAAGTATGGCGTACTACTTAAGAGACAACGAGCCTCCTTCCCACGGTGCCCCAGCACGTTTAAATAGCTTTGTACGCAGCATTAAATTTTCACTCCTGAGCGCATCAAAGTGATCCGGTATCTGGTTCATGGTCAACGCAGAGTAGTAAAAGTGAACAAGAACAAGACGCTTTCGCAAGGTCTCTTGAACCACCGCCTGCTCGTTCGGGCTCAATTGATGAATTGGCTTCTCATATTTGACAACGCAGATGACCCAATGATGTTGGCAGACTACTGGCCTCAGGGGAGTGAATCAATTTTTGTCACCAGCCGCGATCCATTGGCCAAAAGTATGTTCACAAGAAGGCCTTTAGGCTTGGATCTCGGCCCACTTTCCCATCATGACAGCCTAGCTCTTTTGAACCATCTCACTATGATTTGCAATGAGCCTGAAGATAATATAACCAGACAAATCTCCAGTACGTTTGGTGGGTTCCCTCTAGCTATCTCCCAGATGGCTGGGATCATTCGTCAACAGGACCTCACCTTATCTGAGTTCTTCGAACTCTATACGGATTATGAAGAGCACACTAGGCTCTACGAGACGAAGTTCAACACAGACTTGGTTACATATAGCCATAGTCTATCTACTGTCTGGGCATTTGAGAAGCTGAAGCCCCAAGCTAAACAGTTGCTGGAGCTAATTTCATTTCTCGATCCAGACCTCATTAAGGATGATTTCTTGATACAGGCATCAGTAGAATTAATCTCAGAGGGGGCACAGTTCAAGAGGAGTAACTACATTGAGGCACGAACTGATCTTTTACAGTCATCTCTGATACGAAGGGATAAGCAAAACCGGCAGATATCTGTCCGTCGCATTGTACAAGATGTAATCTTGGCAACAATGGACGCTACGAAGAAACGGTTGAAGTGCGACCAGCTTGTACGAATCCTTTGGATGAGATGGCCATCGGCTATGCCGAAGCCATCAAAAGAGCCACAGTTACCCCATCCCAGATCAGCTGGTGGCAGATTGAGCGTTGGAAGATGGCCCGTTTGTACAGAGATCTATCCCCATGTTTTTAAAGATACATCAGCTCTGGTCAGCGATTCCAAATCCATCAGAGGCCACCAATTTGCTCTTTGCAAAATTACTGACTGAGGCTGCATGGTGCGTGTACAAAACCCAGATATTTTCTTTAGCACTTGGCTAATATTACCAGGTACCAGAAGGAGCGTGAACGAACAAAGCATTTCGATGGCTTCGAAACTGCTCGCGGTATTTGCGAGTCGTCCGCACACCCAGATCGGGATTCGCTGCTTGCAGATATATACTTCTGCTTAGGGTCTATTGCCATGGACACTAATGATTTCAATGGAAGCCGCGTGTTTAAACAGCTTTCCTTTGGTTTCCAGTATCTTCAAGGAGCTGGGAACTGCGGACGAGAGGTTGTACCTCGCCTACGCAGAACGAGGGATCTCACGCATCCAGGACGGACGGTACAAAGAGGGCGAAGCTAATCTCAAAAAGGCGCTGCAGATCCACAAAGATCTCGGAAATTACGTTCCCCGGTCAGGTGAGGCCAATCTGAGCTGGGCTCTTCTCGCGCAGGGCAAGCTTGAAGAGTGCAACACGCTCCTGCTGGATAGCTTGGCCGGCAGAGAAAAGGCTTTGGGCAAAAATGATCGAGAATCTGTCCGCACTGGGCTGATTCTTTCTGTACTTGGTAATCTCCGTGCTGCACAAAGCCAATTGGATGAAAGTTTGGAATTCCATCACCGAGCGTTGGACCACATGCGCGCCACGGTTGGCGATAAAGATTTCTATACTGCAAATGTTGCCCATAAGGTGGCCGAGCACTTTGCCCGCTTGGGCCGGTGCAAAGAGGCGATGTAGGTGTAATAATTCTCCTCGGACTGCTGAAAAATCCCTAACTTCTTTTAGATCTATGCTCAACCTGGCGTTGGACATTTGGTCTGTTGATCCGACTGCACACAAAAATGAGATCGCTCGCAGTACTTTTCTCAAGGGCAAGATTTTCGAAACAATGGGCAAAATGCAGAAAGCATCTATCAGCTTAAGGGTTGCCTGTCGTTTGAGGAAGGAAATCACCCAGGAGGTTCGAGATGTGAAAAGCTTGACGATGAAAGACTTTGATGGGATTGTTGCTTTTTGGGCTCGTTGACGGACCCCTTTCTTTTTAACTACAAATCGTATGCCATTCTGGCTTGCCCTAGTGCGCGGTAGATAAGCGTTATCTCCAGTAATTCAGTGATATGATATTCCACTCTTCACTTGCTGCCAAATGCCACCTTATTGTATATAATGTGATCAAATCTTGTAGTTTAACTTTCTCGGGGGATGCAAGGTAGAGAAAGACGGTGAGTAGCAGACCGATTATCATTCGCTGTGTACATTTGTAGACCGCTCTCAAGGTCCATAAATCACAGATAATGCCGCTTCGTATTATCGACGACCTATTTGAGTTTCTCAGTATTTCCATCTCGCACGTCATATAATGGGACTTCCCGCGCAAAAGCCTTGCCAGTATGTAAGGCTGCCTCATTGCGTACTCTGTGGACAGAAAATTAGTGGGAATATCCCCTGCTATTTAGGTATCTGAGGTCTAATGTTAATCAAACTGTGCGCTGATCCATAAAGTTTTATCGTTTCCTACACGCAAGGATCCAGTTGTGACTCAAGCTATAAGCTTCGAAGGTACTCAAGTGATCTACTTGGAGGGACTATCCATTCAAGTTTACAGTCAGCTGCGAAGGAGAGCAATCTATACTCCTGCTATCCACAGTCTTTGCAAAGCAGCTGTAGTGGATCTTCCAATCCCTCGCACCCTTTCAAATCTTACCATTGCAACAACACCACTCGTATGGACTGGGATTCCGCAAGAGATTTATAGAACATATGCCTTCTATTCTAACGCAATAGCCGCCTTGTTTAAAGATCCTCGCCGCAAAAATGATGACGGCATGCTTTTGGAATTGTTAGGAAGATGCGGAAATCTGCCAGTCGAGCTGGGTGTCATTATATGGGATTTCCTTAACCCCAGTGCTATCCGGTGCTTACTTGCACTGAATGCCACAAAGAGTATTTGGTCATGTCTTCCCCATTCAACTGGACGTGCGACTATCTCTTTACATGGGGAGCTGGTGGTTTATTTCACAAATATCCTGAAGGGGACATATATATGCGGCATTCGTCAAGGGCACATACTTTACGGCCACATGGGCAATTCTTCGCTTCTGATTTCAGTACCAGCTTCTAGTACTGCCTGTGTCTTCAGCTTGGGCACTTACGGACTCCAGAAGCTGAAGTTCTTAACGGAGACTGAAGCCAGTTCGAGCAATGTGGACGATTTAGAAAGTAGCAAGCTCTTTCATGTTGTTTCGTGTCGAAGAACAAGGCCCGTCTGCGTGGACATTGATTGGGATGTATGAAGCCTTTCATATGAGAATAGTGCTTGAGGCTGATATCAATCTAGGTCTGGAAAATTTCTATGGCTAGCTCTCACGATAAGTCGACATTCGGACATGACTTCTTTTGGCTATCTCCGGTACCTTGCAGCAAGCTGCACTGGCTCTCTCCGGAGCTATTCTACGATTGGCCGCGTCATTTCGATTTCGCAACCCAGTCTCGGCGATATATGACATACATACCTCTACGAAAGAATCAGCTGCTGTACGGAATCACCGCATTTTGCTCCGATAAAGGACTTGTTGGTTTGGGAACCCACCATCGTTCTACAGAACCTAGAGAGCAGCCTTCTACGGTATCGTGGTATGGCGAACAGCACGGCTGCCCTATCCATATTCAATTTGACTGCTCAGATACTATAACGTCGATTTATGTCTACTGGCATCAAAGTGATTCGTTGTACAATCGTTATCTTGCTGTATGTATAGCCAATTCTGTGGAAACACATGCTAATCTTACCTAGATTACAACTAGCAAAGACAGACAATACTTTCTCGGGCCTTCTTTTACGCCTTCGAAAACCAGGATGCAGAAAATATATGGTCCAGAAGATGGAGAAATTCTTGGCCTTTACTATGATGTGTCTCCTGGCCTACCTAGCTTCACGAGCTTGGGAACAATCTGTCAGCCACTTAAGTCCCCAATGGAATCAAAACACGATCTTCAACCACAAATGAGACAGGCTTCTCCTGTGGTGGATCTCTTGTAAACTGATATATACCTTCGGTTCTCCTCACGAGCCTCGTTTAGAAACATTCGCATAATCAAAGCTTGCTATATGAATTCTCGTTGTACAGGAATCCTTCTTTATTACAACGATGATGCAATACGCATCCTAGGTCGATGGTACGAGAGTACGCGGATACAGCCGGATATAGAAGAGATATTCTTCCAGAATGATAATGTTCTACGATTTTACTTAACCTACACTGACAATCAGTTGAGTCTTATTCGGGTTAAAGCGCTGCCACGCACTACTCCCCTTGAAAGAGATATAGTGTTCCTTGATATATTGTATGGTGTGAGTATGAGTTACCATATTGTCGGAATTTAGCTAATGATGGACAGAATGAAATTGTATGGCTATTTTCGGAAGATTCCGATATCATCTTCTGTGACCCTGATTAAATGTGGTTGCAGGTGGTGGTACGGAGCTTCGCAGCGTTTAAAATATTGTGTGGACGAAAATTGCTTAAGTCCATTCCAATAGGGCTGCGTGTATGTAAAGACAGAGTATTCTGCGGGTCGAGCGAATGACAGTGGCATCACGTATCAGTAAATATTCTCAGCAAGTAATCGAATACTACTCTGGGATTTCTTTTGGATTGCTCTGGACCTCTGGTACACTTTCTTTATACTCACGGAGCGCTCAGTTACACGTTCTTCCTACTCTATACTTCAAGATCAAGCACTGAGCCAAATAGAAAGGGAAATTCCCTGCTAAGTGACATGGAAAGTCGTTCAATGTTTTGCGCAGAAAAACAGCGTTAGTAGTAGGAGAAATTAGACCTCGGCAAATACTGAAGAAGCTGATTAAGAAATACATACTAGGTCCATATACCCGCCTGTAGTCGGGCAATGCCACGAAGAATATCGGAATTCCGAACTTGCCCGAGGACAACATCATTACCAAAGTCTACCCAAGTGTATCGCAAACCATGCCCACATCAGAAAGCCATCATCCCAAGCGGCGTCCTCCCCGCAAGAAGGCTTGCAATAGCTGCACGAAATCGAAAGTTCGTTGCAGTCTCGAAAAACCTGCCTGTTCGCGGTGTAGGTCGACGGGTCGTGTCTGCGAATATTCTGCCTCGGCGTTGACACAAGACTCCCCTCCTGGAGAAGGGAGTCTTACAGAAGACGCTGGGGCTGCATATACCAGCTCGGCAGTATATTCGACACCTCGTTTTGATTCAGTGTCCGCCATGCCCATTCCCCTGCCTTTTGCTAGTACTCCTTCGAGCACGGCCTGGAGCCCGTCTAGTCATCTTCATGTAAGGAGACAAGCTGCCAGTGGCTGGAGAGACGGAGATGGACTTGATTTTGGAACGGTTGATTTAGTACCGAGCGCTAATGCGGAGGATATTCGAGATCGCTGGTTGAGACCTTATATTCTACCGCCCTTGGGGCAAGACGAGATACCCAAGGTTTACCACCCTTACACGTTGCAGTACATTTCGCGGATATTGAGCACTTATCCGCGATTTATGCTGAAAGACAAGGATGTTCCTCCTATAATTCATCGCTCACAGATTGAAAGGAAAGAATTACCTCGATCACTTGCAAACTGCTACAGTCTGGTACGAATGTGGGAACAGGCGGTACCAGGAAGTGAGATGATGGTAATGAGTACGCTGGAAAAGGAAATGGAACGACTGGCTGAAGAGGTATCTCTACACGTTGAAACGCTCTTTGTGACATTGTGGGAAGCTAATAGTTCCAGCATTCTGAAAATGACTACGAGCTCCTCGCAGCTTTCCAAGCCTACTTGCTGTATACAATTATGCTATACTTCTCCCCACGAGGTGGTTCATCCCTTGTCAATGATAAGATAATGATCACCCTCATGGAGATGGCCTTCCGGACTGCCCGGAATGGCCTCTTCTGCGCCGCAGAATTAGCCCATGCTCGGCCGACGTGGGAGTCCTGGATTGTGGTCGCCGCCAAGCGTCGCGCTGTTTTCACTATGTACCTTTTTAGCAGCGTGTACAACGCGGACAGGCTACTGCCGAATTTTGTGGCAGATGAAATGAGAGGAGTGTATGCACCGGGCAACAAGGCACTATGGGAAGCCGAAGACCGAGAAACCTGGAGCAGGGAATATGATAGACACCTCTTACGGTGGGAGGATGGGATGTTGGAGATCTCGGAATTATGGAGATCAGCGGAGACGGGCTCAGCTGAGCGCAGGGAAAGAATCGAGCGATGGGTACAGTCGGCGGATGAGTTCGGAATGATGATATTTGGAGTCTGTGTCCATATCCATGGTTGTTGATGCGGAAATGCCGAGGCGGCACGTCACCATCGGAATTCCGTCTCGGAGTCCTCAGTTCTCCACCAGGCCCCTCCCGAGCTGGTCTACTATATAAACGCGCCCAAGTTCTACCTTTATCCTAACATTGATCAACCTTAATAGTAACAAAGTCAGACAATCTATTACAACAATCACAATGGGAGTCTATACAACCGATCACTCAACCTCTGTTCTTCAGACTCACAATTGGCGCACTGCGTCCAATTCCACTGCCTACCTTCTCCCACATATAACCACTACCTCCAAGATTCTCGACATCGGCTGCGGCCCTGGCTCAATTAGCGTTGACTTCGCAAGCCGTGCACCCCAAGGTCATGTTACTGGAATTGAATATGTACCTGACCCCCTGGATCAGGCCCGCGAGCTGGCATCATCAAAAGGCGTGACGAACATTGAATTCCAAGTGGGGGATATCCACTCCCTCGATTTCCCCGATAATACCTTCGATATCGTCCACGTCCATCAGGTGCTACAGCATATTGCAGACCCAGTCAAAGCCTTGCGGGAAATGCGACGTGTGGTGAAACCCGGTGGACTCGTCGCAGCACGAGAATCATCGGTTATGACTTGGTATCCGGAAAACAAGGGCATTGAGGCATGGCTTGATATCACTGCACGAATGGCAAAGGCTAAAGGGGGCAATCCACATCCGGGGCGGATTATTCATGTTTGGGCTGAGGAGGCCGGATTCGAGCAGTCTGAAATTCAGAAAAGCACTGGCTCGTGGTGCTTTAGTACCCCCGAGGAGAGACAATACTGGGGTGGATCAATGGGAGCCAGAGCGAGGTCGTCTGGGTTTGCGACGACGGCTCTCGAGGAGGGATTTGCGACCAAGGCCGAATTAGAAAGCATCTCCGAGGGATGGAAGGAGTTTGTGGATGCGGAGCAGGGCTGGTTTGGAATGCTGCATGGTGAGATTTTGTGCCGAAAGTGATCTGTCTTTTCAATCTAGCAGTTCCTTCAACAGGATGCAATATTATATATGATAAGTTTAAAAGTGCATACGACCTTGAGGAATAATGAGTTCCTGTGTTTATTAGATTAATATCACCGACGAGTACTCTCTATACGACCTGCGACAGGACGTTCAGATTGGCGTTATCATGCACTATATCGCAAGGGAGTCCTGGGTACACTTATATTTGAGATTCCCGACCCTTAAGATGGGAGAGACCGGGAGAATAGTTCCTTGTACATAGTTCCACATTGAATGCCAGAATAGTATTTACGAACTTTGACGGTCGCAGAAGGAACTTATCCTAGAATCACTGTGAAGTCTCTCGATATATATAAAACAGCCCTCCTCAAGCATAGAAAAATATATTACCAGCCACGACGGGAATACCATCATGCTACTAGGTATGATATCTCGACTAGACAGTTTATCTCAGAGAAAGTAACAACAAAGCGACGGCAGGTATAAACACGCCTTATGGCCGTCAACTACACGTCCTTGACACCTTGTTCAGGTTACATGCTAATTTGAACCTTGTATATCCTTACCAACTATATTGCAGACCACCATTGAGTTACAGGCGCTCGGTGCAATAGCTAATATGTACTGGCATATCATGAATGGCTAGGATACCTCCGTTCATGAAATCAAATAATTTAAATTACCATAAATACGGGGCAGTTTATCAAAATGAGATCCTCATATTGAAGAGTCCACCTTCCTATATCCGCCCAATTAAGGATGCTCCGCTTTAATATTGAACAGTCGCAGTTGCTGGGGAGACGGCCTCAACGCCAAGATCCCACAATGGAAACACGATGCCAGCAAGAAGAAAAAGGAGACACAAGGCCACATTCGATCCACTTTGAAGGAATCTTCCGGAACGGGCTGTGGCTGGGCGCTAGCCACAGCCACTGGCTGAGTCACACGTGGCGAGTCTCCAGTCTTTTGCTCACGTCGCTCATGTTTTGATGCCGACAATGCCGGGGGAACTCTTGCATGACCCCTGTTGGTCCAATTTATTCGTAATTCTAGCAACTACAATACGACGTACTATCGGATTCTTTTCTCTTCCTCACGATATTATGGACATGACAATTTTCTGACAGCATGTGACCTATGGTCATTTTGAAATTATAGGGTGCAAGGACTCGGCGTCAATTTGAGTGAGGATGGAGAACCCCTCCATTATCCATGGATGCGGGATTTGTGGCTTGTCACAACTCAGCAAGGATCATTGGAGGGGTTCAATGGTGATACGCCGGTGTGGCTGATGCCTAGAGAAAAGGGACTCCGATTGGATGTGTCATCGTAAGTCAGATATTCCCTTTAGTGGCGCCAAGGGACCCTCCACAGGCAGCGTTTTTGTAGGGTATGGTGGGGTTGATGCCCATGATCGAACATGTCATACTATCCCTCTCTGGTGGTTCAACGGGGAGACAAATGAACACGGCTCTCAACGGCCAGAGACCTCAGAGTGGCAGGTCGAACCTGTGGCGGGAGGATGAAGCACGTCCCTCTCCCATTGGATTCTGAGGTCGGTTTCTGTGCTTCATTTAGCGCTGTGGGATTGGAAACAATCAGGGGTATGGATGAAATTCGGCCATCCAATATGTATCTGCCTAATTTTGCATCTGAGAGGCCAGATCTGCAGCACCACCACCCGCCAGACTATTGACACTTCCCCATGCAACCAGTAATGTAGTGGATACTCTAGTGATATGTATCTCACTGCTAGCGAATGGTTTTCAAGCCTCCGGCGCCCGCGGAGGCTCCTGAGGTCTCATTGTCATTAACTTAGCGTCTGGAGACTCCATACAGGGGTGTGGTGAATTGAGACCTGATTAGGGCTGCTCTTTCCCCTCCTCACCAGATTGAGCGATATATTTAAACCTGCCCAACCTGCTTGCTTTCATTCTACCTCACAGTTCTTATCCCTCTCTCCCATATTTCTTTTTGCACCAACTGTCTGTCTATACCATGTCGTACTACGGTGCTCCCCCTCAAGCCCCGTATGGCCAGCCATATGGACAGCCTCCATACGGGCAGGCTCCCGGAGGCTATGACCGCCCCCCGTATGATAACCGCCCGCCATACGGACAGCCCCCCCAAGACCGCCCTCCATACGAACAGACTCCTTCTGGCGAGCGTCCGCCATATGAGCGCCCCCCATATGACCGGCCTCCCTCTGGTGAGCGTCCACCGTACGAGCGCCCCCCATACGAACAGCCTCCTCCCGGCGACCGTTCGCCATACGAGCGCCCGCCATATGGGCAGCCCCCTCAAGACCAGCGTCCCCCCTATGACAGACCACCATACGATTCAGACCGTTCCTTCGACTCTCGCCCTCCCTATTCTTCTGCACCACCTTCTGCCCGTCCTCCTCAATTCCCCCCACCACCTCTTCCCATGGGCTGGGTCCAGGAGTGGGAGCCCAACGCCCGCCGCGCCTTCTGGGTTGAGGTAGCCACGGGAAACTCCCAGTGGGAACAGCCTCTTGGCGATAGCTCGCGTGACATGGGTCCTCCCGGGGGCCCTCCCCCTATCATGAGCCCCCCTCCTTCCGGCCCGATTAGCCCTCCCCCCGGTGGCTACTACGGCGGCCCCCCTCCCCAGGAGGGAGGCTACTACCCTCCTCCTCAGGGCGAGACCGAGGAAGAGCGAAAGAAGAGTGATAGGAAGAAGATGCTCATGGGAGCCATGGGAGGTTTGGCGGTTGGTGGTATTGCCGGAGCTGTTCTTAACCATGAATTTGGTATGTTTACGTTCTACCACATCCCTTCCAGACAGCGAAATATTTCCGAAACAAAAACTAACACAAAACAGGTGGCGACAGCAGCTCCGATTCTGAGAAGGAAGAAGAAGAAGAAGAAGAAGTCGAGCACAAGATCGTGGAGCAGCACATTTACCACCACTACGATGAGCCTCCTGAGGAGCGCTCTTATTCCCCTCCGGTGGATGATTGGTAGTGGGGCAGTCTTGGACGATGAGCTGGCATTTTTCTTTTTTTCTCCCTTCGACATTTCTAGAATGGGTCCTTTGCACTAGCCCGGTTTGGTTTTAGCCTTAGTGTCTTCGGGTATTTTTTTTGTTTGCTCGTTTTCGGCCTGTAGTGAAATGTTCCAAAAATATATCCTTTAATTTGGATTGGTTCTCTTTTGGTGGATACCTGATGTCATCCGTAATCTCCTTGTAGGGCTAACATATCGAAGTTCGGACATGGCTCTCTCAAGCTTTTTGCTCAAACAGTATCGATACGTACGAAGTTGCCAAGGAATACCATCCCCGCCCTATGATTAACCATACCACTGTCGAGACGGGGTTATGAATTACGGTGCCTCAGGCAGAATAGAAACCACGATAGCTTGGCCTTACATAAGCATCAGGATACATAGTGATCAAAACTGGAAGATAGACGTACAATACACATTAACAGCAATGCACCTAACATTTCCCTACTTTCATTCCCAAGTCATTCAGCATTCCAGGCTACGGAAAATAGTGTATGTCGATGTGAGATCAACAATCACCTCATCCTATAGAGGAACTCTGATTCGAATGCACATACTAAAAGATTTGCATGCCCACCAGGATCGGTATCGCCAATATACCCATGCTGGAAGAAGCACAACTGTCATCAGAAGAACTTGGGCAATGGATAGAGGTTCTATCATCAATATACCATCCTAATAAAATACATGCCATCAATAGGCCTTCTGCATCGGGACCTTAATCTCAACCTCCTCGATCGCCTGACGGATCTGGTGGATGTCATATATCTCCGAACTCCCTGGGACGAGCAGTTCCTTCCGGCCTGCTTTATGCACCCGCCCATTGATCATGATGATGTCCAATTTACTATGATCTTGTAGTACCGTGATATCCTTCAACGGGTCCCCATCAACGACAACACAGTCGGCATAGTTACCTGCCTTGATCTGACCCATCTCATGCGACCTCATGAACAGTTTTGCGACTCCATAAGTTGCTGCGATAATGGCTTCATGGGCAGTAAACCCAAGAAGCTTCGTAAAGTGCTCAAGGTCTCGAGCGTATGTGCCATGTGGAGTCCAGGCAAAGCCATAGTCTCTACACGGTTGAAGTATTAGTTGATGGGGATAGACTAGATTACTAGGCTCCATACTCACCCTCCTGGTAGCACTACAATTCCTCGTCTATGCATCTCTCGAAGTCCCTGAATAGCAGCCTCGAGTTCCTTCTTATATCCTACCTTTTCAGCTGTTGCCGTAGCATATCCAAAAGCGTTCGCTTCGTAGAGTGTTGCCACCAGCCAGTTCAAACCGGGCGCGACGACATGCTGCGTTTTCTTTTGCTCCAGCAGATCCATAGCTGTACATGATAATCAGTATGAAATCTTCGCACAGTTTCTTCATGTGCTACTCACATTCCTCGTCGATATACGACGCATGGTAGATAACCTCAACTCCATGATCAATGCACTGTCTGACAGAGCCGCGTGCCCGAGCATGGGCGCATAATCGGATTCCATGCTTGTGTGCTTCATCCACACATGCCTTCGTTTCCTCGTCAGAGAAGTAGCAGTCCTGCGCATCTCGAATCTCGGTAATCTAGGTGGCCATGAGTATCACGGAAGCTACTGAGGTTCAACAGACTATACCGATTCTCCTGACATGGACAGTTTCACTTGATCCACACCCAATTCAGCATGTTCCCGCACTCTGCAGATAGGTAGTTAGGAATCCAAACGCTGCCTTTTAACAAGTTGAGTGCACATACACTTTACGCATTTCTTCAGGCCCGTCGGCATATGCAGTGATACCAGGTACAAGGTCCCCATCTCGACGAGCTATTTCTTGACTATTTGCGAGGTAACGAGGTCCCGGAATATCGCCCATGTTGATCGCATCACGGACAACAACATCGAGGCGTTTTTTGGCTGACGCTGCCCCAAAGCACCTACAGCGACAGTTAGCAAGCTATTACCGAGGTACACCATCTACGTGGGGAACAAAGTACATAGTGTAGCCCGAATCAAGATAACAACGCGCACTCCTGGCGGTCAAAAGAGTGTGCTCTTCGATTCCTAGCTCGCCCAGGCGGCCAAGGTCACCGCCATTCCAACTCAGATGTGTGTGGGCATCTCCGAGGCCGGGTATCAAAGTTCGTCCATTCCCATAGAACACTCTCACACTTGGGGTTTTGAGCAAGTCCGTTTTTCCCGGTACTTCGCCCACGTGTGCAAATCGTTCCCCTGGTACCCGGTCAGAGCCTATCTTTATGCAGCTTACGGATATACCTACCGACAATGAGGACGTCCCCACGGTACGGACTTTTCCCGGTAGCCTCTATAATCTGAACATCGGTGATAAGGACTTTCGACGTGGGATGTGTTCCCGCAATGGAGTACTCCTTGGGTTGAAGCTTCTCATTGAACTTTAGATTGTTCAAGGATTCAATGTTCCTCGGAGGTCCTTTATAAACCTCTGGTACATGCTCCGGTGATGTCCATGGTACTTGTACTGCGGCCATACTATCTTCTTCTTACACGTAGTGTCTGGGCAGCAACTGGGGCCGTCATTGAATATATATAGACCAAGCATCATGCCACGGCTGCAGCTATGAAAGATAGTGCCACGCACTAGAGAAGCAAGCATCCCCTCCTCAATCCTTCTCAGTAAAATTGCAGCGTAATCCTTTCTGATCTCGCAATGTTATTAGCTGTTGTTTGGCAGGGATCTCTGCGGGCACCAATAATCATCTACTGGTTTCTGTAGACCCTCCGCTGAACGCCGCTCTTCTCCGCTCTGCCATATCTGCTAAAACGCCGATCACATGTCACTTCTTGATCATCCCCAATGCTTCCGGCGCCGTTAGTAGTCGGATTTTTAAGAAATGCGCTATTACTAATGTTTTCATTCCATCATGGGGTGGTTGAGCCTCCACCAGCGTGCCGATGTGACAGTATTTGGTGAACAGTGCTAATCTCCTATAAGATCGGCACTTATAGCGACAACCCAATAGACATGGCCCCTGCAACCACGTTGGTGCCCTAATTTTCTCCGACAGAAAATTTTCAATTCCAAGAATCGTCAACACCTAACTCCGACTTACCCTATATCGACCCGAACATAGTGTCCCGAGTGGAGCAACAGTGGCGCTCAAGCTCGGACGCAACCCGAAATGATCTCCATGTTTGGATTTTTATTGATAGTGTGGTCTATGATTGCACCAACTTTCAGCAAGAACACCCCGGTGGTGTCGATGTCATTCAACCCTTCGTCGGCCAAGACTGCTCGTGGCAGTTTTAGCGATTCCATGATCGAGGGCATTTGCGAGATTATGGGAGACCCCTTCGTACCGGACGGACGAGTGGGATTCAAAATCGCTTTATACAAACGCCCGCGATATGTAGGACTGAGTACTTTGGGGGACGATTAGTAGTGGATAGTCCCAGGTATAATCCTCTGCTGTTTTATTCTTAAACTGGTTTTATTCTTAAAGAATTTCGGAAGCTATCTATCGGTGACATACTCAGAGGTCTACATGTAACATATATGGATAGAGGCATATATTACCGGACTATCACCCTGTACATACATTCCCTTACACCCAAAATCCAGAGAATAGAGGTCAATGATATGTTGCTCTATCCTTTACAGTGGAAGAAGAAAACTAGCTACGTTATCTTCCAGCAAGCACAGAACATCGGTTATTGTCGAATTTATGCGATACATCATACTGTATCCGTACCGAGTAGTTTCCCTTGCGTCTGTTATTCTACACGAAGGATCCTTCGAAATCAGTTTTTGAGCACGAAGCGAGGTAAAAGCTTGCGGATCACAACATAGTTTAAGCTCGCGGATTCTAGTGCCTTTGTTTACCCCCACGACGATATGTGGAGATACCGTACTCTTGCGGTATCAATTGGTGGGATTTGGCGTGACCGCGGGGAAAAGCGGATCTCCGCCTTTCACCGTCACGCATGTCTTCAAATAAATAGTTGCGGTAGAACCCATTGACTCTCTCGTGCTATTTAAAGACAATTACAATCCCGTGTCGAAGTAGCCTATCAAACCAACATGGCGACATCACCCTCTACCAATTACTGCGCTTACATCGACCCCAACTCCGGGCAGCATCGAATTGGCCATCTTGACCTGGCGACAGAGCAGATTCACCCTCTTGTTTTCCTATCCGGCACTCGGATTTCCGATTTGTACCAGGTGATCGAAGCGGGAGGGGAGAATATCCAGCTAGGAAGAGAGGACTCCATTCCGTTATCTCAGGTTAAACTGCTGCCGCCGATATCTGGCCGGGATATCCTGGCAGTCGGGAAGAACTATGTTGAGCATGCGAAAGAGTTCAATTCTTCCGGATTTGATTCATCAGACAAAAACGACCAACCGACTTTCCCAGTGATCTTCACCAAACGCGCAACGTCTATCATCGCACATGGAGACCAGGTCCTCCTTCATACTGGCTTCACCGAAACACCAGACTATGAAGGCGAGATTGGAGTGATCATCGGCAAGGCCGGACACAAGATCCCCGAGTCCGAAGCAATGGATTATGTCTGGGGCTACACCATCATAAATGATTTCACTGCTCGGGAAAAGCAGCGAGACCACAAACAATTCTACATCGGCAAGTCTCCGGATACATTCTGTCCTATTGGACCCATTGCGGTTCCGAAGGAGCATCTTCCCACGAATCTCCAATTGCAAACGTTCGTCAACGGAGAGAAGAGGCAGGAGGCCACACTCGACCAGCTAATCTTTAGTATCCCAACGCTTGTCTCCTGCTTATCCCAGGGACAAACACTAAAACCCGGAGATACCCTTGCAACTGGCACACCCTACGGCGTCGGATTCGGCTTCCGACCCATGAAATTCCTTCAAGCTGGAGACGAAGTCAAAGTTTCGGTAACCGGACTGGGGACTCTCACAAACTACATGGCAGCCACCGATGCCATCAACCCAACCGTTGAGCGCGTGAAATCCCAATCCTCAATTCCCGTAGCCAACCAAAAGGCCCGAGGTCATGAAGGACTCGTTAAGATTGGCACCAAAGAGCTCTTCACGCAAGTCCAAGGACAAACCGAAGGACCGCCGGTCATCTTCATACACGGTCTCGGCGGCTCATCAACGTGTTTCAGTCCACTTGTCACGAAACTATCGTCCACGCATGCACTTTATCTAAGTGATTTGGAAGGCCACGGCCTTTCCCCAACAAACGCGCTCAGCGAAATCACCATCGCATCACTCGCCTCCGATATCCGCGATGTATACCACAACGCTCGTCTCGATCGCAAACCAGCAACAGTCATCGCTCATTCGATGGGCTGCCTCGTTGCCATGGAGCTTGCCCTCGAAAACTCAGAACTAGTCTCCTCTCTAATTCTGATGGGACCACCCCCCTCGCCGTTGCCCGAAGCCAGCAGTGCTGGATGCTTTGCGCGCGCCGAATTGGTCCGCAATAAGGGTATGGTGGCGGTTGTCGACGCTGTTGTTAACGCAGGATTGTCTCCAAAAGCAAGGGAGGGAAATCCTTTAGCAGTCGCAGCTACACGCATGTCATTGCTTGGGCAAGACCCAGAAGGATATGCGAAAGCATGCACCGCTCTGGCAAAGTCTGCCACTGAGACGCTTGATACTGCAAGCTTAAATTGTCCGACGTTTATCCTCACGGGCGAACACGATACTGTCAGTCCACCGAATTTATGCTTTTCTTACGGGAAAATCATTAAAAGTTGTGAAGTCCAAGTGCTGGAGACTGTAGGACATTGGCATTTATTTGAAGATGTTGAGGGGGTTTCTGATGCAGTTCATGCTTTTCTAGAAAAGTTGCAGTAGACTTAGGGGCGCGTGGCGGGCGGCCTTACGAGGCTTCATTGCAGTGGAAAAGGCTATTCAGTAATACAAACTTGTGATATAATATAGACACGAAATAGAAACAAACAATCTATGATTCTCGCCGCTTAGCAATACCCTATTATGTAACTCACCGAGGTAGTCCTTCCACACAGCCCATGCTTAATCGTCTAATCAGTACATACGACCATAGATGTGGAGAACAAGACTTCCCGTCCAGTCAGGTGTACTCAAGCCAACTGCGTAAGCCCAGTTAAAGGATAGATGTGCCCTCTGGTAACCATAAAGGAGCTGCAAAAGGCGCATACTATTGTGAAATGCCAGGGGTAATAGGGCGTAGGGAGCTATCGTGTTGGCTATAGGCTCATCTGGTGCCCAATTGGGAAGATGTCATCGGTGGAAACACCACGAATCAACATATCTCAACCAACTGAGTTATTTCATTCGTCGCTATAACATTATATAGCCCTCAGGGTGCCGAATTATCTAAAGGCTTGTTGTTTGAGGGATTTCGATGTGTTTGCCTGGACTTGATGCCTGAGGCAGAACATTATGGTCCGGGTGTCAACCACAGAAAGTAGCAAATTACCTCGTAATTGAGTCACCCTTTAACTATCTATCGATTCCAGACGTCTTCCATTGTTTATAACATGATTAAATTCAGAAATTGTAGCGCGAGCAAGAGAAAATTTCAAAATGTGATCCTACAGATTCTACCCAGTGCTGGTTGCATACACAAGTCTCTTCCGCATGCTTCAATGAACTGGCAGTCAATCCGTTCGAGTACAGCGCTCTCCTTTCAAACCCCAGCATGACAGATGCAACCTCGACATTGCATGACACCAAGTGGGGTGACAAGAACGAAACAGCAGGTCCTAGAGATGCAATGAAAAATCGACTCTAGGCCACTGCGAGTAATGTCGCAGAACAAGGTTACAGTCAATCCACAGCTCTCAGATGCACACATACTGTATTCAGATTTAGCATTTCGGGCTCATATCTGTTTGGCACCTGTCAAGAGGGCCCTCTTTGGGAGCAGTCAGTTGACTCAGCCCCGCCCATCAATATTTAAGAGGCCTCAGCTCCCCAGTTTCCAGTTTTAGTTTATTTACATAACTTAACTCTGCTGGTGCTAGTAGCATTTTTTCCCCAGGCTTTAGTTGATTCGTTTCCATTTCTATTCCAGGCAAAACCATGTATCTTAGTATGCACAAGGCGTTGAAAGGGGCGCAGGAGGGAAGATATAGACAACCACCGACAAGGGATGAGTATGAACTCGAGCAGAGACGTCAACTTCGGACAGCAATCCTGAGGGAGTTGGATGAAAAGGATCCAGACGTAATGAACCCATCACTGGCTTTTTCCTTTCTCTCGTTCTCTTTCCTTTTGGCTGACTACCTGACCAGGATCTATACTACTCGATCAATTTTTTCAAGGAAATGATGAAGCTTTTCTATACCGCAGTAAGTTTAATGATTGGTTATGACTAGCTAGTTGACTTCAGCGTTCTGAACTATCTACAGGACAAGGATCTAGATGGTGAGGAGCTAAGAGATTATACCGTTCCGTCTCCATTATAATAACGGTTGCGTAGGACATGTCTCGCTACAGGAATTGATGCAAGCTTATAACCCCACCGATGAAAAGAGTTTCAAAGATCTTGAAGAGGTATTCCGCAAATCGGAGCTTAGCGGAGACAACAGACTAAGTCTTGGAGGTAAGGTCCTTCGGTTACTATGGATGCTGAAAAATGCTGACCGGTTTACTAGAGTTCCTGATCGTTGCTTTCCTTGCAGATGAGCGCAAGAAGGGACACCCAGATGGTAAGAAAATTGAATGAATGATCCCCACATAGTCGACAAGAGTTTACTATAGTTTGCGATAGATATGATGGTTTAAGATGTGAGGAGAAATGTTAATAGAATATCTTTAATTCTACTCCTGATGCAATTGATTAAACAAAATCCTACTATTACCTGCCAAGAGGGCCAATAAATCCTACATTTCAGTTTCACATGCTATACTATACCGCATACTTGAAGGGTCAGAGTATAAATGGCGTGCTCAAAAGCATCCTAAATTGACACCAGATGCGGCCAATCTGTGTTATTATTAGGTTCTGGTCATCGTCATCGATACATATTTCGACTCAATATGCATGGTGATACATGGAAAAAGAGATATGTTCAATCATATACGAAAGGAAAGGCTATCCATGCAATGGTCTGGGCAGCTATTTAGAGTAATTACTGCAATGAGCTCATGAATCTCATCCGCCTGAAGGGTGATTTTAAAGCTAAAATATATAGCTACACTGCTCCTATCTTACGGTTCTTGTGGCAAAAGGGTGATATACCAAGTAGTAAGCTATTTCTCTACTTTCTTTGTATAGTTTCCCAAATCAAAGGTTTCCATGCTATGTCATCGTATATGATATACTGTTTAATCTAAACCATCTTGTATTGTGACACATAATGTCATATTGAGGTTCGAACCATGGTGCGCGGCTATCAACCTGTGAACATTGTGGGGCACTGACTCACCGAATGTATATGCATGCATTCCCTTGCCGTTTGCGTCGAATCATTTCAGTTGCCAATATGTTGTAGACTTGCTTTCATCTTGTGGCATCTCCTTACGATTCGCTCTTGTAAATTCTTTTAACTTTATCTCTTCTGTGGTTATCTTTCTCCATAGTCTGTCATATACAATAAACTTTACATCATGATCTCATGCATCAAAGACACATTGGGACACATCACAAGAGGCCCTGCCAGGTTCGATGAATCTAGTCCCAATATCTCATTGAACCTTGTACTTACCATGGATCAAGAGTCAAATAAGTTGTGTATGTTACATGGCCATGTCGCAATGCAGCATCCGACAGAGCCGCCGTCTTAATTCGAGATCTCGAGGGATCACCGGGCTCGGGAATCTTGGGATGTAAGTATAAGTAAGGCAAAAGTTCCCATAGTTACCTGAAGAGCCCTACCATTATTCCATGCGTTAAACTCCTCGTGTTCAAAACAACATTAAATTCTCCGCTTGCCCTCTCTTGCTTGATTTTACTATTCTAAGGTGGGGAACTGGAAATATGGCGGCGTCACGGCGCAAATGCCGGAACATTATATCAAAAATACCTTAGACACTGGTCCAAAGCGTGAATTCAACAACTCTACCAAAGCGCCTTTCTTCCACCCTGGCTTCGAATCTAAGCTACAGAGCGTGATCAAAGAAAGCTATGAAGCAGGAGCAGGTGGACAGCCTTCGGCTGCCATTATCAATGAGGTGTCCGACATTGTGGCTAAAAGCCTCGCCGCATACGTAATGGACCAGTCCTCATATAATATTATCGACATCGAGGCCCGCCTCTCGCTGTCCCGTGAGCAAGCGCGCTCACTGACGGACGTCCTGGCTGAGAAGGTTAGAAAATCTCTTGTTGCAAAACATATCAACTATCCGCAATTTCCCTAGGACATCACTGACAAGTTCCCTCAGCTGCCTATTGAGGAAGCTATTGCACGCCTCCTGAAGGATTATGCCGAGCATCTTGCTCGGGAAGCAAAACACAATGAATTCTCGAATTTCCTTGCGGCTCAACGGGAAGAGGAAGCTCGCAGAGTATTTGCTTCTCTACTCCAAGTCACAACCGAGGACAAGATCAAAGAGTTTGGAGATTCCTTCGCTGAGTCATCGCACCAAGCCCGAAATAACGCCATAGTTCATCTGAACAAGCTCAGAGACAATGGCATTTTTGACGAAAAGTTAGTGATGGACTTTCGAAAGGTCTTGAAAAGTGACAAGGAGACTTATCTGTTCGCCGATTACTTTGGCAAGATTGACCTAGCCACGGTTGCCAGCACCGGTAGCGGTCCTAACCTTCAGACTATTCTTGAGACGATAGGAGACGCAAGTGTTGTGCGTGACATACTTTTCCGTGCTCTGAGGTCAGATTTGCGATAGCTTCTATATATGCCGTGTAGCTCGTGTCGTTTAGACCTGGGGGCATTCAGAGCTTCGTTACCCAGTTGAAATGCAGGCTACGCAAGCATACATGGATATAGTTAACCAGAGTAAACTGTTCTCAATTATCTGAATAGCACTAGGGGCCTTGTTTAATTGCCTAATATGTAGAATCTAAACAGACTCTTTTTTGTTTATATGTCGCTCACATTACCACGTACGAACAGCTGCTTAGCTATACCCCCGCCATATATTCATGGTCTATTTACCGTCCTTAGGATCTGGCCTGAAGATGGAACGTACTAGTTCAGGATTTAATGCTGAATGAATTCCCCAAAACGCTCCCAGATATTTTGTCAAAGCAGTGGGATGAACCATTCTGGCCACCTGTTTCGGTTCAAATGCGTCTAATCCCTAGAAGACCGAAAACTTTCTCTTTCCTGGATGACCTTTCACCAATAGAAAGAGCTGAGCCTAAATGAAACATGTAATAGATAAATCTCCGTATACTATTGTATTTAATAAGCCATTGGTAGGTGTTGTTTTATCAGAGTTAGACCGTGTACTTTTATCGTTCGCGATTCTCTGGATAGAACCTGTAGCTTCCACTTATCACTTGTACTCTTCAATGTATTACTTGTAATCTGAGTCATATTCGCAAATCAAACAAACAGAGGGTATTCCAGATCACACCCGCCAGAGTAATTCCCCTGGCGGTCATAGCCGCGATCGTTGACTATGTGAAGTCATCGACTCCATGAGCGATACCACTTCCTTCACATCCGTTGGTGAGCGAGGAATATTGTGGATGGTGCTATGCCTGTAAAGCTTTCGCCACCTGGGGTCGCAAAAAGCCGCGTTAAATATACATGCTTCTTTCAGTGATACCGGATCATCCTTTCCGTAAATATGGAGCGTCGGGATGGAAAGACGCGGCTTATACTGATCAGGAAGAACCACACCTGGGATCTCAGAAAAGGGACGATTGAGAAAGTACGAGAGTGAATCACCATGGACGGGTGCCATGGCAGCTAATCCCTCCACTAGCACGATTGCCGCAGGCCGGACTGAGTCTGGAAGTTGAGCTATTTGATCAGCCTCGCCTGAGCGGAGGCGTCGGATATCCTCGTCAGACAGCGTGCCATATAGATTGTAAATATAGTCTGGATCCGCGGTGAGGATTGGCGTTGAACAACAGAAGATCCCAAACCGGACTGGCAAAGGTCTGCCCGGATATAAATCCGCTTGCTCAAGGAGATAGGCGGCTATTATGGCGGCCCCTTGGCAGAACCCGAAGACCCCATCGAAAGGGCCTTCACTCTGAAAAGTTTCATCAATTAGATCAAGGGCTGCTCGGATGCTGAGTGGACCATAGTCTAAACTCCAGCAGAGATAGGGCCCAGGAAAGGCCTCAACGCCTGTGGAAATTTACTAGGGATCAGATTCATGCTCAGGTAGATACTACTGACACGGTATATTTGACTAACCTGGCGCTCCTGGGCATTCTACATTGCCTGCCAGGAAGTCAAATTGCCATCTAGGGTCGCAGTGCTTGATCAGTGCCGACATCTGGCGTTTCATGATACCTGGGTTTGTCCCGAAGCCATGGAGACAGAGTATTTTCATTTTGTCTTGTCGACGTTGTCAAATATTTTCACGGGATTCAACCAAGAGTGAAGGCTGGCCGAGATGGATTGAAAATCTTGGGAAAGAACAGCGAGATGTGGAATTTAGGGGTTTCCCAGGTCCCTTGCGGTGTCTTGCGGGCTTTTCTTTTTCTTAGGGTCATGCTTTCGCAATGTAGTATCCCGCGAAATGAGGGTCCACCGAAGCAGCTCAGGAGCTGTATGCTGGTCTGGCACGAACTACGGCCGTGACTATGCAGCCCGGGGAGGGACCAAAAATAAGCAATGTTCGATATGCATGATTTTGTATGGAGTACTCCGTAGATCGCTCTTGATCACTAGCGTATGACACCATAGTCCTTTGTCGAGTATATTTTATTCCATCGAAATTGCGGGCTATGACAGTGAAACAGAATTGTTAACCTCACGTGTCGAAACCAACCCTCACTGGCCGCCTGTAAAATTGTGCTGAATAGACCGACAGATGCATCCCAAGTGAGATATTGCACCATAATTCTCTATCTAAATGATGGTTTTACTTTACGAATTTCCTTTTATCGTTTGTGGTATATCCAGTGAAGGATATAGCTGAGATCCCAAAGTCAGTACTGCAGATCTCAATCAGCACGATCTGAAGACCGACAGATTGATTGGAGCAGGCTTGCCGTGTCAGCACATGATAGCTGTGATGGCCTTGGCAACTAACTAATGGAAACAACCACATGCATTATCACACGTACTAAGATCAGACTATTTACTCAAAGTTCGAGTCTGTTGACGGACTGACAAGGGGCTACCAGGGTCCAGTGCCCAAAGGGGTACTCAGCCCAGCCTCCTTGATATGCAGCCGAGCGGGGTCTTGTCGCATTTGGCCCCCAGCTATGATAAAAATAGAACTCGGTCGCAGGAAGAATCGAATAGACCCGCGGAGTTGATGAGGCTCATATTCCCTCCAAGGAACCTGGCGTGTCGGACGCACTGGACATTCTTTCTTTCTTTAGTAGTGTAATACGCTGTCTGGTGGTTATCGAGTGGATGTTACGACACCTACTGGTTCACTACGTAAAGGTCGGTGTCCATATTCTATGCAGCACCAAGCGGAAGACCTGGCTTTTCCAATCTCTTCGGTCATGTGAAATGCTCATCAGAAGTTATATAATAGTCTCGCAAAGCATACGTATGTTGTCATTTTTGTGTGTTGTCGCTTCCGCGACACTAGCAGCGGCCACGTCCCTGCATATCAAAGGGCACCGCAATGGACCTCTTATCTTACAAGATGCGGGCGACTTCTTCGTCGGCGGTCGCGAAGTGAAGGCTTTAGTGAATATTGGAGATCCCTCAGACCCGTTAAATGATTATCCTCGGGAAGACTGGATCTCCGTGGAACAAATGTATGTGGAATACCAAATTCCGATGAGCGGCGACGGCCTCCCATACATTCTTGTCCACGGCTGCTGCCTCAGCGGGAAATCATACAAGGATACGCCCGACGGTCGCATGGGATGGGCCGAATATCTTGTGCGGAAAGGCCACCCCGTCTACGTACCCGATCAGACGTCTCGCGCTCGCTCTGGTTTTGACCCGACCATTTTCAACAAAGTGAAAATTGGAGAGGCAGGCCCATCGGCCCTGCCGAGGCTCGAGAGCGCGGGGCGTGAGCGCGCCTGGGATCTCTTTCGCTTCGGATACTCCTACCCCCAGGTTTTCCCAGACCAGCAATTTCCCCTGGAGGCCATGGAACAACTCTCCAAGCAAGTGATCCCGGATTTGAACACAATCCTGCCGGATCCGAATCCCGTATTCGCCAATCTGGCGAGCTTAGCTAAACAGATAGACGGTGCGGTGTTGGTTGGACACTCCGAATCAGCGTTCTTCCCCTTCCGCGCAGCCCTGAATGACCCTTCGGCTGTCAAGGGTATTGTTTCGATCGAGGGACAGTGCTCCATGCCAACCGATGAGGAGATAGCTGTGCTAGCGAAAATCCCTACATTGTTTGTTTATGGCGACTACCTTGATCAAGCTAAGGTTTCGCGCAGACTTTGGCCACAGTCACTTCAGGGCTGCCAGGCTCTCGTGGATCGACTCACCGCTGCCGGGGGAAAAGCGTTTGTGGCGGAGCTGCCTAAACTGGGCATCTACGGAAATAGTCATATGCTGATGCAGGATAAGAATAATCTCCAGATTGCGGATTTGATCATGGATTGGATGGAGAAGAATGTATCTAACTAAGCCCGGACTTTGTTATGTATAAATTGTTGAATATATTGAGGTGCAAGATAAGGTCATCTGTCAATTGGCTTTCAGTCGAGTGGTCGTCGCACTAACTACTA
The DNA here is from genome assembly GCF_009193645.1 of Aspergillus pseudonomiae. Taxonomy (NCBI): domain Eukaryota; kingdom Fungi; phylum Ascomycota; class Eurotiomycetes; order Eurotiales; family Aspergillaceae; genus Aspergillus; species Aspergillus pseudonomiae. The sequence continues at coordinate 322,553 of NW_022476008.1, read as the reverse complement.
CACAATCTCCACGGAGCGTTTCCAGATTCGCATCGACGCCACGAATCTAGAAAAAGCGATAAAATTGCACTCTGCAACTGCTCCAAGAATCTCAGCGCATACACACTACCCAAACACTCCCGAATCATATCAGCCAAAGTACCTCTCCAACACAATCTCAAGATAAACATATATTCGTCTCCATTGCTCCCCCCTTGAGAAAGAGGGATTTCATCTGTTGTGGTGAAAATTGGAATTCCTTGAACGGCATACACTTGGCAGCACAACCCGTTGCAAGATTGAAATTGTTCACACATTCCACACTTCATAAACCCGCAATAAATCAAAGAGTAACGCCTGAGCATCTGCAGTATACCCAGCTGTGACAACATGCCGGCTTCCAATCTTACTGTGTCGGGTATTATAGATCTGCACAATTTTCTAGCAGGAGAACAATTGTAAGAGAAAGATTTACAATAAGAGCCATTTATACTCTATTCAAATCTGCTAATAACAGAGGAAATAGGTACTAGTATATCTATCGGAAGAGTACTTCCAGTTCGTGCTGATATTGTTACCCTCAGTTGGAGACACAGGTATGTTTATGACAGGAATGGATGGCTATTGTACGGCTTTGGGCTTGTGATGCATTGTAGCACCGATGGCGTACTATCTTCTCTTATGATGCTCTAGGCTTAATAAAGGAGAGGAGAAAGATAAATAAAAGGAAGACAAGGCAATGCAGATATTTCGGAAGTAACAAGGGAGATATACATGAATCGAAACGCAACGACTGTGTGCTCAATATAACAAAGGCACAAGTGAAATTTTCTAGGACAATGCTCGGAGACATATGGATAACTGGAATGGGTAAAAGTCCCGAAAGCTTGAATAACGAAAACGCATAATCGTGCACAAAGAACGAACAAACCCAAGTATGTACATAAGAGGAGAAAAGTCCTAAACACTATACGATATCTGATGAACCTTACGCATGTGCTCTTTCAGATTATCTTGTCGAATGCAGGATTTCGAACAACTCCCGAAACGCATTTACCAGATCCAGGAGAGATATGAATAGTCTTAATGTGCCACACAAGCACTGCCTCAAGGTTGAAGTATCGTGTATAGGTGCAACTCTCCCGTCTGCATTGTAGGATAGGTCGTGCATTCGTGTCACTATATCCGGTTAGGTATAACGCCATGGACACTTGGTATAGAGCTAGGATAGCGGCACCTTTCATCTACGTTCGTGCTGATATTGTACTGTCCAACTCTGGGTTGGAGCTGGTTTGGGCCAACTATAGGGTCGCTTGCTAGACGCCCTTGATTCAAAGCCGCATTTCCTTCGAACGCGGTGTTACCTCGCGTATCGCTAAGACCAAGGTTGGCGAAGTTGTCATTGGAAATATGGGCACGGCTCCCTGGTTTAATAATCAACCCGTTGAATTGTGAGTCAGTCAGCAGGTGCATATTAGCTCCCAGCTCTGGTCCACATTGCACAGCAGAGCCTGAGTTTATATACCCCTCATCCAATGAACGGTTGACTAGGGGTTGGGGATTCCGAGTTGAAAAGAGTGGACGGCATACACGCTACATTGAGAGATGAATGATCCGTGTTACAAACCCGCGTCAGAAGTCGAAGGTTCCCACACCACAGCCGTAGAACAATTTTGTGGATATGGATAGGAGAAGGTGCAATATGGAGAGGGCAGGCAGTTGAATAGGCTGGAACATCCACCATTTTAGTTAGAGAGAATTATTTGTACGGAAGACTTAGCAGCCTTCCGTGGCAAAGGGCCGTCTCCAAACGGAGAAGACGGTGACGGAAGAATTGATATCGAGTATACAGTAGGGATGGAAACTAATGGGCGATAGCCTTCGTATATAGGGCCGAAGCAAGAGATCTGGAGAAGATATTCTATATATGTATATAAAAACAAAGGGAAAGAAAAAAGAGAAGGGGGGGGGATCGTCCTGTTTCCGCCTTAAGAACACCTGTCTCCAGCTAAAGTTGATAGAATGCTATATATTGGGGGTAGTATTGTGTTGGGGAGAAGGCTTATAAGAAATTTACCAACCAAGGAAATGACAGGGAGATTTCTGAGAATCTGAGTGACATTTGATGTACATCTTGATGATCTGGTTATGCTAATTCTATACATGTCTCCACGGGCTCGACGGACGACCTACGTTCCCGTGCGTAACACCACTTGCTTTTGATAGAGTATCTTTCTTTTTCGAACCATGAGCACCTCCACCTGGGCAAAGAATTTGATCAATACCCGGAGTCGAACAGATGATCAAGGTTTAGCGTTTCATTAGCGCTTTCCGACCTGTAGCTCGTTGTATAGGAACAGCTTAGCGGCTCAGGACAGATACATGGAGTTTTGAGCGTGTCTTGAGCAGGAAACAGCGGAAAGTTTCTCACAAGTTGTGCTTGATATTGGCCACAAGAACTATATCTCTGAATCATGCATCAGTTCCACTAATTTGTCGCTTGTCTTGAAATAACAACAAATTACCCTATAAAGGCACGATGATTGTCCGGACATTTGTCAACTAGTCGAATGTGGTGATTTTCCGATCAACGCAACATTCTATCATTGCCCACCGAACCCATACAGGAAGTATCTCTGCTAAGATCAAGCCTTCCTCCCACAGAAGAGGTTCAATACTAGTTTACTAGTTCAGATGGAAGTTCCTCCGTGATCCAAACGTTTTTAGACAGACAAAAACTCTCCAATCTCCGATCTCCGATCTTCAATCTCCATGGTGAATTGCTTTTCAAACCCTTCAGCTTACGCAGCAGGGGTAGCATTCTTGGAGATCTCTATAATTTTGTTTTCGATCCTCTGATGTCCGTTGAAGCTGAACTCTTAAATAGCAATTCCACATCGTAAGGCCTGCGTCAGGACCTAGACTTTCTTCTAATTCGGTGCATTTATCAGGAAGCGCAGGTGGTAAAACAACGTTGGCCAACTGAGAGCCCTCGTGTGATGGTTCGGTGTTACGAGGGGCTTGAGTTACTATGAGGTCATCCACTTGGCACTGCTTACGTGTAGTTATCATTTGCCCTTGTCAGTTGAGGGCGTGATGCGATACGTTGTCGGCCACCAGTGTTAGATGTTTGTTAACTACCTAGTAGGTAAGTATCGATAAAACGTCGGAGTAGACATGCTCGTGTAGTTACGCACATAATTATATCATTCCCTAAAGGACTTGAGTTGTCATTATTCTTGGGAGTCATGAATAGAGGCAGGCACCAGATATAGCAGGAAAACGCGAAACGACACCTGTCACCTACCCACATGCTTATCACTTTATAGTGACGGCTTTGCTACCTAGTTTATCCCCTAGTTGCTCTTGTGGAGAGTAGTAACATCGTTGGTCACTTCAATAATAGAATAGTATGGCAATAAGTCCTACAGGGTACGACAAGATGCAACCGACAGTGACTATATTACCCTTCGAGCTGGGCTCTGGAGTTAGAAGAAGATATTAAACAAAAGGTTCGAAACTTTATCAAAACTCAGCAAAATAGGCAACTACGTAGCGGCTCATAAAGTCTTAGATCACACCCTCGGAAACCATAATCATCTATATACTGTCATTGCGGAGTATGCCGATATGCTATTAGAGCAAAGTAGCCACAGAAACATTTAACCACCAAATAGAGTTAGGAATAGACTTGGCGTTAGTACAGGGAATTTGAACTTTTACTTATACGTGTGGCAGAGGGCAGCTATTGATAGACGAGCTACTGCCTTGCATTTGCAAGGACAAAGACTGAGTCTCTGACAGAGGAAGGATAGGCGATACTGTATTTTTTTTTCCTCCGATGTATTGAATAAGACCCGTGTGAATAGCGTACCTCTATATCATATTCCTTGCATATGAAGAATGTAAGTAGGATGAGGGATCGGTATTAATGGTAGGATGGACTAGGGTTGAACGTTTAGCATAGCCATCGGCCCGTGGCTCTGTGAATAAATTAAGAGTCGTTGGCTATGAGATGAAGAGAAGTGGCTTCTTGATCAAGCCTTACTTGGAGTCGCTTCCAAACCTGTAACTGTAAGGCAGGATACAATGTCAACAAATAATTCTTGCATACTTGTTAACACGACTGTAGTGAGTAAGATAGTAAGCTGTGCTATAACGTAACCGGCAAGAGAGCGTTCCATCTCTATATCCCATATAAAATAGCCATTTTTTAACCCAAATATCCTAACAGTAATAAATATTGAATTCGGAATCTATTAATATATACAATATATACTTCATATATTTGGTCTTAGAGATTTAACGACCTTTTTCAATATACTTTAGCGTGTTGTAACTTAAGATATAATAAAATACACAATAACACAACTGTAGTTACTATACTTAGGTAATCACAGAAATTAAAAGACTTGCATCTATTCTATTAGAAGGTTATTTAGTTTAAAAGTCTTAGAGCCAGTTATAGCGTCTCCGGACCTCTCGTTGCTGAGATATCCCATAAATAAAAGTGGCTGTTTGAAATGGGATACAGGGCTGGAACGCTGGCTTGCGTGGAACGCTCGCTTGCTGGTTACGGTACCGAGAACATTGTTATTTTACAGCAGAGTTGGTATTGGATGCAGAACATATCAATAAACATCAATATATTGAGACGGTGAGGCATTACTGAAGGTAGATCATTTCATTCCTATGGAATGAAGGAATCATGGAGTATGCAGGTATATTTGAACCTGCATGATGCCAGATCTGCCAGCCCCACGCCGAGGTCATCCGAAAAAGCTTCCCACTGTCCTTGCGTATGTACAAAAAAAACCCCGGACCAATAAACAGCAAAGGGGTAAGGATCGACACTAGTAGGATTCATCATACGCTAAACTAAAATAGGACGCCCATACATCATCCACCCCCGACCCAACAAGAGCAATTCGAATATGAATTAATAGGCACACCACCCGTTTTACCCGTCACTGGCGTGGGCAGTTAGCGGCTTAGTCTATAAGGAAGACGATATGATCTTGCCAGGTTCTGCTGGATGGGGAACGGGGTGTTAATGGTGGGTATCACTGAGACTGGACTATTTCTCGAATCTGTTTCACAAATAAGATAGTAATAGTATGACGAAGCTTTGGGAGCCAGCTTTTAAAGGACAGGTGTGAATTTGAGGCAATTTCTACCTAATAGAATCGCAACGCTGTAACAGATGATTGAAAGCAATTGACGCAAGTTGTTCTAGCTCTGACCGTGTACATGAAACTTCAGGTGAATACAGCACAGGGCCAGGCGTTGCTATACCATCAGTGTGAGATCCCACAAGAAAAATAACCGAAGGTTTGTGGCTTTTATCTAGGGCAGCAAAAGTCAGACCACTGTAAATGTACCGGCGCTTAAAATCCGCCACATCAAGGTGGCGGAACTCGTGATACTTTTCCCCCCATGCTTGAGTTACACTCAATGCCTTCGAGATTATTCCAAGATCAACTGATTCCATGCGTACTAAAGTAAGGTTTTGAGATGTTGCGGCCTCTAGTGCTGGTAGAATATCATCAAAAGTACTCTGAAAGGCGGCCTTGACTGCAGCAACACGTTTAACGAAGTGCATTACAGCATCTGGCGTGATGTGTGGCATTGTTATAAAGTGGACCCAGTCGCCCTCTGGTGCGAGATGGAACTCTTGGAGTACCCAGTGAGGTGGCCGTGGTAGCAAGGTAATAAGGCTGCCCTTGTTGAACTTGGTCTGTATCCCTAGCGAACGGAGGAGTTTCCTCAGCAGCGTAGCATTCTTCAAGCAATAGCCCTTAACTTTCATCAGATCGGCTGAAGTATACATTTGCTGAAATAGCCACGTTTCAAAGACTGCGCGAGGGTCAACAGTATTGGATCCAACTGTAGCGAGTTGTCCATTGGCGGGAGTGTAGCAAACTACCTCCCCTGACACCATGACCCCATAGGCCTTATGATGACTCAGCGTTATGCCCTGAACGACCGGGGTTCCATTTTTCGCCATAATGTTGGGCGGTCCCAGGCGCACAGAATTGGGAGACAGTGCTAGGTCCAGGGCTCCGTCGGCATGAATATAAACAGCGTCTGCTCCGACGGATCGAAGCACCTGTCGTAGTGACAGAATATCATCTTGGGCACCAGTAAATGTTGTTCCGACATTCACTATAAGTATAACTTGATACTCTCTTTCCCGGGAATCGCAATACAGTTTGTCTGAGATTGCTCTTTGTGCTAAAGCGTCCGGTCTCATATGACCAAGGTCGTCGCAGGCAATCTCGGCAAACCGCGGTCTTCGTTCCTTGCCCCAACGATTCGTCAAGATGTCATTATCGTGGACAATCTTGTTAACACTATAATGTGTCGCTTCCGAGTAGTAGATAAAAGCATCAGGGGTATGGTTTAGAGCGGTATAAATGCCTACTCGATTCCCCATTGTGCTACCAGTAGTGAAGCTGCCAGTAAACTCATGGCTCTCGACATTAGGAAGGCAAAGAGTGCGCTTTCGGTCCTCTAAGATTTCTTCAGCAGTTCTAGACCACCAGGCACTGGGGATCCACACCGAAAAGAAGGGGCGTAAAACCGGTCCCAGGACAGAATAAGTGGCATGGTTTAGGGGGTAGCCGCCAGAGAATTTTGAAACCACCCGCCAGTTGCGAACAATTTGGCGAATCTGCCGTGACACGCGATGCGGGAGTGGATAATCTGACTCTTTAACTGGCATAAATTCCATCTTAGACTCTATGCAATGGCCAGATAAAGTACGGACTAAACCAACCATATCACCGTGTGTGACACTTGGCTGTAATGTAAACAGGTATTTCCCATCCTCCAACCATAGTAACCCCCACCTTTGTTGCTCCATGTTTGATATCTTAGTTTCTGTTTGAACCACGATATCCAGTAACCCTGGAGGTTTATCAAATGTGACTCCTATTTGAGTCAGCAGTTGACAGAGAGTGCGTCGATTGAACTCGCATCTAGTATATATCTCGCGCATACCGCAAGAGCCAAACCGCAGTTCTTGAAGGTAAGCAAGAAGAGGGGGGATAGAGTCCCTCGAGCCAGAAATTGTGCTATCAGTGCCCCTAACATACTCGACTAATGGACGATATAAAGACCCTAGCGTTTGGGGTCTTAGGACCACAACATATGGTGGATATGTAGTATTCATGCCTCCAGCCACGATAGTAGCAGCATTGATGGTGTCTCCCTCTATGGGGTTGTTTTTCAGACAGGGGCGTCGTAGAGCGAGCCGGCGTACTCCTTTTTTCTTTCTTTCACCATCGGCTAGAGTGGTAAGAAAATCAAAGTTTCTTGAAGCGTCGACGTGGAGGACGCCTGGATATTCAGCCAAGAACTCGCATATTGCGTCGAAATTGTCGGAATGCCCCTTCATGTTTCCGAGAGTGGAGGCAACAATGACTGGGTGTTGAGCCCCAAAATCACGGCATAACCTATACTTGGCTCCATGCCAGTCGTCATCCAAAACGTGCAGGTATTCAAGCCCCAACATCTGTGCTGTAGAGTTGAGAAGGGTTGGATCCATTCGAGCCCCAAGAAGCAACGGCCTGCGATCCATTATCCGACCACGAAGTTCCTGTTGCAATGACCTAATGGCATACTGAGTTGCTTCGTCCCAGGTACAAACATACCCTAAGGCTTCCATGTCACCCACACGAGCGCCTTTAGCTCCGACCACCTGTTGCTCAAAGTGTTTGAAATGTAATGGCCAGGTAGGGTCAATCTCGTTTGGCATGTTCACATTATTGCTATGCCAGGGTAATCCGGCATGACACAGCGCTTCAGCCGTGGTCATCCACATTTTGTCGCAGAGAGGACTGAAAGGCCCGATTGTTTGCCGCTTCCATTGCCAGAATAAGGTGTTGACCTTCTGTAGTATATCTGGAGGTTGTAAGGCCCACCGCTTTATTATCGGTTGATCCATCCACTGGTGCTGTCCTGAGAGAAAGGCATTGACAATACTACCTGGGCTTTGATTAAACTCTGAGTCATGCCCATCGTCAGGGAATTTGCTTTCCATTCCGCACAAAAGGTTGGAGGATTCGGTTGATGAGTACGCAGGACAATGTTTAGCAGTAGATGACACTGCCTTTTGGGTAGCTCTCATGGGTTCCCAGCCGACAGTTCACTGATATATAGGCCAGGCTGATGTCGAGAATGTGAAATCAGCCCTTGTATTAACGAAAGTATCTACACGGTATCACTCTAAACCAACAGTCCAGGAATGCATAATAGTAGGTTATGTTGCTAATAATCATAGTCATGTGTGACTACCATCCTTGCGTCATATTAAGCGTTGGGTATCAAGCTAAATAATGCATTTCACGCCATGCCAAAATACTAGTAGTAGATCTTTGCAGTGCGCTGCCCTTTCTACCATACATGGAATGGCATTTCAAGCCCAGGAAATTTCGGATCTCGGCATAAAGTAAGGGGTTTGATATTACACCTTACAGCTCGATCATGTTCCTCCAGTCGAGACTCATTGGGACCAATTTGATGCCCCATATACATTCCCACAAATCCTGTCGGGCGTGAGAATCTCACCGATGACTCTAGTGACCCATATAAATTCTCGTACTAAAAACTTTAATCCGATATTATTCGGACTATGCATTCTCGGGCACTTAATTACTCGGAATCTGAGAGCTTTATCTTCCTTAAAACAGTAACCTCTATTAATATAAAACCTAATAAAAGACGGTGAGAGCTTTAGCCAAGTCAAAGACTACCTTCCTAGTTGAGAAACACGCAAGTTGAGGCAAATCGCCTTGGCCACTTTCGTCTCAATATTTGACATATCACAGCACTGATCGCCAGTTCAGAACTGCAAGTTTTTAACAGCGTATACATCGACACAAAGGACAGTTCTTGTTCATCCTTACTCTTTTCTTCCAAAGGTATGCGCAATTTTAATATGCATTTCCGGGAGATTCGCCTTGCCACATCCTGCTGTAGGGTGATCAATTCTATGTAGCTGATCACATTCTGATATAAACACAAACCCATTGGAGGTATGCGTATACCCTCCCCCTCCTTTTCTTTTCAGAAGAAAATACGAAAATCACCGTAAGGCATTTGGCCCCGAATGCCTAGGCCCTTTTAACACCCTAGAGATGAATTCAATGATGCTTTGTATATCGCCCGAGCCGCGAGGGATATGATGTGTGCCATAAAAGCGCTTGATGGAGGGATTCACACATCTTTCTACCAATTTGAATGTTGAGCATTCAGGAACCATGGTATCGAGCTGTCCGATAAAATGTAATATAGGCGTTTGTAGTGGAGGATCGTATAGGAATTGATAGGAGGGATGTCCCAACATGAACCCGCTAAACCCAACAACAAATTTGAATGGTCCCTGCACATTCTTTATCAAACAGTCAGTACTGTAAGTAACAGTGATCTTATGGTGTGTTATCCGTGGGGCAGACATACTGACAGCTGTGTTCCCTGACGGCACCGAGGTTCTTCCAGAAGAGAAGCTATTATTACGGCGAGAGCGGCACCAGTGGAGAACCCAATAACACCAATAAACGGACCGTTCTTCTCTATTTCTTCCAGCACTAGCTGGATTGATCGGTCTAGGCCCCTGATTTCTCCATTATCGAAGTCACCACAACCCCACTGTCGTCTGTGTCCGTCAGGATTACAGTCTGCTGCGAGGGGACCATTGAGATAAACGAGCTCGACACCCGCAGGAGCAAGTCCCGTTAACTCGTCAAATGGAATTTGTGATAATGTTTCCTCGATTGGCTTGCTGAGAAAGCGAGTTTTGTAGCGGAAAAATTCACCAGACTGCCCATGCCCTGAATGAAACGTTAGGCGTCCTGTTGCACAATGCTCATGAAATAGGTCTGACCGTGAAGCATTAGTATCCTCGCTCTAGCTCCTAGAGGTGGTTTACTAAATGTATCATCTTGTGATACTCCTTTCAAATTGGTCATATTGCCACTGGCCACGCAGTATAAAATAGGTAGTTGGTATGCCTTTCAGTGAGTCAGTGAAGGGAGAACAATCTCGACAAAGGCGAATATCCACTGTTAATATTGTCTATATACCTCTGTCGTATAATAAAGAAAAAGGTGGACTTGCTGCGAACGCCACAATATGCTATGGGACACCTACCGGCTCTAAATATGCACGATTGACTCAGTGGTAACTTTCCCTCGCTAGGTTGAGCATTGAACTTTCTGATTGTTGCTGAAAAATCGATACTTCAATTTCATCTGCGCATTCCTCCCTTGCATTGATTCAAACCCAATACTTGCTAATCAAGGGATTTTTTTCAATGTACTGTAGTGCATGTGCACAATGTTGGAAATCTCAACAATAGGCCTGCCACTGTTCTCCATGTTCAATTTGTACCAGATATATCGATATAAGCAAGGTATCTGGAAGCGAGTATTCTCATGTCCTCCGTAGTATATGACCTACTTGAGTATGCCCTCATACGCTATATGGTCCGTGGTGTTATCTGCAGAGATTCAATTGCTCCCAACACAATTTAAAGACTTGGCTCGCCCATTGGGACAATATTGTGCGTGTCTGTTACCTCAACTATGGTTTAATTCAAATACTCACTCGATTCAATGAACGTTGGCTATCCAGATCCTTACATCAGTTAAGGACACAGGATGCAGTCGGCCGTGTGGCCAGTCCTGGATCTCTAGATATCCTTAAATTACAGAACATGGGGACAATACAAATTACCCCATTCAAACACGCTCATTTCAAAATATACAATTTCCCCAAGAACAATGATATAAAGCGCTCTGCACTTCATTCCTGCTACGGCACCGGGCCTAGGCCAGGTTGCGAGAACATTACGCACAGGTCCCCCAAACCCTAAACCATCTTAAGCTTTTGGCAGCACGTAGAGCAAAGGTTTTGTGATATTACTAAGTATGTGAACAGCTATACACAATACGTTTTCAAGTAGTTTGTCCAGGCCCTTTCTTTTTTTATTGAGGATGCGTATCTCAACAGGTCTGCCGACAATAGAAACGCAGTTCACGCCAAACTCAACATCAATTGCGTTTCCCAGAGAGCAGTCGACGCGACCGAGGATCTGGTGTCGACAGGAGATAGGTTTCCAGGTCTGCTTTCATCAACTTAGCTGAAGGAGGGCGCTCGATATGGGAGAAGGGCTTGCTTCCAGCATATTGATAGTCTTTGTATGAAACCTCAGCCAGCGTCACGAAGCCAGCCGCTTGAAATCCAATCTGCGAGCGGCTAGATGCTTTGACCACAGCTGTACGAAATCCTTTCAAATAAGCATCCACAAGCAACACCCAAACCAAATCAGCAGCGATGTGGACCCCTTCAAAGTCCTGGCAAACGCCTCCCATTGTGATCTCGACTACCTGAGAAGGAGCCATGCTCGGATCATTTCGCAGATACTCCTGGAGGCTAGCATCCAGGATATCAACAATATCATACATTGGCTCAAGCCCTCGAGGCGTGAGAGTTGGAAAAGTCTTCACGTCCAATGGAGCCGCCATGATGAAACCAATAACCGAACCATCAGCAATTGTAGCGATGCTTGTCATGCCAGTGGCGAATGTTGCTTCGGTTATATATCGGCAGAATGCACTAAAAGCGTCTCTGGACACTGCGCCTGAGATGGCAAGCGCATGCGACAGTGGCTCCCGCTCGATGAAGGTCTTCTCAAAGAGAGCGGTGACCTTGGGACAGTCGCTCGCATTATCTGGGCCCATGAGCTTAACCGTATAGCCTGGAATTTCACTCGCCTCACTACAGGCGTTGCAAGCTGAGTCTGCTGAAACAGGGATATGCGCCAGTGATCCGCAGATCTGTTTCTCGTTTTTCCACTTTAGTGGATGAGTAGCGGATTCGAATGGAACATTGCTCAAGTTACTCGTATGCATTGTGTTGTTCGGTAATAGGTAAGGCCGCTAACTTGATAATCTGAATGATCCCGGTTCTTTAGCTTTGTGATTCTCAAAAGCTATGTATTTGAGAGAGAGTGAAGGATATGTGGCTCGCACCTGAGGTTCGAATGACGAGTCCCTCTTTTATATTTGTTGATTAGTCCTCTACGGGCTTACTCACCGGCTCTATCATGCATAGTGGAGCCTATCATTTACCGAAGGAGTTTCCCACCTCTCATGCAAGGAGTCAGTCCAGCCGAAAAGAAGCAGGATCCCACGAGCTATCTCTTCGGCATCTGCCTGAGACTATCCCTTACTTGCTTCACCTCAAATGTCTGGTACAACATTGAAATAATATTTACTTTCTATAAGGCGGAGCATTTTTCATTGCACAACGATACTTCTTTCGCCAGAAAAGGAAATGAGTCGCCAAAAATGGAAGGGGGTTAAAGCTATATTGGTGCATTGGATTGCAGGCGATCAGCCCCGAACTCGCCCTTTTTTTTTCGCTTCCTCGATCAGGCTCTACTTGATGTAAACATCGTGTATTAATACACTAGGAAAGCACCACTAGGGCAGGTCTCAACAGTAAGCAATGCGTATTGTATATGTACATACATCTTCCCCGCCATTTATTTCTCTTCGCCTTGGTACGACCACAGCCCCTTGGCCTTTTCCTAGGAATGGCATTTTTCATGGTTATCTGTCCTATGTAATATTTCGTGTTGTCCTCGTAAAATTTCGGTATCATTGGATCCCTAGACCCAGTGAAACAAAGGATATTAGATCATATGTGGTAAGGGCTTTTATTTCGAGGATCCCCTATTAATTTCGGCCCTACGTTGAAGACTATGACATGATCGCACGATCATATCCCCAAACACCATCTTCTAGGATCAAACCTTCTCTGGAATCAGATAAAAGAAGAAATTATGCCCACAATGTCTTTTCAGCTGAAGAGGCAAACTATTATCTTTATCATCCTTGCGATCTTGAACCTAGCCGCTGCTCTGGATGCCACATCTCTTTCAGTCGCACTTCCTGTATGACCTCCTGTTTTGCATTGTCCGACTTTTGCAAGCCAATACCGTCTCCAACTCTTCGAGAAATATCCTAATTGTATCACAGAGGATAGCTAAGGAGCTCAATGGAACTGCTATTGAAGCATTCTGGTCTGGAACGTCGTTTCTAGTGACTTCGACAGTATTCCAGCCGATAATATGCTCCGTATCTGATATTTTCGGTCGCGGAGCGGCCCTTCTCGCCTCAATTGCACTCTTCATGCTTGGTGCTATCCTGGCCGGTATATCTCGTGGCTTTAAGCTTCTTCTTGCTGGTCGTTCGCTACAAGGGCTTGGGGCGGGGGGAATTATTGCCTTGACCGAGGTAGTCTTGACGGATCTAGTTCCACTTCGAGAACGAGGCAAGTGGCTCAGTATACTATCGGCCAGTTGGGCTGTTGGAAGCGTCTGTGGGCCTCTCCTTGGGGGGGTATTTGCACAGTTGGTGACGTGGAGGTGGATATTTTGGATTAACCTGCCCTTTGCAGGCATTGGTGTTCTCCTGGTCCCAATGCTATGGAAGATTGGCCTTTTTCGGTCGTCTATCCGTCCAAAACTGGCAAAGGCTGATTACATTGGTTGTATTTTGTTCACCACATCACTGACATCAGTCCTTCTCCCGCTAACCTGGGGTGGAGTGATGTATACGTGGAACTCATGGCACACAATATTGCCCCTAGTACTAGGTTTGGGCGGTCTAGCGGCATTCGTCGCATATGAGAAGCTCTTTGCAGTTAATCCGCTCATCCCGCTGCATATCTTTCAGGATCTGTCCTCCTCCTTTAACTATATGGGGTGCTTCCTCCATGGCATGTTGTTGTGGTCAATGCTTTATTACCTTCCGCTCTACTACCAAGCGGTCCTAGGTTATAAACCAATTATATCGGCCGTAGCATTGCTCCCAGAAACGTTTACCGTTGCCCCGGCATCCGGCTTAGTTGGCATACTCATTGCTCTTCGGGGTCACTATCGGTGGGAGATTTGGATTGGTTGGATTCTGACTACTACCGGGACTGGTTTGCTTTATCTGTTGCATGTCGAAACAAGTATTCCTCAGTGGATATTCTTAAACATAGTCCCTGGACTCGGGACGGGGATTCTGTTTTCTTCTTTGACGCTTGCTATTCAGGCTTCTGCTCCAGAAAATAATATGGCCATGGCTGTGACCATGACGAATTTTTTCAGAAGCGCGGGACAGGCGATCGGCGTAGCTGTTGGCGGCGTCGTGTTCCAGAATTCCATGAAATCGCAATTACGAAACCATCCTCAAACGAAGGGAATCGCTGATCAATACGCTAAAGACGCCTCAGCTTTAGCAGAGGTTATCAAGGGTTTGCCTGCTGATCTTCGGGATCCAACCAAGCAAGCTTATGCCCAAGCTCTTGCTACACTTTGGGCTGTTATGTGCGGTTTCGCAGGATTGGGGTTACTCACAAGCGTGTTTGTCAAAGAATATAAGATGGACCGCATATCGGTCAGCGATCATTCTTTGGGCAGCGTTGGTGCTAGTGTTCCTACCGTGAAGCCCACTAGAGAACAGGCAGTTGTTCAAGAAAATGGTCACTAGAGAACCCATATGCCGTTGTACCGGTGTTCTTCTTCAGGGATGGGAACATTCTACGGTTAACAAGTCGTCAAAGCGGACACCCAAAACACTGAAAGCGGCATAAGACAAATGTCCACTTCTGACGTATATAAGACTGGCATGCAAGATGTTATCGCACGAAACCTACTTCATGTTTTACTATCATTTCAACCCATCTATAGAGCAAATGTAGCTAGCGCTATGCCATGGTTCAAAGGTCATTCTTTCCCTAGAATATGTTTTGGCCAATCAATGTCAGATGGTAGAACTTCACACTCGAGTCGCTTGTCTAGCTAAAAATAGGTAGCTACTAGGCAGACTTAACAGCTATTTGGTCACCTTGGTGCGCCCTTCAATCACTAGCACGGACCCTATACTCTGTATACTGCTGGCCTGGCCAGATGAACTTCGCCTTTGGATGTGCAGAAGAACTGCCGACATTGAGCATACGTGCCATTGCCATGTTCATTTACTTCTTCCTTCTTCTTTTTCTTCTTTACTCTATACATTCGTCATGTCAATAGTTGCGTATTGTCGCCCACCGGTAAAAGCCATAAGGATGAAAATAAATAAGCTTTGGGTAACATCATCATAACATCATTTGGGAAGCGGTGACGAAGTTTTCTATGTATCATCTCCTACAAAACAAGGTGCCTATTGTGAATACCAATTAGTGCCGGAGGTTACCGTCAGGCATAAACCAAAATCATTAGATTTTGTTGAAGCTGCCCGATGCCACTAACATACGGAACCGCTTACGAGTCCTTATTGGATCGGCTGGAGATCAAAAAGGGAGAAAAGGTCGGTATTCTGATCATCAATGGCGCCGGTGGTGTAGGGGCCATGGCATCGCAAATCGCGCGATGGGTACTCGAGTTGCCTGTCATGATTACCACGGCATCGCGACCTGAGACGATCGATTTCACGAAGAAGATGGGAGCGACTCACGTTATCAATCATCGGGAAGATTTGAAGAAGCAGATTGATGAGCTCCATCTTGATGTGCCTATCAAGTGAGCAGTGATTCGTCGTTCCAAATGGATGTATGCTAATTCTCGAGACAGGTATGTCTACATCACCTATTCCACGTCGCAGTACCTTGGTGTTTGTTCGGACATCATTGCTCCGCTGGGTAAGGTTTGCTCAATCGTTCAATCTCCCGATATGAACATGTATGGTACTCAGTTTATGTCCAAGTCTCTAACATTCGTCTGGTGCTGGCTTGGATCGAGGATGTACCATGGCGTTGACACTAATCAATGGAAAAAGTTGGAAGAGCTCTCAGCTCTTATCGACGCAGGCAAGATTAAATGCCACCTGACGAGGCGACTGCAATTGGATCTTGAAGGAATTAAAGAGGCACATAGGATCCTTGAATCTGGCAAGGCCATTGGAAAGGTCGGGCTTGGCTTATTGGAAGGTGGATGGTGTTAAGTCTTCTTCTATCAGAATAACTGCATCGCTTCTTACCGAGTGACATTTTATTTCTGCGGCCTCCAATCCGTCATCTATAATTTGTATGCCTTCCATATGACAGATCTCTAAATGAATATGAGAACTAGCACATGCCCCTTAAAGTATTCAACGCGGGAATCTGTTAATTCTCAATAAAACGCACTGTGAACACAGTTATAATAAATCCCTGGATACGACTTTCTATCATTCTGGTATTTATCCTACTGTATAACTCCAGCTCGAGTATTTAGACATGCAATATTAAAGACCCAGCCGACGATGATGTCATCAGCATAGCTTTCCCGCAAGACAGAAGCATCCCAATTCATGAACCCCGCTGCATGTAACTTCCACTACACAAATGAAGCAAGAGGCACTCGGGAAATACAATCCTGATAAAAAAGAATTAAACAGAGCAATGCGCCGGTTTGTCAGTCACAATCCATTCCATTCAACAAAAATTGACTATACTAATACCCAACAGACGATCCTAATCAGCTACGACACCGTAG
The DNA here is from genome assembly GCF_009193645.1 of Aspergillus pseudonomiae. NCBI lineage: Eukaryota > Fungi > Ascomycota > Eurotiomycetes > Eurotiales > Aspergillaceae > Aspergillus > Aspergillus pseudonomiae. Next base: position 306,043 of record NW_022476008.1, on the reverse strand, counting down.
AGATATATCAGCAATACGGAAGCATCATCGAGCAAATGTATTGCTGACCATCGATTGCTCTTGCAATCTACCATTCAATATACCTTTCTAATCCATAATACAGGACCAAGGACAAATTCGCAGAGAAGGGAGCCACGGAGCAGACCTTGTTCATCTCTATGAGGAGCATGCCTCCTATACATACCACTTCGTATGATTATAGTCCCTGCTAAGTATGGTGATACTTACTAATGATACGTAGATTTGTCGCCCCGGAGAATGTTACCGTGGATGATCTGAAGGAGGTTCAGTTTCCTGAAGGTGTACACGTTGATATTCACCAGGAAGCATGATCGTTGTGCTTTGTTCGAATGAATGGGTATATGAATATAAAACTACGATTGTGGACCAGAATTATAAAGTGTGCTGGACAATAGGAAACACCGGATCTGAGAACCAGATACAGAGTACCCCTTGTAATGAGTAGATAACTATTATAAGTAGAATAACATGCCCGAAAACTGCAAGGTGCTCGGACGTAATTCACTCTGGTAGTGTCCAACGCCATCCAGTCCGAGAAGAATAAACCTATGTACCACATCCGAATCGTTTCTCCTACCATGGCAAATAATAACTATTACATTTAATTTCGTAGTGAGGTAGAAAGAAGCAGAATATTCCGACGGCATCCATTAGCATCAACCGTCGGATACTGCGTGTAACTAATGCCCAGCAGTAGCAACATCGCTCGATAGATTAGCAGGGGGGTAGAAGAACGCAGCAACACTGTACGAAAGGTTAGTCCTGAACACAAAAGCATGCGGTACTAGATGCGTGACATACCCAATAATCACATAGGCCGCAATCAGAAGAGCGCCTTCAAGATAGTTACTGCGACCATCCAACACCAGGAAGTTCACCACGAATGCAGTGACGAAGAGGGAAATGGTCTCGAATAGAGTGAAGTACAAGGACATGTCTTTGTCCATGCACCAGCCGAGAATGACCACCAGAGGAGTGACGAAAATGGCTGTTAAACGTCAGTTATACAAGTCTTATGGAATAGATATGATGCAACTCACCAATTTGAATACTGCTACCAACGGAGACACCAATTGACAAGTCCATTTTGTTTTTTGTGGCCACACTAACAGCGGTGACGTGTTCCGCTGCATTTCCAACAATAGGGAGAATGATTAGACCGATAAAGGCCTCACTGACGGATGAGCTTTCGATCATCTCGGGAATTGCGTCCACTAGAAACTCAGCGCAAACAGCGACCAAACCAGTAGAGAGAAGCAACATGACAACTGCAGCCGTGCGTGACATTTCCGGTTCTTGATGTTCCGGTGCTGGTTGGAGGGTCTGCGGGTTGACAGCGGTGGGCATTCGGGCTGCGCCACGGGCGAATTGAACCGCATTCCCAACAGGTGGAGGGCGGTTCATTCGAGACGGGAGGGAATTTGTGCGTCGGAGGCCGTTGAGATTTCCAGATGGATCACCCCGTACGTTGTATGGGGTTTGGGAGTTAGAGAAAACAGTGTTTGACAACAGGGAGGGGATAGCAGGACGGAATGCACTGCGTCTCTTGGGAGAATCTAGGTCCTGTGGGCCCTTCTCCAATCCACTCAGCTCCAAGGGAGGTTCCGACAAGTGAGTCTTGAAGGATGGTCGAGTATTGGTGGCACTGTCTGTAGCGGCCGTTTCATTTGCCTTTTCTGCAAGCTTCTGTTGCTTCCGTATCTCACGTCGTTTGGCTTTAAGTTTTTTCTTGGAAAGCTTCACTTGACTGGATTCCTGACCGAAGTCTCGGAAGTGGGGTTCGAATTGGTTCGCATCATTGTCTGCATCGTAGCGAGGGTCATCACCGATTTCAATCGCACAGGATGCGGGATCGTCCGTAGGGATCGATGTTGAGCGATGAACAGAGTCGGGCGTCTCGCTGCTTCCCGTAGATGGCATTTCCGACAGAACCTGCTTGCGGAATGATGGAGTAGAAGCGGTGCCCTTGGAGCTAGTGCTCGATTTTCGATGTCTGCGGTACTTCATCGCTTTCTTAATACGTTTTGCAGTGCTCCACGACGTTGTCGTATCGTCGGATTCATCCGACGAACTGCTGGAGGAATCTGATGAATGGTTCATGAAATCGGCCAGAACACCAGGGTGGGATTCCTCATCTATAATCTGCTGGGGGATACTGGCGTAAAGGTAGGAGTGGGACTTGAGTTGAAAGATAATGTACAGGATGTACACCAGAAGCAAGACCTGTTTAACAAGCATTAGTGGGGAGATTTGGAGAGCACCAAGAATAGTCGCTGCTTACCACACTAGTTCCGCGGCTGACTTTCAGAGTATACTTATCAGCCGCTGCATTGTTTGACCATGAGGCATGGAAAGCGGTCGGCAAAAGCAAGCTCATGACACTCAAGCTGAGAAGACATGCACTCATTTGAGTGACAGTGCTGTTGTAGATTTGTTCCTGGAAACGAAGACCTCCCAAGAGGAAGGCCATTCCCATGATAAGCAGCAGATTTGCTAAGATGGAGCCTAACAAGGAGGCTTGAACCACTCGGATTTCATTCTTGACCAGTGCAATAATGAAGATAATTAGCTCGACCGCATTTCCGAAGGTGACGTTAATGAGAGCACCGATGGTGTCTCCCAAACGACTAGCGACACATTCGGTGGCATGGCTCAATAAACCGGCGAGTGGAATGATGGCGATGGCATTCATGGCAAAGATAAGACCCGGGCTTAAGCCGACAGCCTCAACGGCAATGCCAACGGGCACGAATACGAGCAGAACATTGACCCAGCTGTGACAAAGGGCATGCTTCGTATGGCTGAGGAAACGGATGCTGCCATCCTTCATACGGACCAAAAGTCCTCGGTTGGGGGCAGACGGTTGCTCCCCATCGGGTTTTTCAGGATCCGACCCTGGTGTTGCCAGGGTCCCAACGGGATCAGTCACTTGTCCATTTTGCTGGGAGGTTGCGGTCACTCCTACAGCGGGTTGAGGACCGAGAGTGCTGGAGGGAGTTTGAGTGTCAGGAGCAGAACCACGAGAGGACGCGTGAGCTTTCGCCCACGAATGAATACGGTCTGGAGGGCGCATCAAATCGTCAGTCAAGGAAGCACAAAACTTGATATTCGACCCAGTTGGGGGTAACGAGGGCAAATTCACTTCTTTGCAGCTGGCGGCCAGCTCTTATCCAGAACGGGAAAGCAGATTAGGGTGGAGAGGAATGAAGTGGAGCAGAGGGCAACTTACGCATGTATTTCAGAGCCAGAGATCGGAGGTCACAGGGGCAGGGGACTAGGTCGAATCCCTAGGCAGTAATTGCAGATATTGCAGAAACCAAAAAAGAAAAAGAGAGGAATGGAAGGAGCAGGACAAGCTTCAGGGGATTCCCCGGAGATTTGCCTCAGTTTTAAGATGGCGGCAAGTTGCTTAGTAGCTAATGATGTTTGCCAAGACGGAATGATCATCGCAATGCGAAACCCATTGGATCCATGGACCAGAACGACGTTAAAAATACTTACATGGTTGAAATGGACACTTGGTTGGGATACTGCGCCACGTCTATGGGTTCTAGTCGGCCCTATGAACATCCAACTTGCACGATCGGGTACTCTGTCATAGCCATTGGCTTATCTCCGAGATGTCTTCTAAGTTGTAGTTTTCTCTTCCATGGTTGCAGTCATGCATTCATCCGGATCTGCCCTGACACTGTACCACTGGAATGAATGACCAACTTTTGAGGAGTTCACAGTTACGCACGATGACGGTTGGTGTTTTATTTTTATTTTTATTTTTATTTTATTTTTTGGTGACGATGTAAGGGGGCGTTCATTGTTGTCATCCATGGCTCTCCCTGTAGGGAGAAGCTAAGATCCAAATCATAGTTAAATGAATTAATTAATTTCCAAAGAGGAAGAAAAAGAAAAAGAAAAAGTAGGGCAAGCGAGGTCAGTGGGGAATGACGCCTCACTCTGCCATGTCGATCTCCAGCCGTGATTGGCGGGATTGATGTCAGGGGCTGAGAGTCTGGTCCTCGGAGAAGACTCGCCGAAGCCCCGATGGCTCCCGTCGTATCGCCCATTACGCAGTGCGACCGTCCTTGCCCACCCATTATGTCATAGGTACCGGTATGGTATGGTAAAGTGAGCAGAGTTCCCGTTATCTGCGGTGTCATGCTGATCCTTCTTGCGTTATCATTCTCCCTGCTCTGTCCAGACTATCCCCGGCAGTCACTCCCATCTTGAAAGGTAGTATTCCGTCACCTTTCAGGAATGTTGAGAAAATTTCCGATACTAGGCATCCATTTCTGCCCATGACAATCAAGCGTGCAGGACTCTGTACGTTACTCAAGTTGGAATCGCAATCATGGTTGTTCTCGACCGGTGCGATCTTCAACCCTCTCCACCAACTCCACCGCTGTGGCTGATGGGATCCCACTCGATGAATCATTACGGAGTACGGTGTAGTGGTTCGATAAGATGAAAGACGCTAAACTTTTCTCCTTATTGGCCTTATTGATTGATAGTCTGCACTAGATCATTTCTGTTGTATTCCGTCGATACTTCACAATGCAGAGTGCGCTGGATTAATTCAACAATTCGCATGAAATCACATTCCATCCCTTACTCGGGAGAAGCCGCTAGATTAGTTGTCATACCCCGTTACACAACATCCTCTCCAGCTAAACCGACGTAGGATTGCGTATGATGAAGTGATGCCGGAGTATTCCCTTCAATATACGTAGTCAGTCGTCGAAGGCTATTTTAGTCAAATTAGGGCTCCTTCGTGTCGTCATGTGAACACTTCCCTAGAACGGTAAAAACTTCACCCGCCAAGAGTTTGGATGACAATCATGGCTATTCTTGAGAACGTCGGCTACACAGGAGTATTGTTTTCATTTACTATAATCTCGGTTATCTTCCGCTTCTCTGCTCTTATTTTTGACCTTCCGCTAGTTTTCCCCCATTAGTTCAACAATTAAAGGAGATTCCCACAGCCAATCGATTTGTTACGTATACATGCCCTTGTTGTGATAGCGCGAATCAACAACTTGTATTATCTTCCTCCTATTGAGTACACATCCGTGGTATATTGAGGACCCGGAAATATATCCCGAGATATTGAGTAGGCTGAATCTTGATCCATAACTCACTCTAAGTAGAAGACAATCCCCAGTGCAAAACTTTCAGCCTTATGTCGGCATTTGGCTCGGCACGCGTCATGGATCGCGGGCACGACAATCCCAGCCGCTTGCAGCCACCAATTTTAATGCGAGTTGTTTAGAGTTCATGATGCTGGTAGCTAAATCTAGAATTGAAAACTTTTCTTTCTATCACATCTAAACCTCCATGTAACAGATACAGCGACGGTGGCTGCATACCAGAGCGAATGTGTTAGCAGTCCCTGTACCTAGCATGGCTCAAACCAACAGTACCAACTCTAAATCAACTAAGCTCATAAGGTAAGTTGTTTTCCCTCATTTGCCATTAATTAGAGCAACACTGAGCATCGCAAGTATATTAAATCCGTCAGCATGGAGATCACGGCTGGGGCTAGACTCCCGGACCTTCCTCATGATGTTGAAAGGTGCTTTGCCACCAACGATCGTAATCGCAATGTTCGTATACAGCTTCCACTGGACCTGGAACACGAGAATTGATTTGCCCCAGAAACCAGAGCGATGCCGTCGCGGACATCACATTGACCATCGGATATCTATCCGCCCTCATCTCCGTATTGTCGCAAGCGTTGACCCCGCGCGCCAAGTTCATGAAGATCATGTTCTTCGATCTACTATCAACCTGTGTGTCCGCTTCGCTTTGCTGTCTGACAATCTACTGTGCTGTCAAAGCAAGGGAGCACAACACCCCTTCGGATGCCAGTGAGAGCGTCAGGAATGGCTACAGTAGTGACGCTTGTGCCGTATCTGCCATTTGGCTGATCTTCATGATATGGTTCGTTGCGCCCTCCAGTCGTGCGCGCCACTAACTACTGACGAGCGATTTGTTTTCCTTAAAGTATTCTACTAATACCAGAGCAGGGTAGCGAACACCATCCGCGCATGGCACCCTATGGAATTACAGGATCCGATGGTGGCCTTTTCGATCTTTGCATCTGTCACCATCACGCGAGCGGGGACCTTCGTGACAGTATCCGAGGGGTTGGCATTCGTCTCGAGACTGCTGAAGGGCTTTATGATCGGTTTCGCCATTGCGACGGGCGTATCCTTATTGATCTTGCCCATTACTAGTCGACGGAACGTCTTCCACGACATCAAGGGCTATGTGGCGCAGATTGACGCAGTCCTGCAGTCGCAGATCGCCTTCGTAGAGCATACCCCTCAGTTACTGACCGGGGGTCAAGGACTGCTGAATAGGACGCGGACGGCTCAGACGGTTCGCGATGCTAAGGATAATCCTGGGTCTGATCTGGAGTCGCGGCAGAAACAGCTGACGACGTCGATCACGAAGTTGAATGCCCTTCATGGCAAACTACAGTCCGATCTGTTTTATGCTAACGATGAGTTTGCATGGGGAAAGCTGTCTGCGACTGATTTAAACAGTATCGGCGGATTATTGCGCAGCATTTTATTGCCTCTAGCTGGAATGGCCCAGCTGCCGGATGTTCTGGATATGATCGTCAAGAACGAAGGGCTACGGGAGACTGGCAGGGGGTTGGATGGTAAACCTGGGGATGAGCTACAGAAGCAATCAGAGATGGAGAAGGTCTCAGAGACTCTCCGTGACCGTTTGGCTGATGCGACCCGTCTAACAACAGCAGGGCTGCAGTATGTTTTGTTGGCACTTGAGCTAGCCAAGCCTAAGCAGCTAGAGAGAAAACGCAACGAAGCCGGTGATGAGGAATCCAAAGGCGAGGCAATCAGTCCGCTTGATTCGGATTTTACGTCTCGATTTGAACAACAAACGACCAAGTACTTTGAACGGCGCAAGCATCTCCCACGATCTTTGGCGAGTCTTGGAGCATTCTCGGCGTCCGAAAAGGTTGAGGACATATCTAATGACTCCAGAGATGTCGTGTCTGACCCCGATGTCAGACAGGAATTTTTCTTAATTCTGTACATGGGTCATCTACAGGAGAGTCTCCTCAACGGGGTGCTCGATCTAATTAAATTCGCGGATAGCAAAACTACCGACGGAACAATGACGAAGAGCAGACCGATCTTCCCCATGCAAAGCTCCGTACGGGAATGGTTATCGTTAAAGTCTGAGAAGAATGAATCGAGTCGCTCGGACAGCAGGCAGTCTTCCCAGTCCAATCCGGCCCCTGAGGATGAGCCTGACCGGTTCCCTGATCCAGAGCATCTACCCCCAGCTAACCTCCTGGAGAAAGCGAGCACTATCATTCGCTTTATATCACATGTTATCAAGTCGGAGCAAAGTATTTTCGGGTTTCGCGTTGCGGCCGCAGCATTCTCTGTCGGCATATTGGCGTTTTTACACCAGACACAGAACTTCTTCGTTCACCAGAGGTGCATCTGGGCTATGATTGTCATTGTGATCGGGATGAATCCAACCAGTGGGCAGTCTATGTTCGGCTTCGTGACCCGTATTGTAGCTACCGCTGTCTCGCTGGTCTTGAGTCTGGTTGTCTGGTACATTGTCGATCAGAAAACCCCTGGTGTCATTGTGTTTTTATATCTGGCCAATGTATTCGAGGTAAGACTTCGTCCGCTCTCAACCCACTCTATCTCTGACCTGTGCTTGATAGTACTACTTCTACGTGAACGTCCCTCAATACTTCGGCGCTTCCATCATCTCGATCGTCACTCTGAATGTCATCGTTGGATATGAGCTACAGGTAAGTCTATCAGTTCACGCGTACAACGCAACATCGCTAACCAATTTAGGTCCGCAAACTAGGAATAGAGGTCGCAACCTCCAACGGCCAGCCGTACTACCCCATCTACCTCTTCGGACCCTACAAGCTGGCCGCCGTCGCCGCCGGATGCGCCATATCCTTCTTCTGGGTCATCTTCCCCTACCCGATCACCGCGAAATCCACACTGAGAAAATCCGTCGGTCGAGCACTGTTCGTGCTAGCCAAATTCTACAGCTGCATGCACACCACCGTCGAGCTGTGGCTGAACGGCGAACTCGGCAATGGCCAAGACACGCTCTCAGCATCATACAAGCTAGAAACATCACGACACAAAATCTTCAAAGAAGAAATGATGCTCTTAAACCAGCTCCGCACACACAGTCACTTCAGCACATACGAGCCTCCCATCGGCGGCAAATTCCCCAAAGCAACCTACGACCACATCATCTCCGAGATCCAGCGCATGCTCACCAGCATGGCGCTGATGGCACACACAACGCAGCATCTGAACGTCTTGTCCAGGGAATCGGGAAGCGCTCGTGGCTCAGACGAAAGATGGGTCTCACAGCTAGCCTCGATTGCGTTACAGTCTGCCGACTTCCATTCCCATTCTGTTACGTCGCTGCTTTGCCATTTGTCGGCTTCGTTGGCGAATGCCCAGCCGTTGCCCCCCTACCTGTCTGCCGGTGACTCTTTCCCACTGGCCCGGCATTTGCAAAGGATTGACGGTGAGTTGTTGAGCATTCGCCATGTGCAGGATCCGGCCTTTTCGGCGTTTGTAACACTGGAGGTGTTGAGGTCCGTGGTGGGTTTTACTCTGAGGGATTTACTGAGGTAGGGTGTTTCGTGATTACTCCTTCGCATGCACTGACGTATTCTAGTAATGTGAAAACCCTCGTCGGGGAACTTAAATTCGACAACTATACTCGGGGCACGTGGGAAGACGCCGAGTCAGCGAGATTATTATCGACGACCACTGAGCCATGATTGACTCTTACACATGGTTCTTCGTATGTACGTAACTCTAGATATAATAATCAGCTAGCGCCCCTTATGTCCAGATCCACATCTCTTCATATGTTCAAAACATAACCCACCACCGACGGACCCTAAATAAACACAACCCAACATGGCCACAATTAAGACATCTACATTATCCCAGAGAACAATCAATCACTCTTAACCCACCAAATCTTCTCCCCCAACGCCGCCATAGCTCCATCCGCCTCGATCCCCAGCCGTTCAACCAACCCGTCCGGTCCAACCTTGATCTCGACTTTCGTCGACGTCGCAGTCCCATCATACTCAGATCCGAAGACCCAGTCATCCCCAGAGACATGCACGATCTCCATGATGAGCGACTCCGGGAGTTCTGCAGGGTTCACGAAAAACATGCAAAGCCTGGGGACCGTTGTTGCGTTGGTCAAGGGCGGGATGATGGGTTTCTGCGAGCAGCTTTCTGTGAAGTTGAGGGTTGGGTAGGCCGGGTGGGTGTATAGGCCCGTGATGCTGGCTACAGGTAGAGGCGGGGGGAGAGGTGGATTGGGGATTGTTGGGTAGAGGGATCGTGGATCGGGGGTGATTGTCACGTTGAGGACTTTCTCGGCTCTGGGGTTTTGGTGTCAGTAACGTTCTGGGCGGGATTGCAAGGCATGACTGGACTGGGGATCGGGGGTAGATACTCTTTAGCCCAATCGAATCTATCTTCCTCTGGAATGCCCAGAACTTCGTCGATGATGTGGTAAGCCAACACGCTCGCAACCGCGTTCGTGGACATCAGGTTATTTCCCAGGATCGTGATCCCGAGCTGCACGTCCGGTAGGAAGATTACCATGGATCCGAAGCCATATATGGCGCCGGTGTGTTGCACCACCGCGTGGCCTTTGTACGACTGCAGGATCCAGCCGAATCCGTACAAACTGGGTGCTGAAAAGGGCGGAACCACTGTCGGGAGAATAATGCTATGTGCGCTTGTGACCGCGGCATGTCCGGCTGCAGATAGGGGTGGCCTGCGATGGATCATGGCGCGGAGCCATTTGGCGTAGTCGGTCGCGGAAGAGAGCACCCCCGACGCCCCGCGGAGAATCTTCGGGGATGGGTAGCCTGCATCTTTGAATTGGTGGTCTGAATCGACGTAATAGCCCTTGGCGATGTCTTCGTTTGCCGCCTGGGCATCGGTCGGAGTGAGATAGGTCTCGGTCATGTTGAGGGGTTCCCAGATTCGACTGCGCAGGAACTCTTTCAGTGGCTGGCCGGTCTGTGTCTCAATGAGATAGCCAGCTGTCATATACAAGAGGTTCGTGTATTGCCATTGTGTGCGAATGGGTGCTGTCAAGGGCGCGTAGCGCAGTTTGGAGATAACTTCCTGGATGGTGATGTTTGCGTTGGCGATCCAGTCGTGGCGTGGTAGGCCTGAGCGATGAGATAGGATATCCTCGAGCGTGACGTGGGTCGTGGTCCACGGGTCTTCAAGAACAAACTCCGGTAGGAGATCATGCACTGGCGTCGCCCATTGAATATCGGGGTGGTTCTCGTTGTCGTCTACGAGAAGGGACATTGCTGCTGCCGTGAATGCTTTGGTTGTGCTGGCTCCTTCAAACAGGGTATGTTCGGTAACCGGTTTGGATGTCTCTGTGTTAGATACACCGTAGCCCTACGTTTCCGTGTGAGGCGGTGACTGATATTGGCGTCGTTATGTGGATACTAACCTTGGCAAAGATGTCTTCTCCGCGGACTACGGATACTGCGAGCCCAGGGATGCTGAAATGGTCTAGGGCCCAGTTGACTTTCTTTTCGAAGGCCTCGTTTAGGGGGGATGAAGCGTGGTCATCGCGTGGGATTCGATGAGCAATGCAACTGGGGAGAGTCCACCAGTATAGTAGAGTAGAAAACCAGTACATAATGAATCTAAATTTATATGAGCTCACATTTATTCAATGCGAAGTGCCTGGGAACAAAGTGCAAAAGACTAGATAAGTGATTAGAAGAAAGGTAGAGAGATGCGTGGATATTAAAACAGCGGGAAGGGGTGTTAGGCTAGAGCAAAGGCGATGAAGTCGTAATCGCTTAACTTCCCAAAGGTGCATTCCGAAAAGGAAAACCTGATTCTTATACCCCATAAAACGGTGCCATGCCGTTTATGCAGCCAAGCGGATCAGTTGCCGACATTCTTATTGTGATTTGGTCGCGGCCCAAGGATGTCAAGCAGGCCAAGACGTTGGTCTCCAATGTAAGCCTCGTCTCCAAGAGAAATACGAGCTACGCGCACGCGACAACTTAGCATCAGACTAAACTAGTGTCGGGCAAACAAAACTATACGAGGCTGCTCTCGAGTCATGTATCTTCAATCCACTGTGTCCATCCACACCGAATACATATTAGTCCTGAAATTCTTAATCTGACGCCCGATGTCCAAGTCATCTGAGAAACGGCCAGACTCGCTATTGGTCTGGAAGGTAGGGAGTTTCCATTAATCTATACGGGGAAGGGAACTAATCAAAACTAGCATGATAGAGCTATCAATCGACTAATCCAGGATACACATTATACAAAAAGTTCATTAAATTGGCGACGTCCACCATTGTCGTTCGAACACCGGCATGCATTTCACCATGGGTGGAGGGGTGCTCTGCCATTTCACCAGCTCCGCCTCTGTGTTGTATTGCGTGTGGTTGACAGTCTTGTGGACGTATCCGCGCATTTCCTTCGCCTCCTGTGCTTCGTTGTATTCGTATGCAACATTCACGGAAGGCACGGCAAGAATCTTGGCCCGATCCAACTTCCAGAGGTCTTTGGCGAGTGTCATTGGCTCGCCCATGTAGCACTCGTCCTTTTCGGAGCTGCGAAATGCAATGCTACGCCGCAGAAACGGATCCGCGTCGAGCGTGACCATTCCGCCCCAGCAGGAATAAACCTGTATCGGAAGGGATTGATCCCATCGAGCTGCACTGTCGGGATGGTCGAAGAACATGTCGTCGTGCAGCCAATGCTTGGCATCGTGAGTCACTTCGAAGAACAGATTGCCTGACATCGAGCGTGACACCCAGGAGTCGTAGAATTTGCGTCCGTGAGTGTTCCAGTCAAAAGCGCAGGTCATAGACGCGGACTGTCGGGTGTGCTGATGTAATAATTCAAGCAGATCTTCGGGGCAGAGCACGATGTCGTTCACGAAGATAATAGTAGGCTTGGAGGCAAGCCGGCTATGTTTACTCTTGCTCTCTTCCAGTAATGGTTCGAGGGCGAGGTTGCGGAGGTGCGATAATGCCGTGATGCGATTTTCCCCGCCCGCTTTGGGGTCCAGGTAGCTTCGGGTGAGGAAGTAGGGCACGCCCATGGCAGCGAGCTCAGACTTTAATCCAGCCAGGATAGCGTATGTACCGTCCGTCGATCGGCCCTCCACGATCGATAACGCACAGTACTCGGGTCCCAGATAGCGTATTGCCTCCATTATGGCGCCCATGAGCGGAAGAATGATGTGGGCAGCTTGGTAGAGATCCAATGCGAAGTAGTATTGAATCCGGGCGGGCCCGGATGGTGAGGGCCGCAGATGTTCATATCGGGAGTCAACGGACACGGCGCAGTCAAGCTTGGCAGTCAGACTCATATTATGCTTTATGATACTGCACACAAAGTCCGAAATCTCAGCGTTATTGTACGTGTGTTCCTTCAGCCCTATGGTTGAATGCAGCTTCTCGGATACGATGGCGGGGTCGAACTCTATGCAGGACTGTGTTTTATTATTTACTCGGATGGCGTCAACCATTATTGATGATTCCACATTAGAATTGACGTAGAGGAATGCCAACGAAAGGAGGGCCGCCGTGGCTACGGCAAGGCGTAAGACATGGCGCTGAGCGAATTTCCAGTCCAATTTAAATGCATGAGAGCCCATAGCGGGCGCGATTTGATGCTCAACCCTCGAATGTTGAGATCTGAATTTGCGGAGCAATTTGCTACCGGGGGGAATATGGATTCGGAGTCTCCGTGGGTTATGATATTGGGAGTACAGGGGAGCTGACAAGGAGTTTCGGTAGACAAAGAAGTTCGCGCAAAAATTTAACTCTGGCAAGGTAATCCACCCATATGGCCCCCTGTCCAATACCAGTACACAGTAAATTCTAATCGGGGAGTTGGAATGTTTCTTTCTGACCACTGGTGAGGTGGTTGGTATGGAGACCCACCAAAGCCCACATCGTCCGATTGAGAGGCAACACACTAACTTACTCTGGAGGATTTATGAATGACGCTGAGCAGCTCGATCAAATCACGTTGCCTATTCCGTAGGCTGTGCTCATCTCTCGGTACATTCACTGTGTGTACGACCCACTATGGACCCTCCACTCAGCTTGCTTGTCTTCAGCCTCATCGTCCGACAAGGTCTTCAAGAAGCAGCAAGTATGGTCTCCCGAAGCGGAGCATAACCTCTATGTTCCTGGCCGCAAGACAGGTGTAGCCTGTGGTAACAAATTGACATGCCCTAATGATCAGTTCAAGTCCCGGACTCAGGACACGATTCGGACCCGTAAAGGGTCCGGACATCTCCGCTCCGATCCGAACTTCCATGGGGAACAACAAACCATGGCATTTTTATACAAATTCTATCGGATCAGTGCGCTATGACGATCAGTAGTCAATTTACTAGTATTTACACATAGCTATTCTTTCCCTGGCAATATCTGGGTTGCCACATCATGACCTTCACAAAGGAAATTCTAGCCAAAAGGCTTCGATCTAGCGACCGCGACCGAGTAGGTATAGAGAATGGAAATACATGCGAAAGGTCAGAGATTATTTTACAAGATTAGTGATTATCCGGCAATCTATTAGATTGGTTTCCATCAGCGTTGTTTGATCTATAAGGGAGGAAATCAGTTATGGAAACTGGCGTGAAACATATATATATATTCACCCATCGGGAACTCAACTCAAGCCCGATCTATAAGACATTAAATATCTATCTCAAAAACAAAAAAAAAAAGAAGGTACTTGCAGATAATTAAACCGCTAAAGTATTAAATATTCACCGTCTACAGCGTAGTTGGTTCAATATGTACCAAAAAAAATTATGTTCGTTGTTAGATTCGGAAAACCCCCCCGGAGCAAGATAAATGAGATTTCAAAAGCAAAAAGACAAGCCGAACGCGGGGGTCGAACCCGCAACCTTGAGATACCGTGAAGACTAAGAGTCTCACGCTCTACCGATTGAGCTAGCCCGGCTGGTGTTGAAATACGCTGTCTAATTTTGCCATCTTATCCCAGAGGTCTACAGAATCGAACTCTCCGTTTTGTCGGAAGCGCGCGAGTAAAAGTGATTACAAAACATGTCAATCAGCAAATATAATCCATTACTAGACTATCGCGAATTTCCAATGCGGTATATACAGGCAGTGCCCGTTACATTAATCGGTGAGACAGAATAAAATATACAGAACAAGCCCACACTGCTTTCCTAATCGTTCCAATCGGTCATGGCGCTTGTCTTCATCACCATCGTCAAGAGTCGTTGAAGGACGATGGGATCATCCCATGGGTACTCATCACTTAGACAGCGACGGCAATGGCGGCCATGGCGACGGCACCAAGGGAGTAGCCGATGGTGGCCTTGTTGGCAGCACCGGTGGCCAAGGGAGGAGAGGTGGCGGAGGCAGAGCCGGAGCCAGTGGGGGTGCTGGAGCCAGAGGGGACAGCGGAGGAGCTGGCACCGCTGGAGGAGGTGGGGATCACAGGGCCGGAGGAGGTGGCAGAGGCAGAGCCAGTAGCGGAGGAGCTGCCGGTCTCAGTAGCGCTGGCGCTGTCGGTGGCAGAGGCGGTCTCGGTGGGAGCAGCGCTGGAAGAGGGGGCGGAGTCGGAAACATCCTTGTACTCATCGATACCCTTCTGGATGGCCTTGCTGATACCAGCGGAGAGGTTCTTGGCAATGTCCTTGAGAGCCTCAGGGACCTTGGAGGTGATGGCATCGGCGAGACCATCGGCAGCAGACTTCTGCTGGTTGAGGGACTCCTTGACCTTGCCGCCAGCACCAGCCTTGACGAACTGGTCCTTCTTGGCGATAATGTCATCGACGGCCTGCTCGACCTTCTTGGTCAAGTCCTGGACGGGGCCAGGCAGACCAAGAGCATCGCTGGTGCTGATCTCGTCACCGCCCTTGATGGTCTCGGTGCCCTTGGTGATGGTGGAGACCAGGTCAGCCGAGGCGGACTCGACCTTGGAGGGATCACCGCCGCTGTAGCCCTTGATGGCAGAGTCGAGGGCATCGGTCTTGGAGCTGATCTCGGCGATGATGTCAGCGGGAGAAGAAGCACGCTCAACGAGAGGGGTGGCCAGGGCGGCGCCGGCGAGACCCAGGGTGAAGATGGCGGAGAATCTCATCTTGACGGGAAAGACTGGTAAGTTGAATTAAGATTAGAAGGTGATCTATATAATTGGGAAGACCAAACGAGTGCCCGAGTGCAGAGAAGCTAAGAACGTTGCCAAAAGAATGGAGAGCTCTGATCTGATCTTTCTCCCATCGAGGCGCTTCGAACCGTCTCTATATATACACGACGGACCACAATGAAGCTCACATGCGTGATCAGGTCCGGCCTCGGCCAGAATGGGTCAGGGGAATGGACCCAGTGGGTTATTCTTAGCAGGATTTGGTTTAGGTTGCAGAGACCCAGCATTTGCCCCATGGGATTGGTCTCGGGGTGTATGAAGCTACCAGGATGAGTTTAATTAATATTTGGGTATGTCGTAGGGATCGTCGCCGCGACGGTTGGTCTGGACTTCTCTGACTGGTGCCGCTGAGATTTGGGGCGGCTTGGATCGTCGCTGTTGGAATAATCGCATGTCATTGTGACATTCTTAGGGCTCCCAAAGCAAGGACGGACTACAACGTGACGGTCACCCCTCCAGCAAAAGCTTGGGGATGTTAGGGCATGTTTCTCACGACCACCCTCACCTTTCGTTGTACAAACATGCAGCCGACCCAAAACCATGAGTAATGGGAACCCCGGAGAGCGAATTGTTTCCCTGTAAACCAATCAATTAGGATTCAATGGCGGGGGCGCTATGGCATTAGCGTTGTAACATTGGGGTCAGAACTCCGGGCCGCCCCCAGATTCTCATTTGTCCTCTTCTCAGGTCTGGGGGAGATTCGCCTAAACGGCACTTGGCCCGAGTCTTAGTCTCTGCTTCGACCCCCTGTGAACTGAGACATTGCACCATTGATTCCCAGATTACCCCGCACAGTTGGCTCAATGTACAGGCGAGGCCATTGGGTTCTCTCGTTCGGGCGTCCGGCGTGCGGATCCAAAGGCTGAATTCTTGGCATCATATCGTCCCCAAACGGGGTCCTCCGTCGTCCCTCGGAGGAAAAATTCCCACTTTTGGGTACGGATGTGGCAAGAACCCTTCCGACTGCTCCGCTGATTGCTAATAGCGAACAGTCAACCTCACAGCCTATCGCAAGCAAATATGCAGGGAAGCGAGATTACCTCTGTCCCGTTTATTGTGATTTTTCCAAGCCACTTACTCGCTGGATCGCTTTGTTTCCATGCACATTCAGCTGTCTACCTCGGTCTCAACAGGCAGGATCTGTTGCTTAACGCTCGTGCCTTGTGTTGGAACCGTGGCCACGTCTCTCTCACCCACACTACATGAAATTTTCTTGGTGAAAAAAGGTTGAGACCCCGTGGCGCCTCCTTCTTGCTCGATCGCGTTAGATGGCGACATGCGCCAATACCGTCCCTGGCATACCAGGTGGTCCTTGCGATTCTTGACAAAAGTCCTAGTTTGTCGTAGTAACTCCAACTTTTGAGGTCACATCCGCCGGACCCATACACGAGGCGATCCCCCCCTCGTGTGGAACCCCCTGTTGCTGAATATTTTGGCAATTTCGCCCGGCTCGAACTGGGCCGAATTCGAGTTTATGATTTTTGTTATGAATGGAAGTTTCCGGAAATAACAGGAGTGGACTTCTGTTCGAAATTATCCGATTATAGCGGCATTTTGCTCCAATAAGCGCCCCGCTTGGTAGGAAGGGATTTGGCGGCAAGAGCCAGCATCCCACTGCTCGTCGTGATCTTATTTGCCGGAGGTTACATTGCCTTAGTAGGTAAGTACATGGTGCTCTGATCCCATGCATAAATGGCTCACATGAATCCTAGACTAGTCGCTATACGGCCATGAGTAGTTAACATGGACCCCGAACCTACTGTAGCGCGAAATCGGTGGCGATTCAGTTAGGGTCGGGACTTCGGAAGGCCTGGAGCTCTGCCCTGAAGCTGTGTGGTTTGGTCTGGAGCAATCCGATGGCAATATTTGCGTTAGCGCTATATTCTTGTCTAATATGGAAAGCATTGCGATCGCTAAGACATCCTGTCAAAGATACCTATATCACTAGTGCCGTTCCCTGGTCATAATATTGGCGTACGACGCTCGGTGACTGAAATCCGTCCAATTCGAGGAAAATCCAACGATCCCAATTTTAGATTATCTATGCTTTCACTCACGCGAAGATTGACTTTGTGGCAGCACTTTATTTGAAGCCAATACGGAATGATGATTTTCGCGTGACTGTGTTGACATTGCCCTTGAATTTTGGAAGTCGCCGAGGTCTCAACCATACCTCGTACCTTTCGCTCGCGCAATGCGCAGCACTTGTTGTACCATGCAACTGTACTGGATTATCATGAAAACCTAAGGGTTCTTTTGCTGATCTAGACCCGGCTCCAATTCTAGTTGTCCTGCTTTCCCAGGCACGCTTTAGAGTTTTCCCTTGACCGTTTCACGATATGGACGACCACGGATCAAACAAAGCTAGTGCTACACCCATTGAGCCTTGCAAACTAGGATCGATCGTTAGAACTTCGGAGAACCTGAAACTAGCCCTATACTGCGTACCCATAGTGCGACGACGATCGGTGACGTCGATCTCATTAGATTCCTTATACGTGGAGCGATGATCATCGCTACCATTGCCGGTTACATGCTGATAAGTCGATCACTGTCACACCATTGAAAGAACGAATCTATGATTGCACTACGCTGTCCTAGATTCACCGAAACAACACGGCAGGAGAAATGAATTGCCTGGGTAAAGGATACCTATGAGTTGTCTTTCGTTTCACAGACCCAATTGCAGCTCGGTGATTTTGGGCCATGCGTTGGAGGGTCGGCCTGAACTTTGATTTATTTCAAATATAGTGGTGGTACCATGGTTTACGAATCTTGAGTAACTACAACACAGGATTTCGCCTGATACAGAGTTATGTAGGATTCACGAGCGCTGCTTTCGCCGTGGAGCCTTTCTTCGACGACGAAGCCATCGCAACCTCGAACGGACCATCCCCCTCACACTTCCGTGGTCGTTTTATTCGCGTTTTGGCCTTGTGTCTCTTCGACCTTCCCACCAATTGGCAAGGCAATATTCTGGGTATCATTGCCACTCAGCCTTGTGCTGGACGCCCTGCACCTTTCCGGTTGCACCAGGGTTTAACTATATGTGGATATATTGCCGACACTTCCCCGTTGCTGTCCTCTCGAAACGTGTCTAACCTGCTTCCATATCCCGTCATTTTTTTTTAGAGCAAAAGTCACGCCCTCATATTTAACAGCACGATTTGATCAAAATCGCCGACGTCTCGAGTCGAGAGTTCTGGAATCCGTTGAAATTGATCGTCCCTGAAGTCTTTCGACCATATGCATGCTCTATGTCTCTCCATGTTTACAACAGTCTTGGAGTCAGGCATTTGTGTTTCTCCTCATCTTCGCTACTAACAAAACCTAGAGGATAATCTAGAAGGTCCCACGTCTCCCGCAAAAGCTAACCCTGGAGTACTCATTTCACTCCCAAGCCCAAATTACCGCACCAACGCGCTGTGCCCTCGATTGCACCGCTGTCATACAGTTGATGGATGATTAATCTCCAAATAATATCACTGCTACTGGAGCGAAACGGATATTGGGATATTGTAATGGGCACTACGTATATAGCTGTATCATGTGGACTGGTGCTTGCCCGAGATACACGTACCTCGTAGGAGCTGGTTCGTTATATATTACCACGGCTCGAGCAGAGGTGTGCTGTGGTTATGAGCTACGTGGTTGACTATTCTACATGGACTTTTGCCATCATTGAATATAAATCTAGTGAGTTTCACCTCACGTAGTAGTGTCTTGCTGTAATTGATGTTGGCATTTTATACCCCTGATATGGTTGTAATACCTCTATTTTCTCTTCCGATGACGGCTTAGCGAAAGAAGTTTGTGATTAGAACTGTACAGAGTCGGTTGAATCTAAATATTCAGGGTTGACAGCACAAGGGCGAGTAGGCGTATTATAGTCATAACCGTCTTCTATCTATGGAAAGCATAGAACGGCCCTAGGTGCACGTAAATATATATATGTTTCGGAGTATGTAAATGCATTCTGGCATATGCAACCACCTTCGGCTTTATTTTACCAGCTATATTACTTAAATCGAAGGATACGCCCAAACACAGTCGGACAAAGAAACTGTTCAATTTTTGATAGTTCCGGATTCCTACTGGAAAATATATACATCCAATCCGGACCAACACGCACAGTCCATTTTGTCACAATATATATACCACACTCACTCCGATTTAAGTACAGGCGACAAAGTTATTGCCACTAGCTCCAGTGTGGGTAATCAAACCAGCCAACTGGTTGTCATCGTTGAACACCACGCGGTCCGCACCAGGAGAACCGCCGTTGTAGGTCGATCCGGAGCTCAGAATAGGCCACTCATAGTACGGGGATGACACAGGGAAGTCGAAGCCCTCGTAGTTGTTGTACTTGTGAGGGTAGTTGTTGCTGCCGACGGTTTCGCCGGACTGCTGCAGCTTGTAACCGGCGTCCTGGGCGGTGGAAACGGCGGAGGAGGAGTAGCAGTTGCTGCCGCAGGTGTAGTCGCAGGCGCGCTCGGTGAGAGACGGGAGGGCGAGGGCGGTGGGGAGGAGGAGGGTGGTGAGGGTCAGGAGCTGTGGTTTTTCGTTAGGACCTTATCTGTCTGCGATCTGGGGGACGGGTGGAAAAGTGGAGTTGGAGATGGGGTATTGGGTTGGACGATCGCGATCATACGTACCTTGCTGTACAACATCTTGATCAACGGGTGCGATCTGCGCGGTTCCAAGGGTTGGTTTGGGAGGATTTATTTTTGTTGATGATGATGATTCCTTTCTCCTTCTGCTCCGGGGATTAAAATGGGTTTAAATAATGTCCAGGCCAAGCTATCCACGTTGTCTTATGCTCGGCATTGCTGCATCCCGGCATCTGTCCGGTTGAGATAGTCACTATACATTTCGGAGGTGCCCGTGAAGAATGTCGATAAGCAGATTGGTAGAGAGGCATGTCCGGCTGATCTCTCTGGAGGCAGGACATTGTTTTGAATTAATTGAGCGTGATTGGGTTGAAATGTAGCTGGAGTGCAGATCCCTTCTCTGTCCCTTGATTTTTATTTGCGGTGAGGGTTATCGGGCTCAGCTGACCGTGGCCAATGAGCGGCGGACAGGGGGTGCACGGTGTCCGGTGGAGAGATTATAGATGTGAAGAACTTCGAATTAACCTGTCAAGGTCGAATGAAATCGTGCAGAATACCTTGGTGGCTTGATTTCTATCCTAGTGATCGTCGCCCCGGTGCGACCATGACTGGCTGTGCGACTTCCTGGTCATCGCCCCTGGATTTAACTCATTTCTCCACTAATTCTCGGACTCTCCGACGGAATCCGCAAAACGGCCCGGCCCTCTATCGCAAACCGTTCCAACCGCTCAATTACCGTGTTGACTTCTGATAACTCAAAAACCTGATAGTGTGTAGACACCCGCCCGGCCGCTGCCATTCTCAGGAGATCCTGCATCTCCTCTTCCGTCCCCACACAACTCCCAACAACGTGAAACCCGCGATTCACACAGTCCAACGGCGAGATAGGCATGCGGTAGTCTTGCGAGAGGAGACCAACGCAGACGAGCGTCCCGACGGGGCGAAGGAGTCGGAGAGCTTGGTTGTATGCGGTTGCAAGACCGACGACTACCACGACGGCGTGCGCCCCGGCGCCATCGGTTAGATTTTGAACTTCTTTTTCCACCTGTCTGAGTGTCAGTTCTACACACGTGTTCACGAAGCGAGAGGTCCACCGACATCGTTGCGGAAATCGACAAATGCCGCCGCGCCGGACTCCATACAAATGTCTTGCTTCGTTGCGCTGTGACTGGGTTAGCACTTGTGGAGCTGTGTTCGCTTGGAATTGTGCTACCTGTCCACCGCGATGATATTGTACCCCATTTCCTTTCCGATTTGAATTCCCCTGTGAAGGGTGAGCGGGAGTTGTTTGGATTCTGCAAGCGAGTGATTCTCACAAATGACCCAATCCACCACCGGCGCCCATAATTACGACCCAATCGCCCTTTTGGCAGAACTTGTGCAATTTGTTCAGCGCGCCGTACATGGTCAGCCCGGCTGCATCGTCAGTATCGCTGAGTTCAAGCCCAGAGCCAGAAGCGAAAGGGGATACATACCGCATAACAAAGGTGCAACAGCCTCTGGCTTCAGATCCTCCGGGATGATCGACACAAAATCGGCTGGGGAGACGATATATTCTGTCGCTGTTAGCAGCTCACCAGAGCCCTGGACTTGAGGATCGCATACGCTGAAACGTTCCCGGGACATTCTAATCAAATTAGTAGGAGATTGCTTGAGAGGAGCGAAAGAAACTGACCCGCCCAGAGTTACTCTGATTCGGACAATTTGGATATTGGACTTTACACGTCGGACACTTCATGCAGGTGCTATACAGCCATCTGCTAGATGTTAATCATTTCCTAAGCTGCTCCGGTGTTGGGAAGTCATACTTCACGCCCACGCGCTTCCCCATTATTTCCTCGCTGGTATCTGGGCCGACTGAATGCCATCAATATGTCGCCCCTGAGTCGAAGGATTCAACAGGACTTACCTTGGACTACCCTCCCGATCCCCTCGTGGCCGGGGACATTTGTGCTCATGGGTAATTCTCCATTAATGTTGTGTAGATCCGAATGACTATCCGCTTATTAGCGACCTTACGTCCCAGCCCAAACCAAGCTGGTAAACGGAATACCAGAAACCAGTGCACTCCAACTTGATCAACACCTCGCCTGCCTTCGGCTCCGGAACGGGAATATCATGGCGGAGATCCAGTTTAGCGCCGGGGCGAGGGCGCTCAATCGTAGCTGCGATTTGGTAGTTCGGGATGGACATGATGAAGTCGTAAATCAGATATAGAGAACAATCTCCGTGGGAAGGCAAAGAGGGGCACGAATTCTTGAGCGGCGAGGGTTCTTATGCTCAGTTAGACTCCGTAAATCCGAACCCACATCTTCTCCATATCCGCAGATGTGGGGGAATCGAAGTTGGGGTAAAATTAATCAATTCCCGAAGATGACTCCCGACTCGGCTACCGATGGAGCTGGACCTCCGTTTGCATGAATCACACTAGATAAATCTGTTCATATATCCTTCATTGCTAGTTCTACACGTTAAATATCTAGTGCCAAGGTATTAACCAATAAATATATCCTTCAACTTGGCCAGCCAACCGTGCTTCTTATCGGGTTCTGTCTCGTCAACCACAGCGACCCTTCTTCCCGTCCAGATGTCCATCTCCTCGAGTTTGACGATCTTCGTCTTATGCCAGATCTTGTATCCCACAACCAGTATCACGAAAACCGGGAGCAAGATGTAATTGATGATGAAGTCGTCCACGCTAAACGGATTCAAAAAGGCCGTATACCCCTGGAAGAAAACGAGGAAGATCGTCGCGGCCAGCGCGAAATACGTGCCGTAGGGATACAGCGCTGCTTGGAAAGGAAGTCGGGATGGATCGTCACCTTGTACGACCATTGCCTTGCGGAAGCGGATGTGTGCGATGCAGATGACGGCCCAGACGACGAAGGTGGCCACTATTCCAAGTTGTTAGTATTGTATTTGTGAGGTTGGAGAGTTGTTGGTGTGGGATTACTTACCCCCTGCTAAGGTGATTAATGCGGAGTAGATCCGGCCCGCGCTCGAGGAGAGTGTGAGGAACACGATGCAGGTGAAGATGTTGGAGAAGATCAGGGCCGCCCAGGGGACACCCCGCGAATTGGTGCGGCCGATGAAGCGCGGTGCCTTGCCGTTGCGGGCCATGAAGAGCATGGTTCGCGACGCCACGTACAATGAGCCGTTTCCGGCGGAGATGACGCTGATGACGATGAGGGCGTTGATTAGATGCGCGGCGGGTAGGATGCCTGCGTCGGTGAGCGCGATGGTCAAGGGGGAGCTGGCGGCGGTGGAGGTGGAGCTGAGAAGCTTGGGGTGATTGTAGGGGAGTAGGATTCCCAGGAAGAAGAACATTCCTACGACTTGTCAGTGTTCTGCTTGGTTGCCTTGCGGAAGTGAGCTATACCAATGTAGAAGATCAGGATACGCCAGAAAACCTGCTTGATGGCGGTCGGGACGGCCTTTTGGGGGTTTGCTGATTCTCCAGCAGTTACACCAACCCTGCGGTCATCAGAGATTGTTAACTTGTTATGTCTGGGAGAGAGCTTACATCTCTGTGCCCGCATAGAGCGTGCCGGCAACGACGAACGTCTTTGCGACGCCGTTGATCGAATCGGCAAATGCGCCCGGATCATGGTAATATTTGAAGCCAATGGGACCAGGCCCGACGCCGCCCGTGCTGATGCAGATGGCCAGGATGAAGAAAGCGATCAGTGCCAGCACTTTGATACTGTTGATGCTATGTGAGCGAGTTGACCAGAATGTAGCAGCGAGACATACAGCGACAACCAAAACTCCATTTCACCATATGCTAAAACACCCAGATTGGACAACCCTAGGAACAGGAACCAAAAAATCAGGATCCAGCCCCATTGGGGCACAGCATCCGTCCAGAAGCCGATAACAAGCGAAATCGCATTATATTCACTCGCCAGAATCTGTCGAGTCAGCGAACCCCCAGGAATATGTGGAAAAGAAAGCCCTTACTGTCACCCAGAGATACCAGTACGCCCATCCCAGTCCGAAAGCCAATGAATCGTCCACGAATCGTTGCGCATATTCAGTGAACGATCCAGAAACAGGGATTGCAGTAGCCATTTCACCCAGTGATTGCCTGCTCTATTAGCGTCCAGTCGGCACAAATGACCCACAAGACTCACATCACGAAAAACACAATAAGCCCGACAAGAGAAAAACTGATCAGGCATCCTGCCGGGCCGCCCTTGTTCAGTGCATTACCCGAACCGACCAACAATCCTGGCCCGATAATCCCTGTACTGTCTTAGACATCGATATTACTAGAGATCAAACAGGGCATAGCCTACCGCCAATTGCGATCATTTGCAGGTGTCGCGACTTCAATCGTCTTTTCAACGGAGCAGCCAGGGGGTCGATGGACCCTTCCTGGCTGTGGGGATCCTCCTCGTCCAGGTCGGACCGAGCCTGGTACGTGATAGCATCATCTTTTCCGAATTTGGTAGACATTGGCTATAAAGTCGAACCCATAAATTCGCGGTTGTAGATGGTCGGATTGTAACCAACAGAACCGTGGAAAAACGGATCTATTGTAGGGAGCAGATAATTTTTGCCCACGCAAGCCCATGATGGCGTGAGTGGGCGTGTGTGGTTGGTATCTCTTAGATCGGGCGACAGAGAGCCCGTTCATTTGCTGGCGATGTCGTGATAAGGGTGTATGTTTGCGGAAGACTCAACAGTCTATTTGAAGTAACCTTCCTAAAATTTGCTAGGGAGTTGTCATGTATTGTAATTACTATATCGTCGTACAGATAGATGGAAAAAATCCATACAAAATCACTAAATTGATAAACAAATTTAGCGAAGCAACACACCCTAGTGCATAATCAGGGATAGCGCACAGTATTCAATACAAGGGCAATACGGCAGGTCTTGCTGGTGGGCAATTTTAAGCTTATGGCGGCAGCCGAGGAATTAGACGCATGCCCTTAGCGTAGATCGTAGTCTCTTCGTTGATTGGGCCTGTGGCTCATATGTGGCCTCATGTCGACAAGCAAGCCATCTATGACACATTCTTAACCTAGATCTTACTACAACTTAACCATTCTTTATATCGATCTGCGATGATGCCTTCGTACAACAAGAATTGTGTGGATATTGCTCTGCCCCGTTTGGGTCATAGCGCGTGTTTTGAGACATTTTTACCATTGAGCCGGTGTACATGTAACTAAGGAGACAAGTAAAACACTTCCTTAGGAAGAGAACAAGAGGTATAGGGAAATTGCGTTCTCTACCTATCTTGATATGGGGATATAACAACCATCAACTTCATTGTTTAGGGTCAATGCCATCGCATGTGCCTCGCGCTTCCTTCCGTTTTAAGGCTAGCGTTTTGGCTTACTCAGCAGATATCACCACGTTTTCAACCAATCGCCAATAATGTTGTATCAATGCTCACCAAAATATGGCATTGGTATGGAGAGGTGCAATACATTGCGATTCCAGCAAAGGATCCCAACTCCCTTAGTGTTGGGATATACATTAATAAGTTATACATAAGGCTCAGTCATATTAACAAGGAAGCCTACAACGGCATACAATCGGGCTTATTTTGAAAGGCAAGAATATCCCAACTGATGCTAGCACCAGCATCCCGGAGTTGTAGCAAAGCGTATAGATTATGACGATATCTAAGGGTTTTGTCCTCTTTGTCTGGAGAAAAGTGCAACATCTCAAGGGTTCATAACACAGCTAAGCTAATCGAGCAATCGAAGCTCATGCGCGCCTAGCATAGAACAAGGGAAAGGGGAGAACGAAAATAAACCAAAAAGAAATGGAACAGAAAGCAGGGTAAATATTGATTAAGATAGTTATAGGTACATGGAACTTTTCTGTAGGGAAATCGAGATATAGTATAGTTACCGGGTTTATCATTATTTGGCGCTTGAGGATCCTTTTTAAGTCTCCATCTGTTTGATCACAGATACTGGGAGCGACTGCCGTGTAAATAGTGCATAGTTCTCTTTTATCTTGTCATTGAATTGATCAAGTTTGCTCTTAGCTATAGGAGGATATTCTCCATCGAAATATGCTTGCAGAATGCGTGCTTGTGACGGAAAGATGGAGGCAATCAGGGCCTGTATGATAGAAAAGTTATCATTTGGCAATAATATGCCAACCAAGGGAACTGTTCAGGTCTTGTCCATCAAGGATACTATCAATAGGGGTTAAAAAGCATTTAGAACCAAATTCCTTTTTAGGTCTTCTATAAAATGTTTCACAACTTAATCATCCTCAACCCAGGATGGCGGCAGTTCGTGACAATCATTTATTATTTTATTCAAAGTATAATAAATGATACGTACTTTTGCTCAATCGCTTATTTGTGTAGGACAAGGCTCTGTCTTTTCCCAATCGATGGTTGATATCTCACTGATTGGACGGAACTTGTGGAACATTGTGTTTGTTTTTTTGGATTCATCTTCAAGATCAAGAGTTGTTAGCTTAATGCCATCCTCAAACAGGATGACATCATCTAGAAAGGTGGCATCTAGGCACATGAGCTTCACCCTAATTTTCTTTAGGCGACGATGTATGGCTTTTTCCAGTCCGAGGTTGCCTTAGTTCGCATGGATTGATAGATACGTAGGGATAACTTCAGGAGAGGACGGTCCAAATGTGAATAATAATATGGTTCAGAGATCGCAGATCAGATAGAAGAAGATTTAGTATGAGAATAATTTCCAGAATATTGAAGAGAGAATGCTGACTGTACTTTGATACTTAACTTTAGGGTGATCAACCTGGTCTCTCTTGCGATAGTGACGATGTGAAGATGGGTCAAGCTAAGCATAGTTGGGTTTCCTTTATATCCAAACTCGACACCAGGAACAAAATCCATGTCACTGGTCTCGGAGATCTTAGACAACGTGTTGGAAAACGCCAAAATAGGGCATGATTTACAGATGAACCTGTGATGATTGGCACCAATTGCATATACAGTGGCAGTGGCTACGGGGGAATGCATAAGGAATTGAATACCCGTTTAAACCCTGTTTAAGCATAAAATTTATACAAATCCTAATCACTATAAAATTTTTACTTTAGCTATATATTTCTGATGTTTGCATTATTTATCAACGCACGGGTACCCGCCATGAGCTTGAGATCTAGAACCGCTTCCTTTCTCTAGTAGCCCTCCTTAAGCAAACATCCAGTCTAGAGTTTGAGGGCCGTTCTCAACTGGCCTTATGGCTGCATTCCAATTTTTGCAGGATCGTGGAGCTACTTGCCTTGCGCGGAAAAGTTTCCTGTGGGTTTTCTTGTCAATGTCGATCCACTAAATTGGCGCGTGCTTCTAGCCGGATGTAACCCCTAGTCTTCGTGGCGGTGGGTTCACCACAGTACTTAAAATTTAGTTCCCCTTACACACTCAGCTTTCGTTCTACCCAAGTCAATAGAAAGTAGCGTTTATGCGTGGAAAGTGAATAGCCAAGCTGACATTCATCAAAGGTTTGATCCGTGGTGCAATGTCCCCACCCGAAATCCAGATTCATCTAACCCGATACCCAGGAACTGCGCATCTATAGCATGTGGGGCTATCCCCTGATGAGGATGATTGCTTATCCTCTTGTATGGTCCGCAGAGCGCCATGGCACTACGCTGGTCTATTCTATTCCTTGCGTAATAATTATTTGCAGATCTGTGCAATATACTGATCCAGAGATAAGGCTTCGCAAACCGAACAATTGTAGGAATCACGAACATTCCTTTATAAAAATACCTCCATTGATGCCATATCACACACATGTACGCAGTACATACAAGAGACAATGACCAGCACAGTCTATCTACCCATCCATATCTCGTATCCAACATATCCGCCGCCCAAAATCGCACTCTAAGCCGACTGAACCTTCGACGCAAGGAAAGAGGCAGCCTCCGGCGCATTGATAGTGTAAGTCAAATGGGCGGGGGTGACAATGAGCGTGCCATCGCAGACAAGGTCGCCCATGGCACAGAAGACCTTGACATCGTCCTTGGGGTAGTTGGGGATCTGGCCTTTGTCCTGGAGGTTCCGGGTGAAGCCGAAGAAAACAACACCCTTGACCTTGTCCTTGACTTCAGTGGAGAGCTGTTGGACGGCGTTGTCGATGACTGCACTACCTTGACTGTTTATCGTATTGTCATTAGTATACGAGGGTGTGTAGACTATGGAAATAGGGGTGCAAGCTTAGCATACCTGTATCCACCGGCCACGATCTGGGTGTTAGGGCACTTGGTGTTGGCTTGCTCAAAGAGCGACTTCGCAGTGGAGATGGCGCCCGGGTCGGTGTTTTGAGGGAGAGCATTCTGCATCAATCCCCCGGTGTACAAGCCACCCACACCTTGGCAAGCAACCTTATCGGCACCGAGCTTGCTCTTCAGGGCCGAGCAGAGAGGGGGTCCGATGACAGTGCCCTGTCGATGTTAGCGATACCCGTGCAATCGAGCTTCTCGTTGACGAACCATGTTGCCCATCTCCGTGGAGCCTCGGGCGAAAATAAGAGTCACATCCTTGCATGCTCCGTTGGTGAGGTCATTGGAAGACCCAAGCTGTCTGGCTTCCAGTGCCTGGTCCACCGGCTCAGCAATGGGGCTGGCTGCTCCCAGAGTAGCCAGAGCAGAGACGAGGAGGGAGCGGAGCATCACCATCTTGTTCAGTTAACGGCTAGAAATGTGATATGGCACGTGGAGGTATTCAAGAAGGGTTTGAATAGAGGGTTTGCGAGAGGACTGTGATGGATTCATCTATAATCTGAAGGGTCCATCCCTCCTTTTATAGTTCTTTACCGTTACCCCAATTGAGAACCATTGCACTAATTATCTCCCGATATTTACCCTGTGTCTAGCAATGGCCACTAAACCCAAACTTGAGCCTATTTTAATGAGAGCCTTCGAACCCTCTTTTTTCTTCTAATTCCATTTTTACCCTGTAGCCTGGCGCTCTGGCCCCGTTTCAAAGTGAACACCAGCCAGGGTATCTAACGACCTAACGACACTCTAGCGGGACAGTCAACCCGCTAGAGAATATCTAGTCCACAGGGTCTCGGGTGAACTCCTGATTTTGACCATCTGACATCCAATCGGCATTTTGCGCTTGGCATAAACATCCCCCAAGAAAGAGCCAGTGACCGAATCGGGATTCTTAGTATCCGCTCCTACTAGTTAGGTTGGGATGGGCTCCACTCGTTCCTATTATTGAGGGTTGAAGAACGGTTGAAGTTTATTGAACTGCTCCTCATTTTGTATTCCCCGCTCTATGCAGGTCCCTAGACAATATCCCATATAGACTGTGAACTAGGCACAGATTATCTGTAACAGACGTAGCACCAATTGTTCAAAGTCAATGAGTATCCACGAATTAATCTGTCACATCGCCGTGCCCAAAATAGCCATGCCTCAGATCGAGTGCCACTAGGGACTACGGAACCGAACCCTAGTGGGGCTCAAACCGGGACGATTCACCTTTAAGGTCAAGCCAGGTTAGGGCTGCGTTGCTAGACTCAAACAAGCTATTTTCCTTTGGGAGGACGGAGTTCGTCGAGTTTCACATGTGGAGAAACGATTGTCGCGCGAAGCCCTCTGGTTTCCATGGGTGGCAGGTCGGATACGAAGTGCCAGGAATCGTCGGCATGTTGTCGGCGAAAATCAGTTCCTTTGGCGGTGCCAAGATTGTTGGGGTTGGAGCGTGTTGGATACGAAGGATTTTGGTGTTATACCTGGGGTAGGTTTGAAATAGAGGCATTTTTCACTTGGTGTTTATCGGAAACTTGGGTTGATTCAACTGATATGATGCTGTCCCTGGTTTGTTTCTTCTTTGGGTTGTGATCTGTGCTGTGTGAAGATACTTAGGGGAGTGGGTCGCTGACAATAGTGTCTGGATATCCAATCGTAGGCATTTGGCGACATGACATCCTCGGGACTTTGCTGTCTGTTCCTACTCTTCTGTCATTGCTTACCGTGTGCTTCTGCCGAAATCTGATCCTCTAATTTTGGCCCCATGTAAAGTCTAATGTCCTCCGACAACCACGGACCCGAGTGAGTTTAAACTGGGATTGAGGATCGTCTATGTCAAACCCCAACATACTGTGTATCAAGGGGAAGAGAGAAGCCGAGGAAGACAATTCCATTTGGGTGTCAATCACCGTATAGAGAAGGACTACCTTTCGGAATAGTAGGACCAGGTTTATCTGCATTTCACCATCTGGGGTTTGCGCTTATCACTCTTCGGTATCACGCTAATAGTATCTCCGAAATCACCCAATAAAGCTTAGCTACGAGTTTGTCTTTATTGTCAGCCGTTGTATTTGGCTATCACCGTCCCTAAATCGATGCTTGCAATACGGAGAAAGGCACGGGTTACAGGACTCTGAACAGATGCAACTGTCCCGGTAGTCAGTCTCATTACTAGGTAGTGTTCGAGGCTGTCTGGCGTATCAGCTCACTGTCGCATGAACGCTGAGAAGTATCGTATATTGCAGATATAATTACAGGATCTATGATTTTCTGGGTGCATGTCGATCCCGGGGCATATCGGTAATGGACATCTATTTTTGCACCCGAGACTGGCGTATATCCGATAATTAACCTAGGTGATTTTCTAGTCATAACTTTAATTTTGAAATCTGTAGGCTTCTGTTTATCTGTTTAACACAAAATCTAGGATGTAGGACCCTACTGTTTCATCATATTATTCTAGAAGATGAGAACCTCCCGAGAGATGATGTCAGAGGCTTTCATTTCCTTTCTCTTCTGTTTCATATACACGAACCCACATGCGATCAAGCCTTTCCAGTGTACTTCAACGAGTAGACGCCCCTCTCAATACTATTCAACAGAATGTGTCCGCTCCGGAAATAAGGATAAACACTCCAGGCACCCACAAATTCCACCTCCCCACCCTGGGCATCATCTTCAGGATGGCAGTCAAAGAAACCAACCTGTTTGAACCCCTTGCCCGTCGGATCGTCCTTAATAGAACTAACATCGACGATGCGCAATCCGCTCCCGTAATTAGCTTGGTACGTCAGCCCATCAATGACATACTGGTTATGGTCGATTGACCGCACGGGAGACTGGTAAGTCCCCGTATGCTTCGGGTTCGCCAGCTTCTTGATGTCGAAGATGTAGGTCGTTGTGTGTCCGTTAGCGGCTTCGCCTGTCCCATCTTGTTCGTCCAGTTCGTCGTCCAGGAGGAGGTAGGACATGTCGGAGACTGCGATCCAGCCTTGGTGCGTGTAGCTTGCTCCGACATAGGGGGTTTTGGAGATCTGGATGGGGGACGCTCTGTCTGTTATGTCGACGATGGTGAGGGTGTCTTCATTGTAGTTAAAGCAGATCTCGCGATTGGTGTATTTCTTGTCGGGGCCAGTGTAGATCACACATTGTGCTGGTCTGCATTAGTACTGGACTTTGACTGGGTCGTTCGGCTAGCAAAACTTACCATCGTGCACATAACCGTCCTCGCTGACACATCCAGGCGACGTCGGTTTCGCAGGATCAGACACATCGAGCATCCACAGACCGCCAGCGCAGGATAGGTTCCTAGCCGTACCGACGGCGAAGATCATGTTGGTTTCCTCATGCGCGACGATATTATGCGAGCTACCAAAACCGCTATACCAAGCCGTTAGGTCTTCTGTTGTCGAGAAATTGGTCGGGTTATTGCTGTCTGTGTCGAGAAGCTGGACTCAGTTAGCCTTGGACACACCCAACCATGAAAGAAATGTTGGCACTATGATCTACCTTCTTCAAGTCAAAGATCTGAAGTCCATGGCCCGGTGACTCCGACCCGATATATGCATGGTCCCCAATCACCTTCATATCTCGCCAAATAGTGGCCGTTGTCTGCGTCGGTAGACGGCCGACATACTGCACACTGCCATCCTCCAGAACTTCTACAAACGCCGTTCCGTCCGTTTGGCCAACGACACCGAATTCACGACCATCGGCTGATGTCCATCCTGCTCATCGTCAGTTTTACTGCTACGGAGGAGAAGCATGGCATGGGTAACATACCCCAGATATCATTTCCCTCCCGGGTCGTGCTGCCCATGGCTTGGTGGCTGAGGAAACCAAGGAGATCAACGTTCTCACAGGAATATTCTCCTGCTTTGCCACTCACACAGGGCGTCTTCCCGAGGTCAATATAGCTATTTGGTTTGAATAGACCCTGGGCCCGGGCTCGCTCGCGATGCTCCGTTTTGAGAGACATAAGATGGCTCATGATTGGAGCGCCCTCGCGGGAAGCTGCCGCGAAGCAAGCCAGGGACAGGAGGGAGACTATTGATGGTTTCATGATGTCTGTTACTCAGGAGAAAGGTATGAGAGGAATGTTGGTCTGCTGATTGCTGCTGCTCTTTCCATCCTCACACTCTTATATATCCCAGATGCCACAGTATTGGGCTATGAAATCACCGCCAAGGACACTAAACTCCTCGCTTTTGCCAAGTTTATCATTTCATCCCATTCATCGCAGTAGATAGGGAACACCGTCATCGTCGGCATTGCGCGATCGTGGAATGGCAAACTTTAATAAACATTCTTCACTTACGCACAGATAAGCCGAAAGCCTTGGTGAAAGCGACTGATTTGCTTTGAGTAGAAGGCTAATTTTCATATGGTTCTTAGGTTACATGGAAAGCGGGCTTGCGACTGAACCGAGGCTGTTGGTTGGACGGGACGAGCCTAAACGGAACATGAATGCTGGCGTTAGCCATCTTGGCAGGGACGCAATGTAACAGGGGTCTTATCGGCATTTGTTTGAACGTTAGGCTGGCGACTCTTGGATTTGTAATATGCGGAAGGTCAATGGTACATGTATCACCTGGACCATTGCGGAGATTTCGGAAATAGATATTATCGCAAATAAAGTACCGAGGAGAGGGGCATCAAGGGTTAGAATGCATCTGGCCGTCTAGGCAAAAATAAAAGACCCGTTGAGAAGCCTTGTCATAGTGTACATTCCTCGGTGGTTCGTCTCTCTTGAGGGACTCTCCTGGTCGAAATTGGTGGGGGAGGATCATCGAAGCGACTACACTACTCGCGTTTCGTTTTGGGTTGAGATGAATGACCGCTATACCTCGTAATGAATGTGTCTTCATAGAATGCACCGTGCGCCTCGCCTCCAAGCAGCTGCTTTCGCCAAGTAGAATCCCCGCACAAATGTTGGGACAATGTGATCATCCCCAAAGATCGGAGCTCCGTCGGACGCCGGTGAGACATAGTCTTGGGCAGGGACAAGTGACGGAGAGACCGAAACACGACATCTCGCGAGCCTCGCTAAACGTTCTGCCCGGCATCAATATCTCAAGGGATCCTCAAGTCGGGTATTGGCAAGTGAAGATATCTGACATGGCATTTCCCATATGCAAGGCGCTTGGAGTTCCTTTATGGGATCATAGCGAGTTCGTGTATTCATCATGGAACTTCGCTCCTTTGAGTTAAATCGGTTAGGAATTCAAATGACCAGACAAAATCGAAACTCTTAACTAGGAAGCAAAGGCACTAGCGGGATTTCGTTGAACACCCAATTCATTGGCTCCGCAGTGTTTTGGTTCAGGAGAACATCTGTCATCTAAACAATGGTGAGTTACGGGAAAAAAAAAAATGAATAGTTCGAATCTTCACATACCATAAGGTCCCAATCGTCCATGGACTGGGGAGTTATATCCAGGCCCATTTGACCAGGCCCATTTACAAAGCCTTCGGTCTGGCCGTGAGCCGCCATTTCTTCAAGGATGCGTAAGCATCTTGCCTCTGCGTCCGCAGCGGTCTTGAGTAACAACACCACAAGTTGGTCGCGCGCAAGGCCTTGTCTAAGTCCTGCAATCCTTGCCTCAATCAACGCAACAAGTAAGTAACCCTTGATATTGGTCTCGCCGGCTTCAATAGCACGGAAGAGCCACTCTTTGGATTCCTCCACCATCGAAAGTAGATCGGCTCGTAAAAATACCGGGCCGAGACTTTCTTCTTCTTGCAACTGGGTGCTTAATTCTGTTGCAACGGCAAGACTAGTTTGCATGCCAAACATGCGGAGATAACCAGTCCCACAGATCGCCAGCCTCTCGAAATCATTTTGATTTGTTGAAGCTGTATCGTGACGAGTATGAGCCGCCATGAGAGATGAGGATGGGTTCAATGCACACCATAGTCTGAGCGACGTCTCAACCACCACCTTCCGAGAATATGCATAGGCCGTTTCATGTGGCGCCATAGCGAAGAACGGAATATGGATAGTCATAAGGTAGCGCAACATAAGGCAATCCACCATGTGAATTGGAAACTGAGATGTGAATCTGGTACCCGCATTATACCTCTGAAGGGTCCGACACAGAGCTCTGTAAGACGCTCTGAACTCTGCATCCAGTCGCAGTGTTTCTTCATAAATACTCTTGGAGCCGAGGTCATTCAAGAATTTCACAATTGCAAGGCGAATAGGAAGGGTTTTACGGAGCGCTATCGGGATTGACACTTGAGTGAGGGTATCTTCTGGCTTCGGCACCGGGGCATCGGCCACAAGCTGATCATCATCATAATTATCGGGAGGCGCGGTGTCAAAGTCGTCCAGAGATATGAACACGGGCGCGCCACAGGCCATACTCGAATGCAGGGCTATTTCGAGTATAGTATTCCATAGCCTCCGGCGCATCTCGCCAACATAGATCGTCCTATTTGATAAATAGGTCGGGTCTCTATGGAGCCCCCAGTACACCGCAGTCCTCAGTAGTGCCCCTGCTGAAGTCCAAATGGCGTCGCCGCCCACATTTACCAATTCGCGAGCAATCAATAGTAGAATATTGATCTGTAGGAATTGGATACTCCGTCTGGACTTGAAAACAGGCTCTGAAAACCACGTCTGCGCTTCATAGATCCACTGAATGGCCGAGGCACGCAGGGAAAACGTTTCATCGTATACGGTAGCTCCGATAGCAAGCACTAATTTAACTTGAACCAAAAATGCCATGTCAGGTGCTGTATCTGACATCCAGAGTGCATCATAATCCCTTCGAAAGGATGGAATATGAAGTACACGATAGACTGTTTCGGATGTCCTAAGGTAACAGTCAACGAGCTCGTCGGCTACATCCTTTGAGGGTAGAACAGATGTTGGGGGTGACGGCCATGAAGGCACCCGCCGCGACTTGATAACCCTCGCAAGGGCTTTACACCTCTGCATGCCAGCCAACACGTCCGACGTTTCGTCACGAACATGAGGCTCGAGCATCTCAAAGACCTCTCGGCACTACTGTACTTTAGCGTATTACACCATAGAAGTGAGCAGTCTGCAAGTACTTACTAGCCCAATCACACCGTTGATCCAATGACTTTGGCCAAACATGCGGGACTTATGTACAACACTGCGAGTGATGACTTGAGTTTCCCCAAATAGGTGACTATCAACCTCGCACAGGGGCGAATTCATGACCCTTTGCTCAGGGCGAGAAGTCGGATCAGAGGACTGGGTACGTCTCTGGTTTACTTTTGATAGCTGCTCTTCGAGGCTTTTAATTTTGCTCTTCAGCGCCTCAATATCCCCAGCAGAAGCTTGACTCCTCGGAGTTGTGGCGTCTGCTGAGCCGCCCACTATGGGCTCATATGCATGGCTAGTCACGGTTGGTGGCCTGCTTACATAGGGAGATGTGCTAGGGGCTGTTGGAGAGGGACCCTCTCGGGATTCCAGTGTAATTGTTTGGCCATGGTTAACATGTGGCCGCGGATGGTCAGAGGGATGAGTTTCATAGATGCATGCTTCATTTTTCGAGCGCACACAATTGTTACAGGGAGTCTTCCGATCGCATCGGATCTTTCGTCTCCTGCAAAGAGAGCACGAGCTGTATTTCTGCGGTCAGTGCGAATGGACGACGCGGATATCAAAGGGTTCTGCGACCTACACAGCCGGTCGTCTGCGCCGCCGTTCGGGGTCAGTCATGGTTAACCCTTACGACCGTGTCGAACTCGGTCCAACCTAGGAAAGCGTCACGCAGTTTACAGCGTATCTCCGAAACTATATCGTTTCTTTTTGCTGGAAATAGGAAAATAAAAGGAGATGAAGACACGACTGGTTTATGGAGGTAAGCCTTTGCGCTTTTGGTCCATTTCGCCCGCCATTTACCGAGTCCGATGACCGGCTCCGGGCTTATCCCCGATTAGTATACAGCATTCAGCAATAATCGAATGATCTATATAGGATATAAGATCGCTTTGGTCACTCATGATGTTGTATATCGAGACCGATCACATCTCAAGATTGGCAAGGACCAAAAGGCCACCTATGCACTCTCCTGTTAATACCATACTCAACCCCGGACCCTGGAATGCAATATGACAAAATCATCCGAGCATACTATAGATCCACTTAGAGGCGGGCTCGACCAGGAGAAGTTGTCCCAGATATCGCCTAAATATGAAGAAGCACCAGATGGTGGTGCTAGAGCGTGGCTTGTGGCTGCAGGGGGCGCTTCACTCTTCTTCTGTTGTCTCGGCTTCGCAAATTCATTCGGCACTTTCGAGGAGTACTACTTATCACACCAACTTCGTGGGCAATCTCCAGACAACATTGCCTGGATAGGATCGCTAGCAGCATTCCTTCAATTTGCGACAGGTGCAATCTCAGGTCCATTATTCGATCGTTACGGCGCATGGGTATGTCTTTTGGTCTGTCTTGACTTCTGCCCTGAACTGACATAGGAGTAGATTATCCGGCCAGCTGCAGTCGCCTACGTTTTTGCCATGATGATGCTTAGTTTGTGCAAAACGTACTGGCAGATTATGCTTGTGCAAGGTGTATTGATGGGAATAGTCACGGGCTTCCTGCAATTTCCGGCATTTCCAGCAGTATCACAATGGTTTGACAAGAAGCGAGCAGCCGCTCTAGGCATTGCTGCGGCTGGTTCGTCTGTTGGCGGCATCGTGATTCCTATTGCATTGTCCAAAATGTTGAACGGCTCGTCCTTGGGATTTGGATGGTCGGTGCGAATCATCGGTTTCCTCATAATGCCCATCATGGCATTTGCATGCCTCACCATCAAGCGCCGCCTGCCGCCAAGTTCATCCCCCTTCTGGATTCCATCGGCATTGAAGGAAGCGAAATTCGTCCTCCTGATAGCCTCATTGTTTTTTATGCTCATTGGCATGTTCTTCCCCCTGTTCTACATCCCTACCTATGCAGTATCCAGAGGCATGAGTGCGACCCTTTCTGGATATTTGCTGGCGATCTTAAACGCGGCATCCACATTTGGCCGTGTCATCCCAGGCATATTAGCAGATAAATTCGGGCGATTGAACGCATTCAT
Organism: Aspergillus pseudonomiae; assembly: GCF_009193645.1. NCBI lineage: Eukaryota > Fungi > Ascomycota > Eurotiomycetes > Eurotiales > Aspergillaceae > Aspergillus > Aspergillus pseudonomiae. The sequence goes on along the minus strand of NW_022476008.1, from coordinate 268,874 downwards.
GGTCGGTGGTATAACAACAGCGGTCGTGATATTCTGTTTCAATTTGGCAACAACCAATGCAGGCTTGATCGTATATTCGGTTGTCGTTGGCTTTACTTCGGGAACCATCATCTCTGGAGCTTCAGCGGCCTTTACCCTCTGTCCGAAGGATCCCCGGGACATGGGAACTTATATGGGAATGGGCATAGCCCTGAGCTCTTTCGCGATGTTAATCGGTCCCCCGGTGAATGGGGCGCTCGTCAAAAAATATGGAGGGTACTCGGAAGCAAGCATATTCAGTGGTGTCATGTGTTTGGTTGGTGGTTTCTTTGCTCTGGCAACCAAGGCTATGACCCCTGAAGGTATCTTTGGACGAACCTGAGGTTCTGGCCACGATGGGTATGATAGATACTTTCATACTATTGTATCGGCGTGGGTGTCTTTTGAAGCGCGTTCATGTATAATAATGTTTTTGAAAAGCCAACAATCACCACTTCGGGGTTCGTTTTCGTGGCCGATCGGTGCATGTATATGGCACGGCGTGGAAGCATGCTGTGATCCCTACTCCTGGCAGTCGAGCAATAATCATTTTCATGGATACATGAGCACTGAGCCATCATAGTAAATCCTCATACGGTCGAGACCAGCTGCTCGCATCAAACAATAATGCATAAGGTTGCCCAAAGATTATCTATATATACACGAAAAGAAACTGACGCTATGTGCTCCATCATGCAACACCAGTGGACAAGGACCTATAGTGACAAAGGCCGAGCACATTCTTTTGACCAAGCCCCAATTCAAAATTAAAAATAAACGCCGGAATCCTTCCGCTAATGCAAATGCGTACACACACTTTTGTCAAACCACAGATTATAATAACAACTTCCTATCTCTCTTCGTGGGACTTGGGGTTCGCATGCGATTTTCCCGAGTGCGGCTCCGCTCATTGACGAAGTCCCGTGTTGGCGAGTCTTCGAGCATTAACGGTTTTTCTTTTTTATGATCAAGACTCGGCGCATGGGTCTGGTAATTAAACCCACCCGAGTGCTGGTAGGACGGCTGGGAGGGGCCTAATGAAGGGTGATGCTGTCCGGACGGTTGCCGAGAAAAGCTGGGGGCAGAAGGATGAGTATACTCGTGTTGATTGTAACGGTTTCTGAACGAACGGAAGGACCAGTTGCTGACAACGGTAACTGTCGAAATGGTCGCGAGGAAGAACATCTGGAGGGCATTAGTCACTGCAGCTGGTCTAGGTGGGGTTTGGAACAGAAGACATACAATCGCTTTCCAGCTAATGGGGTCGATGAAGCTGTTGATGATGATCGCCATGGTATGTGCCGACACCTTTGCCCGTCCGACCTTCGCTGGATCCCGGTTCATACAGCGTTCCCAGTTTTCACAGACTGTCTCCAGCGCTGGAAGTCGATCTCCGCCGCCGCACTTGTTATCCACGTAGCTCTTCGCACACGTCGCCATTTCTGCTAATATTGTATCGGACACCTCTTCCGCCGCCTGCTCGAACTCCGCCCGAATAGCCGACACAAATCCAAACACCACGTACACGGCGAGCGAGAACAGAGACAGGTTCACGACCAACTGGGCCCACCACGACAGGATACTCGGAACGTTGGGGTGTGCCTCGAGCAAAGCGAAAAAGTCCGAGAAAGAAGACATACGCGATGCCGGTTGGGCCTGCCCCTGAATGTGTCCCTGGTTCTGGTTCTGCTTGTTGGCTGATACGTGCTCGTCCTCACTCTCATCATCACTCTCCCTGCGAAATTGCATATCTAGTGCCTTGTCCCTTCGTCTTCTCTTCTGTACCCGGCGAGCCAACGCATTGGAATAATGATTCAGACGAGGAATCTCGCCCCGCCCGGGACTGGGCGCAAACCGTCCGTACATGTTGAATAATGAATTTCGATGGCCCGACTTCATGGGCGGCTCCGGAGTATCTTCGTTATCTGCGTTCTCGGGAGACGACATATTCTCTGCACCGGACGAGAAATCAACATCGAACTTGCGCGGGGTCATGAATGCGGACTGGCCAAAGAGGGATTTCGGGGTGCCAGGCGGGTCTTGGGGTCGCGACTGGGAGAAGAGGAAGGGCTGTGAATTGGGTTCACGCAAGGCTGGTGTCTGTTTCTTGTCGGGAGATTCGAAGATGCGATAGGGTCCTGTGCGGAGTCAAATTAAATTAGCAATGATTGTGACGGGCGGAGTGCATGGAGGCCGCACGTTTCTTTTGGTTGTCATGCTGCATGCTGAGCTGATAGAAGGGTGAAGTCACATCCCCTGGGGCTCTTGTCTGCCATTCGAAGTCCATCGGACTTTCTGCTGATCGTTTGTCCATCTTGAATGATGGAAGGTAAAATGTCCTAAACACGAAGCGCGTGTGAGGCGGGATGACAGAAAGGTAGAGAAAGATTTGGAGTACCTGATTGACATTCGTTCGATCGGCGAATTTTTGACCATTCCCGATCGGTGATGGTAAACAAATCTGGCAGCCCTAGTGCACTTACCCTGGCAACGGGTTCCCCTCAGCCTACATTATTCTTTTCTTTTGGTTTATTTATTTCATTTTATTTTTCTTTATGTGAGTTTCTCCTTATGTTCATCAGAATGCGTCCAATGTTGAACAGCAGAGTAGCAGTAATGAGGGAGAAGGCAATAAAAAATGGCGGTGACAGGCGATATGCAGGGGCTGAACGTAACATATATTGCTCACGAAGTATAAATACGAAGCAGCCTCACATATGACGCAGACTGAACAGTACCTCCTCATACTTCACTACAATATTATAGGTCTCTGCAGTGGCTTTTCCTAAACCCAGGTATTGCGGTCGGAAATCTATACACTGTCTTTCTTTTATTCTTCAATAGTATCTTACTACTCGATACGTAGCATCGGTAGAAAATAAAAACAAAGGTTGATTTGTTCATGGTCATCACGTATTCACACGAATAGAATATCGAAATATCAAACTAAGGGTATGAGGATAAGCAGTCTAAAAATAGGATCTAGGTCGTAACCCATCATCACTGGTGCCAAAAGTACAAAAACAAAAATCTTGGGTAGAAGAACGACTGCGCCGAGAAGATACTGAAACAACCACCGAGGAGAAAAGGGCGAATTCTAATCAACTCCATAACCGAGGCTTGTGGGCCTAAGAAGTATCGCAAGATAGAAACAAGACAAGTATACAACATCAGGATATTCACAGCTTTGCGTGATCATGGTCGACTAACTCGAAATCATCATCGGCGAGGTAGCCCGTAGCAATCTCACCCTCCCGGGTGATGATTTCGTATTCCTCGACAAGCTTCTCGGTTTCTCGTGTCTCGAATTTCTCTACTGCCTTGCTTATCGCATCAGAGAGAATTGTCTGTCCCGACACTTGGTATGGCTCGAACAGAGCTTCCTCCTGAAGGTGTCCTGGAAGATCCTTTGCGGCTGAGGGTTCATCAACATCTTCCGCCGCGGAGGAGTCGGATGGGCCGCTGTCAAGGGCCTCCCGAATGTCGTGTCGCAGGGTGAACTTGGCGGTGGTAGCCAGCTGGTTGGACTTGGCCTTTCGGTCGAGCTGCAAGAGACGGGAATACCTTTCATGGCGTCAGTCTTCATTAACACTGGGAGGAGACTCTATGACAACGTACTTCAGGGAGTGACTCTGAGGCGCCGCGGGACGAGTCACTGGGTCAGACAGAGAGACCTCGTGATGCGGGAGCGCCGCTCGGCCACCGTAGGCCCATTTGGACTTGTGGTTATAGACCCTTTTGGCCGCGGTACCGTTATGACGAAGATCGATGGAGTCAGACATGATGACTGTTTTTCAATGAGGTATAAATGACTGATGACGACAGTATGGAGAAGGAGACGCGAGTGAACCGATAGGATGAGGTTGATATAAGGGTACTCAGATCGAGCTGTCAAACGGGATGGTGGAGGTAATTGCCGCCACTTAGCAGAAGAGGCAAGAACGAGGTGGAAGGGATTATTAAGAGTGAGAGGTAGCCCGAGGGACCGGAGTTGGATGGAGAACAGGGACCCTGCGCGAGGAAGGAGGCCTTGGGGGGGTTGAGTCACCAATGTCTGGGCTTAAACGGAGTCATGGAACAATCAACACTCCCTGAATGGCCCGGTAATGTTCATTCAACCCAAAAATAGACACAATAGACGCTGGAGAATGTGGAGCGAGAGCAAGTCTTTGATCGATCTGTCTTCCTGAACAAAATAAAGGAGAAGACGAAGAAGGAGTCGAAGCGGAGAAAGAGGAGATAGCATTCATATCAGATCATATCGTATCATATTGACTCCGCAGCACGAGGACCGAGCGAGGCGTTGCTGACTACGGCAGTCATGCTCCGCGAGGAGATGATAAATGGCCATCCTATGACGATCGGCCTTCCTTATCGTGACTGCGAGGGGGAATCCTATTCCTGCTCGCCGAACGCCCCCTGACGCCACTTTGGAACCATGGTTGTTTCCTACGTCCTGAATACTCGGGCGACGAGTAGTTGGATGGCGATCGCCGCATTGGGATTCGCCGTCAACCTGATCCACTGCCTCAGGCACAGCCAGCCACCCGGGATGGTGATTGGCCATCACGTCAGCACTACGGACGTCCGCCTAATAGAGACGCCGACTTTACTATGACGCGAAGGGCTGATCAAATATGTAAAATACTTGGAAAAATTCACTCGAAATCGATAGTATTTTAGTACATTGTGTTTTCCACATCCATGGTTGGGTATGCGAATAGAAACCAGCCTTCTGGACGTATCTTGCGTCACTGGAACAGCACTACTGGTACTTGATGCTTATCAGCTGTGGGCGGCGATGCTCCATCTGATTGCAGGAACCCCAGGCAGATGACTTTGCTCCATCGGGCGGCTCGGGGTCACCTGCAGGGTTAGTCAACCGTTGCCTTAACCTCGGTCCAGAACCTCTCCGATGACTCAATCGTGCATTAACCCTTGCCTGACTCAGCTATGCCTTGGTATGTACATAACTCAACTGGTTGCCCAGCGCTGGAGTCAGCAATCTAACATTCCACAATCCTATAGTGACTGGCAAGGCGTGCGCAGCAAAAGCTATTACGTGTATAATCTAAATACTATTGACTTGTTCTGAATTTATACATGATTATATTCACGTGTGATTTCGATGCTGTGTGTAGAGGTCCTAAGGTTGAAGAAACTGGGCAGGCTGTATACTTAATTTGATCACAGTGGAAGTACAGCAAACTAAAACTGGATGGTAGAACTACGGGGCCAACAGGCTTAGTTTTTAATTAAAAATTTTGGTTCTACTACTGATATGTTATTTTAATACTTTTAGAAGTATGTACTGCGGAAAGGAATTATCGAGCCATAGTAGTAATACGCTAGATTTTGGAAGTTTACTGTGGTAATAGAATACGTATTTAATAATTTTAAAAACATGCACCCTAGAGTATTGAATCTTTAGACACGAAAAGAAACGTTGACATGGTTAAGACACGGTGAAAATACTGTTGATCCACAGTATTTTCAACCCTAGGACCGCCCAGTAGGAATCGACCTCATTCGATTGAGCTGTCGAACAGCTTCGGCAGCCTATGAATCTATGATCATACAGAAGTTAATAGAACCAGTTATTTTGCCATAAATTCAGGGTATGAAAGAGTAGAGATTCTACAAGTGACAGCCATACTATACATCGAATATCGTATTTCACATTGTATTCATCTTTCCAGCATGCCTCTCACAACCTCTTCAGTGTGATCATCAGTAAAGGTAAAATGACTGTAGCCCTTCCACTCAGTCAAGACCGATCCCTCGAGTCTATCCGCCATCCATCGAGCCATTTCAACGGGAGTATTTCGGTCCTTGTCGCCAGACCATAAACGAACCCCAGGGAAATCAATCTCCCGTAAGCCAAAGCCCCATGGCCTTGTAAGAATCCTACACTCCTGGACATACCCCTGAGACCCCTGTCGAAAACTCTCTCGTACAATCTTAGCTGCATGTTTGAGGATTTTCTCATCCTCGAAGACGACAGAGTCCGTTTTGTTGAAATTGTTCTTAACCGTTTGCGCTAGCAGCTCCTCCAGAACCTTTGGGTCTGGGTGGTGAGCAGCCGGTACAATAGTCCAATCAGTGTACAGTCGCCCCAGACCGGAGAACCACCTCCCCAGGTTCCACAGGACGCGTGAACGAAGAGACATACCCTGCCTGCCGGCCTCAAGGGGCGCAAATCCGACGAGTACACCTACGCCCTTCAGGTTCTCCTTGGCTAGGGCCTTTGCACACACAAGTGAGTAAGGTCCTCCACCGGAGCCACCAAGGACTCGGTACTGATCTAGACCCAGTTTACCCGTGAACTCTTTGACGTCGGCGGGCCAGTCAAGGAGTTGTCGGTTTGGTTGAAACGTTGACAGCCCCATTCCAGGTCGGTCAAGGGCGAAGATTCGGGCACCATGTCGCAGGCCCAGCTCGTGGAAGTCGATCTCATAACGACATGCGGGTAAGCCATGGAAGTAGAGAAGTGGTCTTCCTTGTGGGGAACCGTATTCGGCGAAACCGAGGGTGCGGCCGTCAGAGAGGGTCAGGGTTTGATCTAATTGTGCAGGGTCTGCTGCTGTTGACGATGTGTTGCAGGATTCTGTAGGCACAGCATGCTTTGTCTTAGACGCAGAAAGTGTGGACGAGCTTCTCCTTGAAGTTGATGAAAGGAAACCCTCTGTTGCTGATATTAAACGACGGTATCCGACGGTCATTTTTCTTAGTATGGTGGAAGGTACTGTTTGATTCCTCTGGACTCGCATGGTGGCTAACTTGTATTTATATTAACGGTTAGTCCGAGGAACCCCCGCTGGCTCATTTTACGTTGCTTACGCTGATCGCCGAGAAATACGAACTGGCCGGTGATGGAGCAATCCACCGCGTCATCTGACTATTCCCTCTATATAAATTCCATATTGATCCACCTCATTTAAACCATACATCAAGTCTCAACATAATCTAAGGAAAAATTCAAAACCGGAAAACAAGCCCTCCCTGACCTCATTCTATCCAAATAAACAACAATGTCATCAGTTCCTACCCGAGCTCTTCTACCACTATATACAACTCGCCAACATGGTATTCTCCTCACTCAGAGATTACCACGACCCTTGATACATCGCGAATCTTCAGTCCTTCTCAGATCCTTCTCGACCCGGTTCCCTGTGGCGAACAAGCAGACAAGCTCATCAAACCCAGACTCAAACGAACCACCTCAGTACCCTGCTTTCAGCTTCGACGCACTGGGAATAAGCAAAGGAACGAAAGTATTTGTCATTGCAATCCTGTGTTGTTTTGGGACCATGGAGACCTGGTTCTGGTGCAAGGCTATTTGGCGCTGGTGGCAGGGAAAGACCGAAGAGGTGGAGACAACTCAGGCAACAAAGTAATTGGAATGGCTAGAAGTGAGACAGGGACCTCTTGAACCTATGATCCTTCTCATTGTGTATAACTAGGTCGTATCACCACTATGGATGATTGCCGCTGGAACTACCTAATTAGGAAATAATTTGGCCAAGACTCATGGAGCTAAAAATGGCGCAAAGCCTAAGACTAAAAAACCCAAACTATTATTGGCTAGGGCAAGCCACTACGTAGAAGGGCTGGCCGTGCCTCTATACAATTATCACATTTGACCCCTCGAACATTATTCCCAGAACCCTCGTAGCCAAATACATTGCAAGCCGCGGGCCAGGTTTCTAGTTAAAGACTTTGAGTAAACCGAAAATGATGGTTGACCGACGGGCCTTACCTTGATTCACACGAAAATCCTTGGCAAGTAAGGATAGGGACCAGATATCACTAGTGCTAGTGGGATTCAGCCGAAGTATAAAACTCATATGTCTTGAATATTTCCAGATGATCTCTGTATCTACATTGAAATTGACGGCTAAAGACTAGTCCGGTAATTCAACATGGCTGCCATATACCAAAGCTCAGAAAAATAATCATATTTTGCTATCGAGAAAACGTTTGATGCAACCAAGTAGCCATGGCTTGAAACTGTACGCCAGGAGCAAGTTTCAGCCCAAACTCCCGAGGAACACAGCTGACCAGGACGTCTGGATGTTCGGCCTTCTCATTGAAGGCGTAAGCAATGCACAACCGAGACTCGAATATTAACCCAAGCAAACCATACCTTCATCTTGTCTGCTAGACTGACGATGGAGTGGCTTTTTGAGAATGTGTTAGGGCCTCGCACGCATTCTGTCCTGACTTGGGTGGAAGAATGTACCTTATGCAGGCTTAATAATAGCTCTTCACATCGGCTGCATCGTTGCAGTTGCGACATGTATGAAAATAAAACGGATGAGCTTACTGGATTTGTTCTATAGAAGCAGATCCGAAGAACGACCGTGCGAATGTAATAGCCACATGCTTGTAGGTCGTAGCGCCTCCCGTTTGGCCACAGAAGGGCGCGTTGATAGCAGACCAGAGCGCAGCAGCGACTTCACATGCGGGGAGTCTTAGACCAGAAATCATGACATGACAATATGCCTACAGATCGGATGTCACTTACTGGACTTGCCATCTGTAAAGGCCAAAGCGAGTCACAGGCCCGCCATAGGAGCTGGGTACAGTCCTAAGCAGAAGGCGAAAGTGTAACGTGTGATAATTCATACAATCGAGTAGAGAATAAACACCTGTTGGTTGTTTCTGAATATTTGAAAAGTGTTCTACCGGGGTAACGAGTCGTGGGAAATCTCCCAGCAGAATATCGTCTCTGACTGGGGTCTTCTGGGCCCGAGTTCTCGGCGGAGAAGACGAAACCTTGCAAGATTTATCTAGCAATTGACATAGTCCCACTATCTAGCCGTACTTCATCATACGCCCCCAAGCATTGTATTAGTTGAAGCAGACAGTAAGCCTTGGTTTGATTGTCTCGGATGCATGAGTCAGTATCCTGAAGGGACAGAGCCCTGGCGTGGATGAGGGGTCTCGATGATAAAATTATGCCCGTAAGTGTTTCAAGGCATATCCAAGTAACCATGAAGAATGATACTCAGCGAGGAAGTGATGCTGACTTCGACTCACCAGGTCAACGACGGAAAGATGTGCGACTCGGACGTAGATATTAAGTGAGAAGGGGTCTGTGTTACTCCGCCGGCTCGGCGGAGTAGTAGAACCTTGGTCAGTGCTAAGTTGTCATGGCTGGTAATGGAGGTTTGACGATCATCACTTTAGGTGGAATACTAGTCCGCCGACTCGGCGGAGTGAAATACTCTTCCCACTGATCAGTCTAGTTTACCTTCTCGTTTTTTCTTTCTTAATTGTTTATAAGTGCTTGATTGTCTTCAGCAGACAGCATGTTCTTAGATATCGTCACCCTCTAGCGCACTGGTATATCATGCCTACCAACACATGGTCGTCGCAAACAGGCGACACAGCAGTGTCGTCAAGAACTTCGACACCTGCGATACCTGAAAAGCCTAACGAAGATGCTTCATCTTCATACGACCATCAGGCTATGGAGGATAGAAGTAAGGGAGAGACTGGATCTGGTCTGGACGATGCGCCAACCGATGCTCCAAGCACTGGTGGCTTCACTTTGCTCATGACCGTCACAGCTTTGGCTCTGAGCATGTTTTTGGTACGACTTCACCTTTCGAACCGTTCGACCATTGTGACGCTAATATTGGATCGCAATGAATAGGTTTCGCTAGATATGGTAAGCAGATTTGGCCATTGGGCGAAGGCGTCAATTTTCAATACATGACGAGCAAGGAGCTAATCAGTCCTTCTACGTCAGACCATTGTCGCAACGGCAATCCCGAAGATCACCGATGAGTTTGGTGGGATTGAGGAGGAGGCTTGGTACGGTTCAGCGTTTTTCATTACACTAGGAAGCTTCCAAGCGGCGTGGGGGAAAGGATACAAGTACTTTCCGCTGAAGATATCCTTCCTCGTGTCAATCTTTCTCTTTGAGGTTGGCAGTTTAGTGTGCGGTACGTTTCAACTTGAGAAGTGTCCCATGTCCTCGGTGTCTGACTGGTTCTCTATGTTTTGTTTAGGTGTCGCGCCGAATAGCATTGCGCTCATTGTTGGACGGGCTATCACCGGCGTCGGAGGCGCTGGAATTTCTTCGGGTGCCTTTACCATTATCGCATTATCCGCACCACCTAGACAGCGACCAGCATATATTGGAATCCTGGGTGCCTCTTATGGAATCGCTGCAGCTATTGGACCTCTGGTTGGCGGTGCTTTCACTACCCACGTTACCTGGCGATGGTGTTTTTATATCAATCTGCCGATTGGCGGACTGGCGGCCGGAATCATCCTGTTCTTCTACCGACCTCCTCCTCCATTGCCCTTCCTGAATACACCACTGAAAGAGAAGATACTCCAAATGGATCTACCTGGTACCTTGATCCTGGTTTCGGCTCTGGTCTGCTATGTCCTTGCCTTACAGTGGGGTGGAGTTTCGCTGCCATGGGGTGATTCTAAAGTCGTTGGAACATTAGTTGGATTTGGTGTGCTGTTAATTTCCTTTGCCATTGTGCAATGGGCACAAAAGGAACGCGCCGCAATGATTGGGCGACTGTTCCGCCGAAATGTCGTGATCATGATGATCTACATTGACCTGCTAGCGGGAACCTTTTTCTTGCTGGTATACTACCTGCCAATCTACTTCCAGGTGGTGTCGGGTGTCTCTGCTGCCCAGAGCGGAATCCGGAACCTGCCTCTGATCCTTGGCCAAAGTGTTTCGACTGTCATATCTGGTGTTGCCCTCAGCAGGTTTGGATACCCACAACCATTCCTCTTGGTTGGGGGAGTACTCACCGCGATTGGATCAGGCCTGCTGTACACGCTTGACGTTAATACTGGCTCTGGAAAATGGATTGGCTACCAGCTGCTAGCAGGTATCGGCATTGGATGGTGCTTCCAAGTTCCTGTGGTGACGGCACAGGCATCTGTCGCGCCGGAGGATCTACCGTCTGTGACGGCCATGGTACTCAGTACGTTCTTCGCCCACTTCAAGTTTTTCAGGCAGTAGTCACTAACATTTTCCAGCTGTACAAACCCTAGGGGGATCGGTCTTCGTTTCAGCCGGCCAATCAGCTATGGTCAATGTTCTTCTCAAACACCTCCAGAGTGAGACCTCAACCGTAGATGCCTTCACGGTTGCGATGACAGGCGCAACGGAGCTACACCAAAAGTTCTCTTCCGCTCAAATGCAGTTCATACTGACTGCCTACATGGATGGCCTCCAGGCGGCATTTCTGGTGGCCGTTGTCGCGTCCAGCGTGGCCACCGTGGTCTGTTTGGCGACTCGGTGGGTTAAATTCTCGGGTCAAACTACTGCTGCTGCCGCTGCATGATGACAGTGTTAGAAATCTGTGTTGTAATACCAGCTTTGGAAACATTTTTAGAGTCTCTCAGAGGGAGTACTACTTCTAGTGGTAGTACCAGTATTCATATAGAAGGAATAGTGGTAGGAATGGTATCTGATCTCGGGAACGTAGCGGGATGACAAGGATTTATATAGCAGGAGGCGGTCAACGACAGTGCTTACTTTTGCTCCCTGAACCTCAAGCAAAAGAGACGCGCTATCTTCTCATCTATCACTCTCTCATTCCTGGCTTTTAGATGTACTTCTGTTCACCCTTATCCCTCAAATATCCATGCAGGCACTGACATGCATATTGGCCTTAGTTTACAACCATCAGTGCGATGATGCGGACTCATCAGCATCCAACCTCAACCCCGCCCGAGGACGAGCAACCACCTCGGAAGAAAATACGAAAGGGGACCCGCAGTTGTTGGGAATGTAAGTGATCAAGTGAGGCATTCCGCCACTAGCTAGTAGGCACAGGCTGATTGCAAGACAGGCAAACATCGTAAGGTTCGCTGTCATTTCGTTTCTGATGGCGACCAGAGTTGTCGCGAATGCCTGTCAAGGGGGGTTTCCTGTCGCAGCCAGGACTTACCAGAGCCCGAAAATGCTCGCGAATCAGATCGTGCGTCCCTGAGTGATCGACTTGGCCGCGTAGAGTCGCTTCTTGAGAGAGTTCTGCGACGGCTGGACACCGTCGGTGGTGTTGAGGAGGCGCGGGCGTCCATGACGACTGATAATGATCACGGCTTAACCTCTAGTGCAGCTGCCACGCCTGCAAATGAAAACGCCCCAGTCCTGTCGCTATTTGATAGTGGAGTAGTAAGTCTCATGACCAAAACTTGTATGGGAAGATCCCTTAACATAAAGCAGCTTGGCTTTCGACGATCCGAGGTCTCTACGCCAAATATCACATTGTTTAGTGCAACCACTCGCGACTGGGAAAGGCTACGCCAAGAGCTTCTGGGTTTGTTGCCATCACATAGCGCTTTGAGAAGACTTGAACAAGCCAATAGCTGCTGGTGGCTAGTCAGGGCTCAATGCTTCCAGGAATACGAGGAATCGCTACTCTCAAGCGCCGCGGCAGCCTGTTCGGACAGTCACCCAACCGCGATCGCCAAAGTCCTTTTGTGGGCGGCAATTTGTCTCCAGCAGCTCCCACGGGGATCTGACATTGAATCATTGGAACTTCCGTATCCTCCCACCCGCCTGATTGCAAACTGTGTCAAGCTTGTGGCACATTCCATCAGCTCTGACGAGACTTTAGTAAGTAGCCTTGATGGGTTGGAATGTCTAGTACTTCAAGGCGTACTTTACAACAATGATGGAAAACTGCGGAGCGCCTGGTTGTGCTATCGCCGGGCGCTGAGCGTTGCTCAAATCATCGGGTTACATCGCCTGGCCGCAGACTCGACGGACGAGCCTGCATCCGTTTCCAGGGCAAAACATATCTGGAATCATATCATTTACGCAGACCGATATCTCTCTTTAATGCTAGGAATGTATCATGGCATCACGGACGTGGCCCTGGATTCAAAGCGAAGCGGGAACCAGACACTGAATCCACCCCCCATGGAGGTTCTCTGTCGCATAGCTGGATCCATTATCGAACGAAACCAGAAGTTTAGCGAAGTTACACCTTCAATGGTTCGAACGACACAAACCATCGATGCGGAGCTTATGTCCGTTGACCCTCCATTGGTGGTTGAGGGCCCAATTGTCTTATCGCCAGGAAAATCCATCGAGCGAGCTCAAGCCTACACCACACTCATGACGCAGTTGTGGCATTATCAACTCATCGCCTGGCTCCATCTGCCACTGCTGTTGGAATCTGGCACTGAGAGACGCTATGACTACAGCCGGCAAAGCTGTCTAGAGGCATCCCGGCATATGATTACATGCTATACATCGATCCGTCGCCTCACTGCGCATAGCTTTTGTTGCAAATCGCTGGACTTCCAGGCATTTACTGCCGCTGTCACTCTCCTGATCAATATCCTCGGACCGACCGGTCGATCTCACCCTGACTCCAATGACTGGCCTGCCATCGAAACCGTAATGACAACCCTGGAGACACTGGCACAGGGACAGCCACCCGACAAGGTAGCAACTCGTGGTCTTAGCGTTCTGCGGACTTTGAAAAGGGTTGCGACGAGAAGCAACGCAACCCAGTCTGATCTCTCCGAGGGACTTCCTCCCGTGGACGGCCAATCTGGACGCATCAAAGTTGACATTCCATACTTTGGCACCATTTCCCTTGACTATAGTACTCGCAGCAATCTCCCAGGGCAACAACCGCTTAATAGCGGTCCACCAAAGCATATCGGTACAGACCTGGCTTCCGATAGTGCGCTCTCCTCAAACGCCGGAAATACTACCGAGGCAAGCACTGTGCATGATCAGGCTATGAATGTGGGGCCCTGGCCAGAAGCTTGCCTGGAACTTGGCCCTGCCGATATATGGTCATTTGATCCGGATTTAACAGTGTTGCCCTCCTTCTTGCCCGATTTGGAAGACACCTGGGACTTGGGGCTTTGAATAGGATCCGGGTGACTTGCACCGTGCAAGGGAGTAGGCATCTACAAATGTACTTTAAGAAGCGCTTCGGCATTTTGCGACCATAGAAGGACTAGCAATATCTACCATTTGCCGGGTATTTACATTATATCAGCATACTCGATGTAAGTTGAGCTAGATAGAGCGGAATTGATATTGGGTATGATCGGTGGGAATATGGTAGCCTACCTCACCAAACTGTTCTCTATTATAGCTCTGAAGAACACACTCTCCGACAGCTTAGATGTATTATGTCGGGAGGATAATTGACAGAATATAACTAAATCATCTAGACGCAGGCAAAAGATGACGCATTCCTAGCATCTCCTCCAATGAACTTTTGTTGGAGAGGGTAGGGGCACAAGTCTCTCGCTGTGCCGTTGTTCCCTTTGGTGGCTTGTAGAGTAGCCGGAGCAAGATCTTTCTCGACCCAGTCCGTGAGTTGAGAGAGGGCACCATTCGGAACTGGTCCGAGACCACCATGGCAATGGCCAACTCCGGGTGCCTCAAACAGACGATAGAAGTCATGGGCACTTGGATCCGCCTTCAATACCTCCTCGAAATACTTGGTCGATCCTCGCGGCGGGATGGCTTCATCAGCAAGGCCGTGCCAGGTGATTACCTTGCCACCGTTGGCTTTGAACTTGGACAGGTCAGGGTTGGTATTCGCAAGCATCGGCGCATACTGGAAAGCGGATTCATGCAGACTTGTGAAGAACGCGGACTCAGTCATATTGTTCCAAGCAAACTCTGGGTCCTTGGCAACAAGATACCGGAACCAATTCCCAGACAGGTCAGCCCCGGAGGAATAACATGTACCGTTGGCAGCGCACGCAGTGGGGATGTAGAGAGTGGTGAGCATTGCATCTTTGTTTACTCCAAACCAACCGCCTTTCCCGGAACCTGACCAGGCTGCCTGAACGGCGGCGGCGCCAGAAGCAGTCAACTTGTGTGTTTTCCCTCTGCAAGTATATTCCTGTCCAACGAAGCTGTGAGCCGTGACATTGCACAGGTCAGGTGAACTAATTATACCGTCTTGAACGCCATCTAGAAAATCGCAGGCGCTGACGGCTGCACTAACAAAAGCCTCGATCTCGCAGGGGGATGGGTAAGTGCCTAGATTGTGCATCACTTGGGTGGGCCAATATGCCGCCGGTATGAAGGTTTCCATATTCAAAGCAGGAGCGACGGCCAAGATGCCATCGAACGCATCAGGGAAATTCTGAGCCATCGCAAGGCCTTGCCGTCCACCACCAGAGCATCCGGTGAAGTAAGAGTAATTGGCCGCTCTCTGATAATAGGACTTGGTGATTTGCTTTCCAATGACGGCCATGTCGTTTGTGGCTTTCGATGCGTAGTTTTCCAAGAGGAACCAGTTGACGTTGCCTTTGCTGCTGAGAGCCCACTCAAGCTCGGTGGGAATGGCTCCCGTCCCAGTGGCGTGGCCGCCATCGGTGGATGACGCAGCGAATCCTTGGGCAACGGCGTACGTGAGGTATGTAGCACCAAACCCGGTGCTGTAGCCACCTCCGCCCAGGCCTTGGAACCTGCCATTCCAACCCTCGAGCGGGAGCCACACTTGCGTAGTAATTGTGTCGTTCCAGCCTGGGTGGGTATGGAGGACCGTGACATTGCAGAAGCTGATGGTATACCGACCACCATCATTCGTTCCGGGCCCAAGGCTGACGGTGGAAAAGTTGTGAGCTTCGTGGGCTTGAATGTCGAGAATGGCAGCGCCTGTCACTTCGGGCTTGGGAAAATATCCAGGTGAGCATTTGGAAGCAGATGCTGCTTGGAAGAGGACAGCACTCAAACAGAGCAAAGGTGCGGCAGGCAAAAACATCGTGGCAATTGAGGACAGGAAATAGTTTAGCAAAAATGAGCCATGGACTTGAACATGCTTATATAGAAAAGAGTCAAGAAGCGCCAAGCTCTTGACTTCGACCGTGTGTGTGAAATCGTGGACCTGAGGGAATTCGTCGCAGCACCTGGTATATGAGAGTTTCCGCGTATGCACGGATGTTCCACTTTTGATCGCCTTTCGGTGTTTTTCACGTTAGGAATAGTCTGAAAATAGCAATCCGGACCCTAACTCCTGGCCGTAATCTGCGTGGGTTACCCATGCTAAAAGAAAGCCTATTGCAGGTATGAATCCAGTCAAAAGAGTTAAGAGCCCAGAAACATGTCTGTAGCACTTTTCCCCTGTGCAGGTCGTCACTATTGGACCCACTTTTCTATACGCGTATTCGGGTGCAAACTCACCCGGACACAGTTGACTGGAGACGTAGATCATAGTGGATTTTTGGGTATGTGTTTAGATTGATGATTCAGCCTTAAATATAGCACCACTAGTCTCACATATATGAGAAAGAGAAGCGCGGATATGGAGGACACCAAGACTAATGTCGTTCAAGGTAGTGGACCTAGTTCATTGAACCCTCCCAAGACATTTCCCAAGAAGCATTGACTACCTTTAATGTTACATTCCGCGCATGCACGGACCATACAATATCTACTTTTATTGCCACTTATAGAGATCCCTGGATCTAATCAACAGTGAACGACCCATAGACCGGACATAATATAGCGCATTGGAAGGAGCAATGACAAGTTGCAGAATCAGACCAAAGCCGACAAAGAACGCTGGCGTGAAATACTCTGCGGTCCAAGTATGAAAGGTATCCGTTTTATCCATGAAAATAATGCCCAGCTGTTTTATAAACGAGTTGCGCTTGCTTTTGATTTTATGCAACAAAACTACGGTGATACATTCCTGAGCATTACAGAAAAGGCGGGGAGAGTTTGCTAGAACATAACTGGAATTCAAAGTGTAATTGAGTACTCAATAAATGGCTGATGCTGGCGGCATTTGTAAGTTGAGTAACCTATACAGAGAGTATTCTTTCTGTCATGTAGAGGAGCATATGTGCTTATGTTATGTGCTACTTAGAAGGTGACAGTATAAGATGAAGTGGTGAAGACAGCGTTTTGTCCAGTGAAGGGTTCAGTGCCGGCACCAATGCTCAGGTAGTACTGGGAGGCAGGGAAGTTCTGCTTCTCAGTGAGGTAGGTGAAGAACTCAGCCAGATTACCGGAGTAGTCTTGGATCTCCGTGGGAGCAACGAAGCTGAAAACAGTGGTCGCGGCGTTTGTTCCCTTGTAGAGCTTCCAGGTTTTACCGCCAACAGTGGGGTTATCGATCGGGGAGCCAGTGGCAGAGATGGGACCGGCACCACCAAGGGCAGCAGTCCAGATCATGATTTCGTACTCAGCTTTGCCGCCAGCAGTGGAGGATGTGAAGATGTCGTAAGCCACGTCACCGACGATGTTGTCTCCCTTGTAGCTGCCCGAGGCTGTCAGCATATGGTACTCTCAGGCAATGAATCCGTTATTAACCTCCACTTCCAGGTAGATTGGATGTTGGGCAGGTCAGAAACCTTCTTGTTTTCAGGCCGGGCCTCGACGTTGGGGTAACTTTTGACTTTGCCCTGACCGCCGGACCAGCTCCAGGTAGAATGCCAGGCGATGCCGCTGGAGTTGTCCTTGCCTGAGGAGTCAAGTCCAACGCACTGGCTACCAGAGCCACTGTCCTTACCCCACATATTGTTGTAGAGCTTGAAGTTACCGACATTGATCGTATCGTACTGCCCGCAGGAATCTGCACGCTTTGCAGACTTGTGCTGATGTGATGGGGTCCATGCAGCAGAGACAGTAGCAGCAAAAAGAGCCAGAGCAGCAGGAGAGGCCTTCATGGTGTTGGCTTTGGAAAGATGGATTGAAAGATGTCAGGAATCGATAGCGGTCGTGCTGAATTTGATGAATTAATTAATGGTTTGAAGCAACCTGAAGATGTCCCTTTCTTATATCCGAGAGCCATGGTAGATGTTACTGCTTCTCTGCGATGTTGCCATGATCATCGGCCCCTTTCCCATCTTCATCTTGATATGGTGTCTTAGTCTGAAACCTGGTTAGGGTAAATAGGATGAAGTTCACCAGGTTCCGAGCATACTCCGAGTATTGTATACAAGGTACCAACCATTAACCAAGTTGCATTATTCCTATTGCACGGATAAAATCAAGGGGGAACTGGAAGTCGATCATAGCTGTCTTAGGCGTCTCATAGGATGATCGTCGGTCACAACCGGCGGGATGGCAACCTTAAGATTAGATGATCGATTGGAATACCAACATTCTACAGCCCTTTGACATCAACTCCACCTATCATATACATTACGCACAAAGTCCGCCGCTTTACAAAATGGCATTGGAATACATAAAGTCATGATAGTAACTATTGACACGGCGCCCTCATGTAGAACTATTGGTTCATATGCATGGCACACCCATAGCGCCGTACAGGCTTTCGGGTGGATTAAGATCCTTATTCCACTCCACTACGATACGTAAGGGATTCAGCCTATTCATTCCGCTCCTCCATTAGCCTAATCCTCCTAGAACTCCTAGTGGTCTACCAGATGGTCAGTTTGCGGGAGCGAGGGTCTCAGGGTCTTTGGGTGTTAGGGTTAATATAATCCACGGTTTCAGTCCCCCGAAATCGGTAGCCAGTCTTGTCGATCCACAAACCGTCGAAACTTAATCATAGTGGCTTCTTGCACATGGGACGTTGTTCCCGGCTCGGTACACTCGGCACAGGTATTATAGGGCCACTGAGCTATATACTGGATCTCAATTCAGGAATGGACTCCAACTTTTGCCGCGCGTTCACAGTCTCCTTAGAAGCTATGGTTTTGCGGATGGACTCTAACCAGTTGACGTCTGCTGAACTAGACCCAACAAGGATCGAAACCTAATAGCAGTTGATTTCATGGATATGACCTTGGGACGAGTCAGGTTAATTGAAATGGTTACTCGAAGGGGTAAAAGGTATATGTACATTACATTATGTTGTGCATACGTCAACGTCAGTTCAGATGGAATCGTTCGCTTGATGTTTCCCTGAGACTAAGACTTTGGAAGTGGCGCTCTATATTAGGGCCATATATTTACGGGTCAACTTGATTTACAGGATCATGGTGCACGTTTTTACAAGCAGAAGGTTGTCCAAAAATGTCATTTTCAACACAAATCTGTTTATCTCGCTCGTGAAGCATGGGGTGAGTAGGAGATGAAGTGCCTTGTTTACTTTGTAAGTTGTTTCCCGGAATATACTTTATGACTGGTTCCTAACAGAAATATAGTTCGTCTCCATAGGGTTCCACAATATGGTTGGCGCTTTTATCAACAGGGACAATATATTTATCACGGACGAAGGAGCAAAGTTCATTGACTTTGAAGACTCGTGTGTTGGCTCTGCTGAGAATAAAGAGGAATGGGATAAGAAAAAGAGCGATGAAATGCAGAGTCTTATGGAGAAACTATCTGACGATTCTGGAAGGGGACGCCCGTTGACCATCGGTGACGGTGTATACCACACCGCGTTATATCTGTAGTATTAAGGTCGAGAATTATATCGTGCGGCCAATATAAACCGCGTTCTCGTAGATACAGTACCTGAGCTTAGAGGTACCTTCATCAATGACGAGTCAAATACCGAGTTAAGTGCTGGTATATATAATTGAGGCATATCGATTACGAAAAGGCGAGTATTGAAATCATTTTATGTCAGTAATATATCAGGATTATAATGTCACACGGCTCTCCAGTGTCCAGCACTGAACCAAGTCCTAGTAAAGGAAGCCATTCTCATGTCTGCCATATCACTCATCCATCTGCCATTGGTAATCCAGCGCCTCCAATCTTCCCTTCCGATTCCTAGCTGCAAACCACTCTTTCTCGAACCCATTACTGCGGTCCACTCCATCCCACCGATGCCCCGGCCTGAGTCCGTATCGATTCGGCTGGAAAGCTCCTTTGTATAAAGGCTTCCCGGTTGCACTCTTCCCAGGACCCTTGTTGGTCAAGAATTGTGCAGCCGGGTCATTCCACCGCTGTCGGGCCCGTAACTCATCATTCATATCCTCATCATCGACCGTCCGGGCAACAGGCATGGCCCGCGCTTCCTGAAGCTGCTCTCGACGTTTCTCACGTTCTTGCCGCTGGACATCGCCCATCAGTGCCTCCTTCGCTTGTTCCTCCTTCTCCAGCTTCTCCTGCTCCGCCTTCCGCGCCTCCGCCCGCTTCATAGCCACATTAATGATTCGTCCCGACGCATCACGATAAATCGTCTCCTGCGCTTGCCCCCCTGCCGGACTATCCTTGTACAGCGCAGCCTCTGCCTTCTTCCGCCGTTCCTGCGCAGCAACCATCGCAGCCGTCTGCGCCGCAGTCTGTAGACCCGCCCTCGCGCCAGACTCCATCCTCATCCCCCCATCATCCTCATCCTCCCCCTCAACCACAGCAGGCGCATCATCATCCCCCCCTTCATTCCTCCGCGCCGCATTCTCAGCCGCAGCCGACGCGATAATCGCATCCGCAGCGTCCTGCTCGTTCCCGGCACCGCCTAGAGTCTTCCAATTCGACTTTTTCGTACGCCGGAACTCCGCACTCCGGCCAGACGCCACGACGGACGGACCATCCTCGTCATCGTTCATAAAGTTCGCCGCGGAGCTCTTGAGATCGGGCGGGTCGTCATCGGCAATGATCAGGCCTTGCGCGGCGGTGTCGACTTCCTTGGTCTTCTTGCGCTTCTTTTTTGGTCGCTCGGTGGCGGGATCCGCGGTTAGATAGTTCTTCGCGAGGTAATCGGCTAGTGAGGATGAGGGCATTTTGTGACCGTGATTGTGCTGTTTTTGGTGTATGCGAGCTTGGTTAAAAGCTGGTTGGGTGTCGCTGTTATCTGATAATCGGAGGATTGTTTCGCCGGTTTGTAGTTTGCGGTTTTTAAAGGGAAGGCGGTCAGCCTGGCTCTGCGCTAGTAGGGGCCTGTACTAGTAATCTATCCCTCTTGTATCCCCATTAACCATAGATAATTTGGGCTTGAAGTTTGGGTACGTGGAGGAAGCGAGCCACAAATAGAGATTAGCCAGCTTAAAGCAAACTTCAATGTCTGGCCATTGCGACATGCTGATCCTACGAAAGATTCAACCTCCAATGAACTATCTCGGAAAATGTTCAAAACTTCTGCCAGATCAATTACTGCGACTGCCTACTTTATTGTCCCATGACTGGCAATCGATAAGTTCAATGCGATAAAACTTGTCATTTATGTACAGAGGTTTTTAGTATAAGCAATTATGAATTACACATGAATGTCGTCGATGAAGCGCTGGAGATATATTCCAACTTTACGAAGAACTACCGTCGGACTCTTCAGGAATCGTCGCAAACTTGTTAAGTACCTGCTTCAAGATAGGCCGTCGGATAGGTTTACTACCTCCATTAGCAGCTGGACGGTATACTACCGGGTATGCACTCACCTAATGAACATGTCCATCCCAGAATCCATGCAATCTTTGATATTGCTATCCTCCGAAAAGGCGCTCAGAGCGACAATCGGCGCAGAGTATCCCATCTCGCGGATTAGTCGCGTACTCTGAAGTCCATCGAGGACAGGCATCTGCGTGCGTCAGTTGTTGTATGACAAAAGATGTAGAAGGAGCTTTACCTGAATGTCCATGAAGATGAGGTCGAATACCTTGCCCTCTTCCATGTTAGCCTTGACGGTGTCGTATGCCTCTTGCCCATCCTTGACTACCGTCACATCGTAGACTGCCTCGAGGGCAAGCATCCTGACAGGGTTAGCTGTTGAAAGGGTACAACCATGGACATGCTGAACGTACCGAAGGGCCACTTCCTGATTGATCTTATTATCCTCGGCCATTAGCACGCGGATCTTCTTAGAACCAGTGTCGGAGGAGTTCTTGTTGGACTCCGGACCATTTGATGGAGACGAAGAGGCAGAGGGAACAGTAGGAGCGAAGAATGGCTGGCTTAACCCAACCAGACGTGGTTGGACATCGGGCTTACTGCTGAGCGTTTCTTTACTGCCCACAGTGCTGTGGTTCGATGAGGTCTGAGCGATATTGGAAAACTCTTCCAGTGAAAGCGACATGACGCTCGGGGTTCTTGAGCCGTCAACGCTGGAGCTTCGCGTGCTAGCTGCTGCCTCCTTCACGAACTTCAACGGTATCTTCAGGGTAAACAGCGCCCCGTTGCCTTCTTCACTATCCAACAGAATTATGCCTCCCATAAGTCGAGATAGTTGCGCACAGATACTCAAACCAAGACCAGTTCCTCCATATTTCCGGTTCAGCCCTAGGTCTCCCTGTACGAAGGGATCAAAGACACGTCTCTGCATGTTGGCTGGAATGCCCGGTCCGTTATCCTCGACCTCAAACTGGAATATCAGTGTCCGCAAGTCGGACGGCACAGGCACCCGTGTATCCACTGGGCTGTGTAGAAGATCGGTACCGTTCACCGGCATTACGCTCAACGGCGAGGAGGTACCCGACCGTAATTGCGAGCTCGGCTTTGAGTCTTGCACCAATGTCACGGAGCTATCGAGACTCGGGACTTCCTCCACACACCGGATGCGAACCTCGACCTTGCCATTCTCGGGGGTGAACTTGAGACTATTCCCAACCAAGTTGATCAGCACCTGCAGGATCCGATGTTGATCGCCCCAGAGCACCATGTCCTTGAGTCTGCCTGTCTGCGGTGGACCAACAGCGGGGTGCACCCGTTCAACTCTTTGCTCCTGGCACATGGTACCCCGAGACTGACTATCTCCAGGGCCGACGTAGTCGACACTGAAATTAATACGCTTCTCATGAACCTGACTCTGGAATATGATTGATAGTTGAGAACGAATGTCGGAGAGTCTAAATTCCTTTTCCTCTAGGTGAATAGCCTGCTCGATCTGATTCCTGCTGAATGTCAACAGGTCATTTAGCAGATGCAACAGGAGATCGCCCGATTTGTAGACTACTTGAAGCGACTTCTTAATCCGGTGGAGATCTTCCTCCCCCATGCATACCGCGCACATGCCCAAAATGCCATTGAGCGGGGTCTTGAGCTCGTGCGAAATGTTGGCAATGAACAAGGTCTTGCTCTCGTTGGCCGCCTCTGCCGCCAATTTGGCCTTCTGGAGCTCCTTTGTCCGCTCAACCACGCGTTCTTCCAGACGGTTGTATTGGATTGTCAGCTCGTCTGACATCTCATTGAACGTGCTGGTTAGCTCTGTAAGCTCATCTGTCACACAGGATCTCCGTTCCTTCACCCGCGAAGGTATCCGGAAGGAGGACCGGGGATCCAGTCGATCGCTGAAGCTGTGAGAGCTGTTAAATCGCTCCAACGGCCGTCGGAGGCGTTTGACCCAAGACGCAGGCGCGGCCTTTTCATCCACATGTTCTTCAATGGTCTGTACCGTGTCTCCATGCCCCTCGCCCTCATGCTCCATGTAGCCTGGAGATGATGTTGGCGGCACCTCTGGCTCGATCGATTTCTGCGCGGCCTCGCGCATCCTGCGAATAGGAGCAACAGCCCAGTGCGCCAGCAGAGGCACAACCAAGATAATGAACCCCGCGGTTCCGAATACACAAGCAAGAATTATCTTCCGTAATCGAACCACGGCCGTGAAGGCTTCGGAGTGCGTTTCTTCCACCAGAAGAATCCATTCAACTAGTGAAGTTTTGGGCCGGACCGCGCCCACCGCGACGTTGTACCCTTGTTCATTTTTGGTCGAGAGTTTGCCGACGGATTTATTCTCGCTCTCCTCGGATTCGGCCATTAACTTCAGCGCCATGGGGTACTTGGAAAGCTCGAAGGAGGTACCGGCGGAGACGCCACGGTGACGGCTGTCTTGGGACGGCAGCGGAGTGGGCTCGAAGATGTAGTGAACCTGTGCGTCGGCGATCGCCGGCCGATCAGGGGACGAGGTGGCGGTTGCAGACTCCGCAGCGAAGCGGTTCTCCGGTCTCGAGGGCCCGAGTAGCAGGACTTGCCCGGTGTTGCCCAGTCCGTCGCGAGAGCTGACCACACTTTGCACGTTCGCCGCACTGGCGACAACCCTATAGTCCGTTAGCATGGATGCCCTGCCTCTCGTTGCCCGTCGCCCGATACAAGACCACCTACGTCATGAAACCAAGGATATCCGTATTTGATGTATTATTCACGATGGGCAGTGTCAGGGAAACAAGAGAAAAGGAGCTGTTGATTGCTATGGGTCCCAGCAGCAGCGCAGAAGTTAATCCCAGAGTGTACTCCGGAAAGGCATGCACCGTGGTGGAACTATCGCCCTTCGAGGACTGTGTATATGTCAAGTTCGGATAGAGGGTCGAAGGGTATCCAAGTCCTTCATGTCCCAGCAGTACGGAGCTGCCATTTGGGTAGGTGTAGGGAAGCGTGATCTCTGGTATGGAATCACTGGTGACGCTCAACAATCGGTCGCGACCGCCTTGTCCGTTCTTCGAGTAGAGAATCGCCTGGTATGTGCTTAGGTATCCCCGGCTTCCGAGTGCCGATTGTATGTCGGTGATGGAATTCGCCCAGTTGGCGTCCGATGTATTCCCGGCATAGTAACGTCGTAGAGCTGATTGTACCAGGAGCCGCGTGGAGATGGTTTTGCAGGTCACTTCGAGGAGCTCCAGGCTCGAGGCGATCTGGCTCGCCTTGATGGTCGCGACCAGCTCAAGCCCTTGCGATCTATTCGGAGGTCAGTGACCATGAGCGCACGTGCAAGACTTCCCACCTACTCGACATCGACTACGAAACTATACGTGGTGGTCCACTAGTGCGTCTGGTCAGTTTGTCGATCTCCCTTGCCCATTTGCACGGTACAAACTTACTGTCGCCACGGCGAGGATGACAATCCCCACCAGGGCTGTCAGGAGGACCAGCAGCCCTAGCTGCACAGCGATGGGGATGCGCATCCGGGCACGGCAATGTTCGCAATGGTCAGTCCATAAAGGAGATCGTGCCCTGAGGTGTCCTATTATGGCGATCGAGGATCTGGAGAAGAGAGGAGCACTAGGCTAGTAGGAGTGAGATGCATGTCTTATTTGATTCATTAACCGTTCGCGGTTGGGAACAGCCCAGAATATTCTGCACTAACCACGTTGGAAGCGCAAGGTTGCTGCCATCCCGATTAATTCCTTGGATTCAGCCCGAGCCAGGGTCTGACTTAGACTGCGCTGATTTGCTGAGAGCCCGCCACATCGAGGAGCTAATGAGGGTCTAGACTACCTAGTACTCGGCCAGGTCCCGCGCATGACACGCATGATTGGCATGCGGCCGGTGGGGATCCGCGGATACTTCGTTGGCACGCTGTAGAACATGTCAACCGAGCTCGAGAAAAACAGGTTTTGATTTCTCTTACGAGGTACAACTTGGCGATTTATGGAACGATGACCGGGGTTTATTTTTCCGATTTGTTCTTTTCTTTTTATCTATTTTTTTATGGATTTTTTCATCGCACGCCGGAACCTCAATATTCCTATTCAATTAGCCCTATGTCGACGATGTTTAGCTCAAGGTTGTCTCATAGAATGTCTAAATTACCTCAAAGATTACTCCGGATTGGATTAGTTTTCATGTTCCTTTCATAAGCTATAGACAGAATGGTCCTATCCGAAGACGCACATAGCTAACAGTGATATTTGACAGACGGCTGGCAACCCCAGAGTAACGGCGAATTGTGCCCACAGGATAACCTTGTTAGACATAAGTGATGTACAATTCATAGTGTCGTCCAGATGATCTCGTTCTATTGGTACGATCTAATGGGTTAGTGTGATTTCCAGATTCATCGTCATGCCATACCCCGGTCTACACTAGTATGAAATTCTTGGACAAGCTTAATGTGCGAAATACATTTCAGCGACCCTATCGTTCTTGCTTTCATGCATTATTGAATTGACATGAGAGTCTTGCACTAACACGACTTCTAGTCTACTTTTACTAGCCCTGGTTTGAGCCACCGTTATTGATTTTAAAATGAACTAGCCCCTCTATGAAAGGACAAGCACGGCCAGTATCGCCGATGTTTGGTATTTCATATTTTCTTTATAGAAAATCAATCCGTTCCCCGGAATTCCTGAATGGCTTTCATAAGGGCAATTTATCGCATAGTGTAAGATGCGCGAGAAGTAAATTACGCGGCATAATTTCCAACGTAAATCGACAAAGTATTTACTTCCGCCTAGATTTACTTACGTTTTACGGACCAAGTAAGCTGACAAGATATGAAGACGAGTGACCCACTCGTAGTATTTTGTTCTAGGCTATCGACAGCCTCCACAGCGTTGGCTACCTGGTTAACTATATATGATACAAGGTCGATGTAATGGCAGACAATCTAGATCGTCCCATGGTGACCTATGGGCCTACTATGAAGGTATCGTTCTGAATCCATGATGTCCCCTCTGCCATGCCAGATTACACTAAAGTAATGTACTCATTCGCCACGGCAAGCAAGGGGTGACTGGTCAAAGCTCACATTCCCTCGGCCGCGCCAGGCCAGGACCAAGACAAATGATCCTTGGTCGAACAGCGATGCTCTACACTTGCACAAAAGTCATTCTTGTACTGGTTACTTGGGTATCTCAAAGGAGGGGGGAAACACAGCAAAAACAAAGGTAAGGTTCCACCTGGACAGCATCAGCGCCATGCCTCCCTTTACGAGATATCCTGCCGAGCGCCGTACCTCGTATAAAGTTATTTTTTGTTGCACAAAGAGGGTCCATGCGGGCGAGCTTGACGGTGATCTCGATGTCGACGACAGTGAGCCAAACCCCCTAAGATGGAGGATATAACACATTATATACAGGACTCCCCAAGGGATGATAGCTTCGCGTCGTGCTTACGAGTATCTTAGCAGGCCATTCTAGTCCACGTGCAGACGTACTGTATGAGGTAAATTCTCTTGGAACCCTACTTTATGAGTATTTGCGCTTCTGACGTTCGGAGGAATCTTGGAAGATGCGGTTATTCTGTTGCAAAAACCAAGCCGGCCGTAACGTCGAGCAGCCGAATCAGCAGAATATCATAGGAGTTGGGCAATTCACCGTCGTCCATAGACTCAACAACAGCATTGTTCGAAAGGCCCCAGTAGATAAGTCAGACATCTACAACACCCGCGCGGTCGAGATCGAAGCTCAAGTCTATCGCCACCTCGGACGACACAAACGCATCGCGCGATGTCTACAATGCAGCGAGAATTATATTGATCTACGATACGAGGCAAAAGGCGACCTAGAGTCATATCTGAGCCATCATTGTGTGAGTGATCGCGTCAAATATCGGATGGCTCGGCAGGCTGTTGAAGCAGTCATCTTCATTCATGGGAAAGGCGTCCTTCACTCCGACCTTTCCGCTCGACAGTTCCTCGTTGATAAACGGTACAACGCTAGGTTATCCGACTTTGGCGGATCATCATTGCAGGGCTCGGATGCTATTATCATGGAGAACGCGACACATTTTCTGCCTAGGGATGAAGATGCGCCCAACACCGTGCAAAGTGATATATTTGCCCTCGGGTCGACTCTTTACGAGATACTGGTCGGTCGCAAACCTTACGAGGGATTGGAAGACGACAAGATCCAACAATTGTATTTGAACAAAACGTTTCCTTCACTAGACGAGATAAGATCTGTGTCATGGCGGACCATCATCCTCAAATGCTGGATGAGCGAGTATAAAGTCGCTTCAGATATTCTGAAAGATGTCACAATCCCCCCTCTGATCTCGCACATCTTCTCCTGGCGCAACTCTCGCACTATACGCCCAAATTGAAGAATTCAACTCTCATTCTTGAGAAAGCTTTCCAATGATGATGGTACCAGTGAAGGCGGGTTATACAAAACGGGGCATATTTATGGGTTCCCTGGGAATGCGATTTGATTAGAGTAGTTTGGACCAAAATGGCGAAGAAAGTCAGACGTACCTGTGCTTAGGGCATTTCCCTTTGACTCTATTAGACCCACTGTGCCGCACTTCATACTTGGGACAAGCATTCCTGGGACCGGTGGCTGGCTTTTCAGGGCAATCCGGACCAGGGATCAACTCGGCCTTGTTACAGTCTGAGTTTCTGCAGCCCTGGCTATGTATCGTGATAGCTTGGTAATCCACACACATCTCTTCGTTCAGCATGAAAGTCAGAATAGAACTTTCCAAGGCTTTCAACAAGATTCGATCGTAGCTGCGACTAGGTTGAATCCTGAGTTACCAACACGGTGGTCGAGGGCCGTCTTTAATTATCTCAAGTACTATGTCAGAGCTCCTGCGCTCGGACACGGCATTGTTACACGTACCAAACTCATCATACCTATAGGGAAGACGCTTTCTAGGGTCTAGATCATTCAACCCTAGGACCGTCTCACAGTCTGATTCTTGGTAGGAGCTGACCGCCCTATACGGCTAGTTTTAACGATGAAGTGTTGTTCATTTAGGTTTCTTGTAGTCCCATTCGTTCACCTCCTGATGGCGCAACCAGAAAGAGAGCCAGTAGCGCAACGGCCTGCCGTCTCTATATTTGAAAACAAAGGGTATATGCATTAAACGTTCGACTACGATTGACCGCCTCTCTTATACACTCCCATTGGCAGTGTTCTTATCTAAGTTGCCGAGGTAAATATGAATCCATCCTTTTTGAGAGAGTGATTTGATACAACGACGGTCGCGTGATAGGGCGGGACTCTGGATCTCCCTCCCTACACTTCCTATGCAGTGACTTCGGCCACATCTACATAGCATTAGCTTTATTATTGCGTAGGTATACTGTTTTCTCTTGCAGTGCGGTTTATATATTGTCCGAGGGAGGCACAGTACCGCCGGAAATCTCCCAGATTTTAAAAAACCAATACTAACGCTCGCCTAGTGCCACCAGGACGAAGTGTAGATAATTGTGAGAACACACTTGGTATGTCTCTTACTCTGTGAGCTTAATCAATAGATACATAGTCTGATGAACAAAGTCATGAATTGCAATTTCTTTTCCTATGCATCCGCTCAGCTTCTTATATCGAAACGTCTATTTACGAAGCACGCGTTGCAACTCAACGTAGCTTAGCCACAACCCTTACGCCCTTCGACCCATCCTTCGGCATAGCAACATGATAATCGTGCTCAAAAGAAACATCCCTCTCATCCGTCTCCCACAACTCCATATCAAACATCCGCACAAGCGCAGCAGTAACAAGACACAGCTCCGCCCTGGCAAGCTCAATCCCCAAACACTTCCTGCCGCCTCTCGAAAAAGCCAACTGGAATTTCCTGCGCTCGCGACCCTCATGCCCCAGCCAGCGCTCGGGACTAAATACGTACGGGTCCGGGAAGACTGATTCAGCGGTATGTGCGCTCAACGTCGTGATACTAACGGGCGTGCCCGGAGGGAGGGTATAGGATATACGCGTGGGGCCTGGTGTGGTCACATACGCGGATGGGGTATAGGTGATGGGCTTGGGCTGGATACGGGCTGCGCGAGCGGTCACGCCGAAAGAGAGTCGATTGCCTTCTTCGATGATGGCGGAGAGGTACGGGAGCTGCTCTAGTTGCGCCCAGGTTGAGGCTTTCGGTAGGGTGTCTAGTTCTTTGCGGAGTGTTGCGAGGAGAGAAGGGTTGGCGAGGAGATGGTAGAAGATGATATTGAGTGTTTGGGCGGGGGACTCTGTTCCTGCGAGGGTCAGTAGTGCGCCTTCTTGTTCCAGGCGCAGGAGGGCTTTTTCGGATGCGGGGAGGTTGGGGTTGTCGAGCACGGATTCGTAAACGGATTCTTTGCCTCCTGGATTCATTGACTTTTTCCCGTCTAAAGTGCTGGATGCTTTTGCCCTCATGATTGTGGTCAATTCCGCACGGACTCTCTGGCATTGTTGCTAGTGGTGTACATTGCCTGTGGTTGATGGTGGAGGACTTACATCAAAGAGTTCGTGCATGTCAATGAGTCCAGGAGGCATGACAGGCCTGGTTATGCGTTGTGGCAGTGCTTCCAGAATGTCCGGGATCCGTGGAAAGTGCTTGTTCATGTTGATTCCCTTGAGCAACCCATGACTGTTGCGGCGGAGCCTGGCCGCCGCCTGTTCATCCGAGAGTACGTCGGTTTGGTGGGCAAATAAAAAGTTGGCGACAACACTACACTTCGTAATGAGTAAACTTGACTAGCATGTTTAGTTCACCGAGGTTCATACTCATTGGCAAATCCATAGAACGCGTCCGATAGATTGATGGGAGTTCCCGTCGCCGCATGTTTGTCGATCAAATCGCACAACTGGTTCACCTTTGCGGTGATCACGCCTTCGAGTGAGAGAACGTTGCGCTTACTGAAGAAGGGAGTGAGCGCTTCCCGACGGATCTTATGAAGGTAGTAATTGGCAGTGGTCCCGATGCCGCCGGGAACACGTAAGGTGCGCAGCTGGTAGTCATACTTGTCGAGGCGAGTCATCGACGGGGCGTAGATCGCGTCGAGGAAACCAACATCGTTGATGTGCACCTCATCCGGGGTTACCCGGATGATGGGCCCTGAGCATCTAATCAGTACTACAGTGTAGCGAACTGGAAAGAAGAACCATACCGTATTGCTTGTGAAGCTCTTGAATTTTAAATACGTACTGCCCTGGTTGGACGACATCATAGTAGAATTCGTACCACCAGGTGAGTGCCGCCAGTCGGGGGCCTGGAATGTGGGATAAGGAATGGAAATAAAGACGACGGATGGCTTCGATGGCGGTCCATAGCGCCAGAAGGAGGAAGCTTGTCTCGACCGCCTGAAGCAGAGCCATGCTGTTGCACTGTGCAAGGCGATAAATCGAATAGGAACTGAATAAATGCCGTTTTAAGGGAACTTGTTACACTATGAGTGCTACGAAGCTCGATGCCAAGAGAGCCAAACAAAGAGAAGCATCTAAGCCTAAACTAGTAGACCCTGGCTAGTCTCTACAATCAAATATCAGTCCTAACACTGGTAAATCACCTCATCTGTCGCTGCGGGGCCAACCCGGGGCAGTTACTGGATGCAACATGGTAAGCCCTAATGCAAGGCTGTACAGTGGCGCGAGTGGCCCGGAAGGAAACCAAAACACCTACCACACCGCAGGCAATTCTGTCATCTAGTGCGCCTCTAGTATGTGCATAGATTACGCGCCATCTTGCTGCCTCAGGGATGAAATTACTGATCGCTTGGGAAGGATGAATGCTTCCTCATGCTGAACTCTGCTATACCAATATCCCTCGTGACCAGTAGGAGAGACACGTTTCGCTTTTAATACTTCAACGATGAGAATAATAGCTGGTTGCCTCCTACAGATAAAGATGGCACGGATGTACGCTACACCGCTGGCGGTGATAATCATTAGCACGGTCTTTTATATACTAGGGACAATCATAATCTTTCTGCTATTTTATACGCGGATGAAAGTTTCATTTTCTATGCTCCCGGTGGGTAGCGAGTTGACATTCTCAACACTGCTATGTGTGATATTTTTCAATTAAATATCCTAGGCTGTGTCGCTGAAGCTTGACCAGATATTCGAATTAATTCTAGCAGCTACAGTGAGATGGAGAGGTTGACGCAATCCTTAGGGGTTATCCTCCCTCCCCAAACTGTCCCCGACCCCAACGATTTCCTGTTCTCCACATCACCACGTCAGATCAGACCTCAATAGGTATGGTCATTCATGCTCCGGTGGTGACTTTTGACCGTCGCTATAGATGTTAATGACAACCTTATGAACAATATTTCGCTCACATCGCTGCTATCCTCGCCGTCAGCTTCATCAAGCTTCCAGACTCCTAAGAGCGTTTGGCTATCTCCCGCAACAGCGGGCCGAAAGTAACAACTCAGAGCCCAAAATATCCAGAATATGCAACACAGCACGAAACAGGAAGATTGGAAGCATTATAGCTAATGACTGTAACTCGCCGGGTGGATAACACGGCACTTCCTCACTTCCAAGCATGATACCAACATTACCATTTATGACGTCCTGTATAGTCATGCTGGAAGTTGGCATGTGAGTTGGGGTACGCAGGCATCACAAGAAGCCATCTTCCATGACTGCTTATCTCCGAGATACCAGTACCACCCTCCATAGGATACCCTAGTGCAAGAAAGAGCCAAACCTACCGCTAAGTTTCGCGGATCGTGGATTCTGGAGAGAAGCTCTCATCGCCGGGCTCTGGATTTTATCCGGAGTTTTCCTACGCGAACATGCACAGAATCCTTGAACCTGGCGAGGGCATGTCAGGTCTCAGGAGTATAGTGAGATAACACGCCCCCGTGATATAGTAGCTTTTCGCTTGAAAGGTCTCACACACGAGAACACCAACTGGGTACAATTCCAATGGTATAGTGAGCTCTACAGTTCCAGCGATTCCGAGGGCGAAGGCATCGTCAATCAGCGTGAGATAAATCGTGTCGGCTCACGGAATCGTTGCGACTCCGTAGGAATCGGCCGCAGCGCAGAATTGGAGGAATGGTTTCAATAATGCGTGGAGTAGTGGTGGAAAAGGCTTGGCAGCAGTCCATGGAAAAGGGTTGTAGTTGGACTGAGCCGATTGACGATACCTTCACCGGTCTTGGCGGCAATGTGGTGAGGCTACAAGTGAACGTAGACGGAAGCTGATATCCTCTATACTGGAACGATGCGGCTTGGATTGCGTTGTTGTGCGCGTAGTATCAGAGTTGGCATTGGGGCTGAGTCGGTTCAACTCAATATAGGGATCCTCTAATGGCCTTCCTGCGGATTGCTTCGCAATGTAGATCAATTTGTTCAAGACTCCGTATTCGATCTTCAGCTTGATACTGTACACGGTAGCCTTCAGCGTGGTCTGGTAGATGTAGTAGTTTGCGCATTCTACTGCGATCAGAGCAATGTCCATCAGGATGCAGACCATGTTCATCATAAATAACTGTAAGATGATGTTACGGTTGTCTCGGTTGGGGTTCAGTTTCAGCATGCGCGTAGTTTCCCATATGTAGATACCCGAGATGATCAGTTCCTGGGCGCAGAATCCCGCGACTTGGACTCTCTCCATGATATTATACGCATGCAGGTATTTGTACGACTGCATGTAATTGGCAGCGTATGTCAAAACGGTGGTCGGTATATGCAGGAGAAAGACGTTGGCAATGATCATGCCGCAGACAAAATTCAACACCCGTGTGTTTTGAACAACCAAGTGTAGTCTTGAGTAAAGTACGAATGACTGCCCGGTCACCATGGTCCACCACCCAACCGTGACAAGTGTCAACGAGACCCAGATTGCTGACGTCAGATCAAAGAATTTCATGAAAAAGCCGATCGAGTAGGGGAGGATCCCCGCGGTCGAAATCAGCAAACTCCAAAAGTAAATCCCTTTATACTGCTTGAAGATCGAGAAGATGAGAACCAGTAACTCAATGGAATTATACCAGGCGATCACCACGAAGGTGGTGATCGTGATGCGAAGGCCATCGCTGTTACCCGTGTAACTACCCGTAACCCAATTCGACGGGCTGGACGAGCTGTCGGTCGACATAATTATTAGCGATTCAGTCAGGGAGAGGGTGTGTCAGTAGCAGTGAACTGTGGAATGTCCATAGTCTGGACGATGAGTATAGGGGTGGCCAGATCACGGCTTGCCAACACAGCACAAAAAGGAAAGGGAAAAAGGTGCTTGTGAGTTGGAACCGGAGAAATTTTGCGGGGACATTTGCAGATGGCTGCCCTCTTGGGTCTAGTGTCTTTTTACGCGATTAGATTCATTCCTCGCTGTTCGTATTAGACTAACCTTTTAGTTCGCCCGCATCTCGAGTAGGTTGCAGAGTCAGCTTGACAGTCGCATACTCTTTTGTCTCAATATACTATAGGAGCAAGTCCATGCAGAAGACCAGCAGTGGCTTTGACAAAAAAGCAAAAAACTACCCAACACCCCCCAATTAAGCTTACTTCTCCTCCAATCAAGCTAGAGCAAGACCCAAGCTCAAGATAGAGTCCAGAAAGTAAGGGTTTCGTTTTGCTAGTCCGAGTCTGGTTAGACTGTATGCTCTCACCCAATAGTATACCCTTAAATGCTTAATCATAAGCTTCCAGGGTCGCCATCCATAAACTCTCTGCATAAATGTTGATGTGTCAACCTCATCGTACAAGCCACTGTACTATCACAGTCATGTCATGGCCTATTCATTTGACTTCTTAATTGTGATTCAGGCTTTCAGCTACGACAGACAATTATCAATAGTTCATAGTGGTGTTCCAGAAAGTGCAGTCTGTTTTGACCAGGCCTTTTGTGACCTTCCAAGTTCTCTCTGATCTACATCTCTCTTATGAGATCTAGATTTGCGCTCAATATCAGAGATTTGGATGTGACATGGAACGCTTGGCTGACTACGATTATTATCGCGATTATGACGGCAGACAGACCGGTTCAATGTGGGATTCTTGTTCTCGAAAATCATGATCTACAATGGGTCTTTTACAGCGGGACCAAAAACGGCTAGACGGCTTGAGCAGGAGCCTCCTTTGAATGAACGGACTATTGTTCTTCATCGGAAACGATACAATGACTATTCTTAGCTGCACGCTTTGGTCAAAAGCGCCGCATGAATCAAAGGGCATTAGCCAGTCGATGATGAAAGATTTCCAAAGGTTACTGGCTGGGCCATTGATGACTGACTACAATGCAACTCACGATTTACATCCTGCCTGGTTACTGAGAGAGATACAGTCGATACGTCGGGAGAATGAAAAGCTGTCGATCCTCGTTGTGACCCACTTCGCTCCTTTACTCCAGAGCACATCTGCCCCGCAAAATGATCAGAGCCCTTGGAGGTTTGCGTTCAGCACTGGTACCTTATCAAAGGCTTCCGATGGAGTGAAGGTCTGGGTATTCGGGCATACATACTTCACAATCCAGTTTAAGGATGGCCAGGTAAAAGTTATGAGCAACCAACGGGGGATTATGCTGCCTTCGAGGAATATGAGAATGTGGAGGGTAAATTTGATGGAAGGAAAATTATACATATGTCGTGAGTATATCCATTCTAGGCTTTAGTCTAGGGGTGGTAGTCACAGATCGTCGGTGCTTGTACATGCTGAAACATTGAACAATCGAACAAGGAATGTTTGGAATAAAAATCATGACAGCAAGCGCTCTTTTGTAGTTACATCTTTTGCAGCGTTAAGCCTGTCTACCAGAGATGGCCTTTGGCGCGTTGTTCTCGTACTTCTACTGTATCAATACACCCATCTATGTAAGTGTGCAAGCCTTGGTCGGCTTCTTCCTCATGGATTTGCCAGTCTCGCCTGGTGAAGCTCTTCAGTTCAGCAAAAGAATGCTTTAATCGGAAATAAGTCTAGCGAGAATGAGACAAATATCGGTTTGATCCAATCATTTGAACACTTGACATCATTTAATCAATGTAGTTAAAAGATGTACTGTCCATAGTAAGCATGGCTCAAGGCGAAAGCTAATTTGTAGTCGTCGTCAATGGCCTCACTTTCTCGCTTAGTTGGACCTGATATTATCCAAGGTTACAAGGCCATAGGCCCCGACCTTAAGCGCAAACAAAGAGTTCTCATTATGGGATTGGTCACCTGGTAGAGGTTGAACAGATCATATGGAACACGCGAGGATACGAAGTTCCCCTGAACACCACCTATTTGCTTCCAATATGCACACATCCCGATCACCATGCCCCGAACACGACGCCTTCTTCGAGATGAGGAGATGACGTACTCGATTGCTAAGGAGCAGGAATGTAACATTCTTCATCGGCTAGAACATACGAACAACAAGCCCGGTTCTTTGCCCATATTCAAGAACGACAGGAGTGGATGAAGGCCATCGCTGTTCATCACCTTAACTTAAAGTCATCAACTCTATGTCATGTAGCGGGCCAAGAAGACTGGTCCCATGGTGGTTTCAATGTCGGTATTCCAATCACTGTCGACGGATGCAACAAACGCGTCCTCATGCGCTTTCCCCTCCCATACCGCGTCGGTGAAGCCGTGCAACCCGGAAATAGCGATGAGAAAATCCGATGTGAAGCAGGGTCCTATGCATGGCTTGAGGAGAATTGCGCAGATGTACCAATTCCGCCCCTATATGGCTTTGGCCTTTCTAGCGGTGAAACTGTACGGAAATATACATCACGGTGACTCGTCGCAGCTAACAGTGTCTAGTTTACCAGAGTGGAGAACCTGTCTATCTTGAGTCGATGCGTTCAGCTTCTCCGTCGTAAAATATTATCATTTTTAGGATATCCAACCCCCTCCAGCTTTGTCAGCCATCAAACCGCACATCGCGTCTCTGATGGCATGTTTAAT
This sequence comes from Aspergillus pseudonomiae, assembly GCF_009193645.1. NCBI lineage: Eukaryota > Fungi > Ascomycota > Eurotiomycetes > Eurotiales > Aspergillaceae > Aspergillus > Aspergillus pseudonomiae. Next base: position 232,763 of record NW_022476008.1, on the reverse strand, counting down.
GCTGGTTATCTTTTGGTAGAGTTTATAGAAGAAGCACAAGGAACAATGCTTTCCGACACGTGGGTTCACGGGCAGCATGATATCAAATCGCACAAATTTCTTCCACGGTCTTTCTCGGATACTTTTGAATATCAGTCGCGTTCCCTTGCCCAAGATAGGGTCCTTTTTTATTGATAATGATGGATTCTTACAGTTGGCAAACCGTCCTCTTTCAATTGAAATTCATCAGTTGGAAAATGGAAATATCCCAACAGGTATATCTCGGAATATACTTATCCAACTGCCGACTCCTATATTTTGGATATTCTTGCATATCATGATAGTCGCTTCCGAAACCAGCCTAATGCTATCAACGACCTAGGAGACTGTGAATATCAATTGTCTGCCTTGAGTGCAATGGGAACGATTTTCCCTTGTTTCTTCCAGCGAGATTATCGCCGCGGACCGTCCTGCTTGGTCCTCACAGATCTTCATCAGAGTAACATATTTGTGGATGCCGAATGGAATATAACTTGCCTCGTTGATTTGGAGTGGGCATGCTCCAGGCCAATTGAAATGATCAATCCTCCTTATTGGCTCACAAATAAGGGTGTGGACCAGCTGGACTCTGCAGAATATGATGCGATTCGAACAGAATTCATGGAAATTCTTGCTGCCGAGGAGCTTGCACTCGCGCCTGCTACATCATCAATGGTTGGTAATAGCGGAATCTTGCCACAGTTATCCGATGTTATGAATCAAACTTGGTCGACAAGGGGTTTCTGGCATACTCTTGCCCTTTCTAGCCCTTCTGGGATGTTCAGTATATTCCACAAACAAATACGGCGAACAGTTCAATTTGATTATGCCGTTCTTTTGGGGGAAGAATATAGGCTCCATTGCAGGGCGCAAGCTTTCTGATAAGGGGTACGACGAGAAGCTTCGACAAGCTTTTGAGGACAACTGATTCGGCTTTACATATTTTCATAGAGACCTAGCCCGAGCACCGCCTTCAACAATCTAGGGTCTCAATGATATTCAGCTCGTCATCCACATGCTTGATATAGAGTTGCTCCGTGGTGGCCTTTGGTTATGGTTCGGGTGTGCTGCACGAGCCTGGATCTAGGGCTTCATGAATGAAAGCACCAGGTAGGCATTCACAGGAAAAGGTGTAAAAAGCTGACCATCAGCAGTGAGAGCCATGTTTTGCTCCACAAATATAGAGTAAAAATCGCTCGCTATATCAAGAGTTCCAAAAGGGCTCTCTGCGTCGCAGGTACCGTTCGCGGCTCATTTTATCTGCTGCATCCACGGTCCTACAACTTAGCCTGCTAAGCATATCATACTATAGCGGGGTGTTTAAGTGCAGCATTCTGAGTCTTGGGTAAAGTGAAAATCAAGGTTTAGGGTTTCGAGTCCTTGTTATGGTGCTCCTTCAAATGAGAACAGAAATACTGCGCACTAATCTCAGGACTTGTAGAGTCTGATATGGCATTTTGTCTTGCAGTGAACTCTGCTGTAACCTGTTAGCAAACCTACTTCCACATATTTTACATTTGGATGTGTATACTAAACCCACTTGGGCCGGGAGATAACGGCTTTTAGTGTCGGAATTAAGATTGGATCTAATCTCCTCGGCAGTTGTTTCTCCCCATTTGTTTAAATGTGGACCCTTTTGTCGAACATGAAGATATTTCGTTAACCAGGAATATTATTTACAATTGATACGCGGTGCGGAGCATTCAGGTCTTTCTACTTCTATATATTGGTTTTCCTGCTTTTCAGTACAATCATTACAAGCCATGGCTTCTGAAGCATCGACTGAGATTGAAACGCGTCTCTTCATCAATGGCGAGGTTGGTGGAATTGACTATTGAATACACGTATACATAGCCCAATGGCTGATAGATTTTCTCCTCCAGTTTCGCCCTGCTTCAGATGGGGGAACATTTCCATTGAAATCACCGGCTACCCTGGAAACAGTCGCTTTAGGTAAGCTGCCATGGCGTCTACCGAAAATCAAAGAACCAGGATATGACTTACAACCGTACCTCCTCTAGTCTCTGAAGCCTCGGTGGAGGATACAAACGACGCCGTCGCAGCGGCCCAGGCAGCGTTCCCAGCATGGTCGAGCCTCTCGCCGCACGACCGGGGGGCGTACATGTTGAAGCTCGCCGATCTCATTCTCGAATCCGAAAAGGAGCTAGCATACCTCGAGGCCATCTCCATGGGACGTCCCATCTCGGAATACTGGGATGCGAAGGCTGCTGCAGAAAAGCTGCAGTATTTCGCCTCCTGCGGCTGGCATGGCCAGGGCCAAACAAGTCTGAACACGCCAGGATTCATCAATATGACCCTGAGGCAGCCGTATGGGGTTGTTGCGGCCATCATCCCTTGGAATGTCCCGGTTAACTTCTTCATAAACAAAGTGGCGCCTGCGATCGCGGCCGGAAATACGGTCGTCATTAAGAGTAGCGAAAAGGCGCCTTTGACTGTAAGCACACTACCCGTATTGGATTTGTGCTGTCCTTAATTCTAACTCCGTCTCAGTCGGCCAAAGTTGCTCACCTCATTCATCGTGCCGGATTTCCCCCAGGTGTGATCAATGTCCTGTCTGGTCACGGCCACATCTCCGGCAACACTCGCACATCATATGGACGTTCGAGTGATCACTTTCACAGGCTCGGGGCGCACAGGCCGTCTTATCCAAAAGGCAGCGGCCAACTCCAACCTGAAGAATGTGATCTTTGAGCTCGGAGGCAAGTCCCCGACTGTTATATTCCCAGATGCGGACCTAGAAAAGGCGGCGAAGGAGTCAGCGTATAGTATCCAAATGAATAGCGGCCAAGTGTGCATGGCCAACTCTCGAATCTATGTCCATACTTCCATCGCCGATCAATTTATCCCTCTGTTCAAGGCCAATTTCCAGTCCGTGTCGATGGGCGATCCCACAAAACCCTGCGTAAACCACGGTCCGCAGGCCGATGAAACCCAGTTCAACATTGTGAAACGCTACATAGAGCTGGGCAAGAAAGACGGCGAACTTATCCTTGGAGGAGGCGATGTCCCTGACCAAAAAGGTTACTTTATCCCGCCGACGATCTTCGCGAATACGCCAGAGAGCTCCCAGATCATGAAGGAGGAGATATTCGGGCCGGTGGTTAATATCAACGTGTTTGAAACCGAAGCCGAGGTCATTAAGATGGTAAACTCATCCGACTTTGGGCTCTATGCTGCGGTCTACACGCGAGATGTGAACCGGGCTATGCGCTTTGCTACGTCTATGGAGGCTGGTACCGTGGGCATCAACTGCACGAGTCCGACTGGTGCGTTTGATATGCCCTTTGGTGGATACAAGGCCAGTGGAATTGGGAGGGAAGGCATCCATCACAGTCTCGATAACTACCTTGAAACGAAAACTGTACATTTGAGGGTTGAAGGACTCTAAGTCAAGTACGATGTTTGTGGATTGTGTAATCACTACCATACTTCAGTCCATCTTATCGGCGGATGCTGAGCTGCAATATATAAAACGCATCCGAAGGACCACCTTACTACTAAATGTAAATATGTCCAGCCTTCAAACACTCAATCTCACTTGTCCAGGAACTACTATACAATATAAATACCAAAATTGCCAATAGCCCAATGGAGATAGCTATTTGGAATCTACATAGCAACACTCGAGTCTCGACCATCAGGTGTAGTTCCACCGGGAACCCTTAAAGCGGCACCCCGCACCCTATCGAATCCAGCCCAATGATTGAATCCAAAACATACGAACTTCCTTCAACTGAACAAAACACACGGTACAACCCCTCTTATTTCTTCCTCAACCCAATATACAAAGTAGCAAAAGAACAAATGCCCCGCACAGACGAAGCCGAACACTGGTTCAACGCCGTCTACTCCGCGGTGCAGGAAATCCCGCCAGGCAAAGTGACGTCCTATGGCCATATTGCTCTTCTTCTTGGGTATCGTAGGTTTACTTTTCTATATTGTTTCTATGGTCATATCGAGATATCACTGCGATATAAAGATGACACTAAAGATATGTAGCGCAACGACCCCGTCAGGTGGGGATTTGTTTGAAACATCTCCCTTCGAATTCGGAAGAGTACTATCATTCGGGCAATGTGCCCTGGCAGAGGGTGATTAATTCGAAAGGCATGATTTCGCATAGGTATCTACTATCTTTTTCCTATCCCTAGGCAGCTTTTGGCTTTCGTGGAGTATGTTTGTAGGGTTGATCGGTACTGATGTGAATAGGGAACCCGGCAGTGCGGAACGACAGGCGGAGGCATTGAGAGAGGAGGGAATCCAGGTTGAGACGGATGCTATGGGGGAGTTCTACGTGGATTTGGCTCGGTTTGGCTGGTTTCCTTCGGTGTTGCCCAGTGAGGAGGATGAAAGTGAACTGGAGGATGTAGTAGATGGGTAACGTTGGTTATGAATGTACGACGGGTTGATACTCCGTCTCTGTATAGAACCCTCATTTCATAAGTATCGCCAACATTGGGTCGTGGACTAAATATATCCGATCGCCATATAGTATAGTATATCCTCCCTTGTTATGAAGTTGCTGCCACACAAGCATTTACCTAAACAGCCGAAAGGAATGAATACAGGCCTGACGTCAAAAGGTCTTTTATGTCTAACGCAAGTCCCCATTGACTAGCCGACCCGACGATGACAGACGTAGAGGCAGACATGATATCAAGACTCTATGTAGTGAAAGAGATAAAGGAAAGATGGTAGTAGAAAAAAGAACAGAAAAGGGTAACGAAGAGCATGCGCGTCATGTCAAGGTGTCATAAAACATCCAGAGAAACGGCCGAACCAAAATGGATACATCCGCAGGGGAAATCAAGCAAGAACAGCCACCATTCAAAGGAAAAGTCATCACGCTGTTGTCGTCAAGTCTACCGCCGCTTCACTTCGGATGCCCATCCTTCGATCCCTTCGCCCCGACTGCCGGGGGGAACGCCCAGGTCGACGGCATCCATCCCTGCCGTATCCTTCATCCACGCATGCGATGCCATCCCACCAGCATTGGCACGTCGTTCGGGCGGGATTTCCAACATGGGCAACAAGAATTCACTGATGCGCATACTCTCTTCGGCCGAGAAATGGTACTTCTCCCGAAGGACGTCGGGTAGGGCCCAGTGACGCAGTCGATGGATGTTGCGCAATTCGCCCTTGCGGTTAAAGATCTCCTGCGACCACTTGCCAGAGAGGCAGAGTGATTTGGGGAAGGGACCGAGTAGTTCGATGATCTGTGCAATGTGATCGTCGTCTTTGCCGTATTTTGTACCAGATTGCGGATCGAAAAGGTAATCACCCGTGATGAGCTCGAAGACCTAGACATTGGTGAGCGGAAACCCTCCGGTCGGGGCGCAACCCCATCGCGCCGAGCGTAATTCCGTCGAACATACCATGCACGCCATACTCCATACATCCGTACTCGCACCCCACTTGGACCCGAGAATGACCTCGGGCGAGCGATACTGTCGTGTTTGGATGTCGTTCGTAAAGTGGTGGCCGACCCAGCAGGCATTCCCCAAATCAGCAATCTTGACCGAGATAATATCGCATTCGGGTTCATCTTTCACTTCGTTGGAGGATTTATTCAAGGAGATGCCGGATACTTCGCGTTCAAGGAGGTCACTAGCGCAGGTTAGCTACCGTTGCGGTCCCCGACGGGACATGGAGCATACGCAGTCTTTTCTCGTTGCTTCTGTTTCTCATCTTCATCCTTGATGCCGAGCATTTCTCTCATGGATGACTTCTCTGATGGGGCAGGTTCTGCAGCGGGTCAGTAGGCGGTCGCAAAACGACCCTGGAGTGCTCGACACGTACCCGACTCCTCATTGATCATCTGACTCAGACTACTCTGCGAGTGGTGCGAGCTGTGTTTGAAATCAAAGGTGGTGTTGAGCGGGCTCGGCAACGGTTGACTCCCCGTGATTAGGGTCCTGCGCCGCCGGCGGCCATTGCGGTTATCCTCTTTGTGCTCCTTCTTCTGCTCCTCCTTCACGTATGTCTTCACAATCTGTTCCACATCGCCGATCTCAATCAACACGTTCTCCGGCTTCAGATCGGTGTGGATGATACCGCATTCGCGGTGGAGGTAGTCCAATCCCAAGAGGACCTGTTTCGTAATCTGTTTTACCAGCGGCATCGGAATGCCGCGGTGATTCCATCGCTTAATCAAACCCAGTAGATTCTCACCCAATACCTCAAATACCATACATACGTGGACCCCGTTGGGACCTTTGTGTTCGAAGGAGTCGAGCAGACTGACGACATGCTTGCGACCCGGGTGCGACGGCTTGGCTTGCACAATGCGATTTAGGAGCTTGATCTCATCGATGGCAGTTTCGGTGTAGTGAGCGGCGGAACGAACGACTTTGAGGGCGACGTGTTTGCCGGTGGTGGTATCGCGGGACAACCAGACGGTGGAGAAATGGCCCCAGCCCAACTTGCGCACGACGACATAGCGACCGTTGTTATACGTTTCGCCGACCGTGACCGGGTGATACCCGCCCTTGCAGTAGTCTTCTGAATCCTCCTCTTCGGCGGTCGTCTCGATCTCGTCAACGGAGGAGGTGGAGGGGGATCGCGATTGCGGAATGGCGAGAGAGGGAGCCCTACCGGATGGAAATCGATCGATCAACAAGACGAACTCACACTAGAAAATCGCAACAGGGAGGAAAAACAAGCATACCCCTCTGTCGTAGAATCAGCGGCTGTTTCGTTGGTGACGATTGGCTTCAAATCGGTTCCTTTTCTGCGCTTCTTACCGCCATTGCCATTGGCGGCCGATGCGGCCACACTGGCCATCTGTTTTCCTTTATTCAGCACAGCCTTGGTGATATCAACCCCGTCCATAATGTCCGATTGGCGACGACGGTCGGGGAATCAGGTTGGAATGAATGGGGGGAGGAGCGGAGGGAAGGGAAGTTTGACGCCGACGGGCGATGAGGCGAAAAGGCGAAGAGAAAGTTGATACGGTTCCAGCTGGAGGTGGCGGGCGCAAACGTTCGAGACGAAGTGGCGGGGGTTAGAAAGAAGAATGCGTTGGGGGTGGGGGAGGATGTCCCGCGGGGAGGTAAAAGAAATTCACAAAAGGGAAAGGAGAAATAGAAAAAGGGAGAGGGGAGACGAGAGGTTGAGAGGGAAACGACGAAGAAGATTGAAGATTGAAGATGTTGTTGTTGTTATTGTGAGAGGGGCTCGAATCTTTTTCGGCGGTACGTTGACAATACCAGGTGTTGTTACCCTTTTACCGTCCGTATACTTACTGGAGTACTTCCCAAGATAGATCACAAACTCGTCTATCTCTAAAAGATCGGTCTAGGACGAAACGGAAAATATTACAAATAATAAGACTCAAAACAGGAAATAATGGCGAAGAAGGAAATTTCAAAGCAGTGTCAATGCGTGACAGCCACTCAAGACTTTCTATATCAAAGAATTCGTCCCAAAGAAAAAAAAAAAAAAAAAGAAAAAAAGATTGGCCATCAAATGGAACCCAATCCTTTTATGACGCAAACGACCTGTTTGCTAGGATGCCCGAATTCCCCCGACCTGATACTAAGTTGTAGGGGATGCAGAAACCCGTGGGAATGGGAATGGGAGAACTCAAAAGCAACCGATAGTGAAGTATTCAATCGAATTAATTTGTCAAGCGATCGCAAGTCAGCTTGTGTTGGGAAATGTGATGTCCGCAAACAGGCGTGCCAGGAGTCCGTAGTATAAGCGCGACGGAGTATAGGGACAAGGGGACAGAACCCCCGGTGGATATACCGACTGAAACACTACTATCCAGATGGATCGAATACTACCGGATGATGTCAAGATCATATAAGATCAGGTCCAGCCATCTATCCACCCCGCGGATCTCCATATCCATCCTCGGTCTGCGCTGAGTCCCAGGGACATTGACAACGATCTCCTCCCTACTTACTACACATCAACCCCATGTCTACCACGATAGAGTTGATTGACATAGGACTCTGTATGGACTGGATATATCTTTCAGCTAACCAGTCACTGCACTGCCCATTCAGGGGTCTAGATTTACACGTCAGCCCTTAGCGACCGCCGACTCCGTGCTGGTTGAGTCGCCCACGGGCCACTCGATGAGGGCCAGAGGGCACCAGTGACAGTGCCGCATTAGGCAGTCCGGCGCCACTCCCAACCGATCGGAACTCCCGGAATTATCATTTTTCCATAGGTCAGTCACGGGGTATTCACACGTGATGCCGAATATATCACGTGCTCTTGATGGCAGCATGTGGTGGCCTAGGGCATCAGCGTGTCACGGGTATCGAGCCTCCTCTCCATTTTGGGCATCGAAAGATGTGCGGTGATGCCACACTCGTCGCGTGGAATGCTCCATGAGCCCAATCGGTTGTGATCTTCGCCGTTAGCCTGGTCATCATTACGGATGGACCGAACCGTTACTATTTTGAGTCGAAAAGACAAAATATAAGCGACGATAAGTTGTCATAACGACAGCACGAACTAGTCAGCTTGATTTGGAAGCTCTCTTGTCTGTCTGCCGTGTGACTCCTCAGAGTCGCTACGATTAGTGCAAGAGTACAATACTGTTGTACTACCACACTGGTTGTCGGGAACCAAACCTGATTAAAATGATCGCCGCGCCGTGGTATGCTGCCCAGGGATTGCGCATGCCAAGTGATAGTGCAGCATATAGAGACAGCCAGTCCTCAACTCTACCCCACATTTATTTCGAGGGTCCTTCCCATGTCAGGGCGATCGTCTCTCCAGAGAGTGCATTTGGAACAAGAAGATATGTCGAGGTTGTGGATAATATTCACAGCAGGTTCCTGTCGCACTCGTGGGTTGGTGTATCCCGACCTGGTGTTTTCCGATAACCCTCAGCAACAGAACTAGTGCTCAACAAAATCCTATTATTTGATATAAAACTAGGCGTTGGTGTTCTTGCGCAATGGTCCACAGGAATAACGTTATATATACCTTGGTTAAGGTGAGAAATTCTATTTTGTATCCCACCAGAGAATGCTGGTTAGAAATGCCACGTAAACCTACCATCTGAAAGACAAGATGTACGCTCACTCCCCGCACAGTCCCCATTAGTGCTTGGCGGCAGGTACAGGATAGGATCATTGTGTGTAGTCCAGCGCAGGCCATCCAAATATCCCGAGTCCTACAGCTACGCTGTGGGCTTGCGAGTTTTATGAATGTGCCCTTGCAGTCAAGGTCGTACGGAGATTGAACTGCCCAATCAGCAGATATCTGATGGAAAGGAACAGTTTCGAGTCTCCACATTCCCGCAGCGATAGCTCCTGCATAGGGATACCCTCCAGCCTCTGATAGAAGCTACCTATCTCGTGACATCACAGTCGCCAAAGGCGTGATGGTCGTTGTCCCATTTGCGGGTATTCCTGAACGAACCCTTTTCCATAGGGCTACAGAATCTTGGTCATCCCACTTTATCAGCCATGATACATGTCCCTTGCAGTGTGATCGGCCAGTGCAAGCTTCAAACATCGATCACTGGTGATGTCGATGGCGACGGCCCTTTGCGCAAAACATATATGTAGACCATGAATTGCTGCACCAAGAGTGGTAATGGCGTGATACCCTGGACAGAGGGCATGCCTTGCGTCCCTATCAGACTATGTATCTGTCCACGCATATACATTCCAGTGGTTGTAGAGTAGGACCCACTCGCTATAGGTAATATAGCGGAAAATCCCACATTGTGTTTGTGTGCCTGGCAGCTTTAAATATCCCGGCTGGCACTCATTGGGCCATACCTGGAGATGGAGGAGAACTTTCGCATGGGTTCTGAACCATCATGGAATCCAAGTCCTGGAAAAGCGTGTCAAAAGAGAGCCAAGCCTCGTCAGGGCAAACGCTCTTAGGCGACGATCCCCCGCCAGGGAGGTGGGCAGAGCCAGCGGTGGAACACTCGGATCTGCGACTAGTGCGCGATGACATCTCTATGGATATATTTCTAGTGGCCGCTGCAGAGCTGGCCGAGAGATTTACCTATCGGTCGGTATCAGCACCAATACGTATGATAGACCCACCTCATGGCTAGCTGGCCTACTGACTTGGGTTCCAGAGAACTATATTCAGAATCCCCGGGACGATCCATCGCACCCGGGAGCGCTGGGAATGGTGCGCGTGACAGTGATAGAAACTTACTTGGATTTCGCTAACGACAGATTAGGGCCAGACAATAGCGACGAGCATCAACTACATTTTTGTTACGTGGTGCTACCTATCTCCGGTTCTAATGGGTATCATAGCAGATAGCTTTCTGGGTCGGTTCAAAACTATCATTCTAGGAACTGGGTATGATAGTTTACGTACAGCCTAGGCCATATACTGACAATCTTGATAGACTATCGGCAGGCGGGGTATTGATTTTATTTGCCACTTCTCTCCCAGGGAGTCTGGAGAACGGAGCTGGTTTCCCCGGGCTTGTGGCTGCGTTGATCTTGATCGGACTGGGGTAAGGTTGATACAACCCCCGGGCGGAATATATAACTGAGTGTTTCTAGAACCGGTGCTATCAAGAGCAATGTTGGACCACTGATTGCAGAGCAGTATCAGTCTATCGGGCCGCGCGTGAAGACCTTGCCAGATGGTGAACAGGTTCTGGTAGACCCAAACATTACTATCCAGGCGATATATGCCCGATATTACTGGTCAGTTACCATTCTCACTATCTTCCTTTCGTCCATCCTAACGGGGATCTTAGGATAATCAACTTAGGCGCACTATCGGTTGTCCCCGTCTCGGTAAGTCCCTTTTCTTCCCACCAGCATTGGATTATCATTCACAAACCTCTAGTGGTTAGAGCTGAAAGTGGGTTTCTGGGCTGCTTTTATGCTACCTTTATGCTTTTGGGCTCTGGCAATGATCGCTCTTCTGGCTGGTCGCACGCGTTATAGTAAGAATATCTATGCATTATCTTCTTCAGTCGCTAATGGGGATAGTTGTGCGACCCCCGAATGGATCAGCTATTGCCAAGGCAATGCGAATACTATGGATTGGTATCAGAAGCGGAGGCAATCTCGAGGCAGCCCGGCCTGCATCACTGGAAAAGACCGGTGTCTCCGTGCCATGGGATGATGTGTTCGTGGACGAACTTAAATGTGCCCTGGTGGCATGTCGTGTATTGTAAGTACTTCGTGCTGAAAGGTATAAAATATATGTTACTCACAGGTGGCTTAGTTTGATCTTGTATGTGCCGAAGCATCTAAACATACCAGACCATCAAGAGAGCTAATTTAAACAGTCCATTATACTGGATTTGTAGTGGCCAGGCAAGTTCAAACCTTGTCAGTCAAGGCGCCTCGATGAACACTCATGGTGTACCGAATGATATGAGTATGTGTGACTGTTGAGGTTGATGTATGCATGACTAACTTATAGACAGTGGGATGTATTAACCCCATCACGGTCCTCATTGCAGTACCATTGTTGTATGTTCCATATTTTATGACATTGTGTTGACCACACTGACAACCGTACCAGTGAGCGCTTTGTTTATCCGACGTTGCATCGCTTGCATATCAAGTTCAAGCCAATTAGTCGGATCGCGACAGGCCTTCTGTTGTCGTCTTGTGCGATGGCACTAGCGGCCGGCCTCCAGGAACGTATGTAGACTGTTTATCATACTGAATTACATGTTTCACTAACCGTAGCTAGTGATCTACGAGACCTCCCCATGTCAAAGAAACCCAGCAGCCGATAGTTGCAAAGGAGTCTCTCCGATTCGACGGGTGAGTTCCGCCAACCCCAAGGTGTGAAACGTGTCTCTAACAACCCCAACCAGATCAGCATACTTTTGCAAATACCAGTTTACTGTCTGATGGGTCTTGCCGAGCTGTTCGCAATGCTATCCGGGATGGAGTATGCTTATACCAAAGCGCCACAGTCCATGCGTAGCATTATCATGTCCCTTTTTCTCCTGGCCGGCGCATTCGGTTCTTCCATTGGTGTTTCTCTTTCGCCGACATCTGTGGATCCCAAGGTCTTGATAGAATATATATCGCTCAGTGCCACTATGCTGATGGCGGCTGTCATATTTTTTTTGTGTTTCCGAAAATATAACAGGATGGAGGAGAGTATGAACAAACTAGTCAATGGGGATCGCCCGAGGAGGGAGTCATGAAGCACAGTTAACACACTCCGTCTACAAAGGCCAAATTGATCTGCCATGTATATATTTTAGTATACGCTTGGATGTCTATAGTGTCACCTATCCTCCAACACGCTTGTTTATCTTAATGTGTACGGAAATAATTTAACACCATGTGCTCTACTGGCTGGTGATTCACATTCAAATATCTCAATTCGCGTGTTGCCTAGAGATTCGACGAATGATTGAGTAGTATTCGAACATGGCCCTAGTCTCAGTCTGTGGAGATTCTACAATGGCAGTGATGTAAATCCAACTGTAGAAAGTTAGCTATCAAGAAGCCACAGCAACCATGGCACACGCAGTCTAAAAACATATGAGACATTTGTCAAATGCGATTATATGAGAATTACCAATCTCTGGACGGAAAGTCGGGTCTGGTTCCCGAATCCACACCCATGGATCGGTATGCCGAGTTCTTGGTGCGGAAAAGCTAATGCTGCTAATACGTTGCAGATGGACAATCGCCTGTCACTCGAGTGTCGTGCTTGGATAATGCATTGTTATGTATTACTACTCAATGTCTAGCGCACACCGGCTTGCTGTTTTGGAGAAGATATGGAACTACGCGACGGGGAAGCGAGGTATTCTTACATACCTGCACTGTATAAAATGACGAACAAAACTCTCAAACTCTCTACCAGTCTGCCTGCTACGTCATGAGCCAACTTTATCTTTGCCACAGCCGACCAAGCTTTATTAAAGATGTACATGCGGACCTAGACGGCTGTTTCATGGAAAGATCATACCGCTGAAATGGCGAACGTTGCAGCGCCGAATATCCCACTAGCTCTTGCTCCAGGGTCGAAGGGCCCGGAGCAGCTCAAGACTGACGGCTTTAACGCAAACGCACAGGTCACAGGTCTGATATACGTTTATTATTAGCTATACTTTCTGCCACGAGTGGAGCTAACTTGTCGTCATTCCCGCAGATGACGGTCGCGTGGATATCGCGCTTAACGAGGACGACCCACAGGTAGCTAGCCTGTTGGATGCTCTCCAGCGAAAGACAACCCGTCGCCCATCGCAGGTTCAACGTGACGATACTCCTTTTCCAGTTCGGCTAAACGTGGTGATTCACGTCGTGGGCTCGCGCGGCGACGTGCAACCATTCATCGCCTTGGGTCGAGCTATGAAAAGACATGGACACCGCGTGAGACTAGCAACTCATCTGGTATTCCGGGATTTTGTGAAGCGCAATGGACTGGAGTTCTTCAATATCGGGGGCGATCCGGCTGAGCTCATGTCGTTTATGGTGAAGAATGATAAGCTGATCCCAAAGATGGAGACTCTTAGGCAAGGGGGGGTCGGAAAACGTCGCAGAGACATTAGGATAATGCTCGGCGGGTGCTGGAGATCTTGTTTTGAAGCTGGCGAAGGTATCGATATGACTAGTGACGAGGCCATCACGGCGGCACCATTCGTGGCCGATGCTATCGTCGCGAATCCGCCCAGCTTTGCCCATATCCACTGTGCAGAGAAACTGGCTATTCCATTGCATCTAATGTTCACGTTAGTCTCTACTGCATGGCTCTCTTGAGTTGCAGCTGCTGATGGCTTTAGAATGCCATGGTCCCCTACTCAAGCCTTTTCGCACCCGTTAGCAAATATCCGGGTGGGCGATATCAAGCCGTCGGTAGCAAACTTCGCCTCTTACGGTCTGATGGAGATGGTTATCTGGGAAGGTGTCGGCGATCTTGTTAATTCGTTTCGTCGTTTTGAACTGGGTTTGGAGCAGCTGGATGTTATACGCGCTCCAAGTCTGATTTCCCGGTTGCGCATTCCCTTCACCTACATGTGGTTCGTATGCTGTCCCTGTACCTGAATCCAACCATTAAGTGAATGCAATAGGTCACCCTCACTCCTGCCAAAGCCAGAAGATTGGCAGGAGCATATCGAAGTAACGGGTTTCAACTTCCTAGCCGCAAACACCGACTTCGTGCCTCCATCAGACCTGGTTGAGTTCTTAGCTGCAGGCCCGCCACCAGTCTATATTGGATTCGGCTCTATCGTGGTCGATGACCCAGATGCTCTGACCAAGATGATTCTAGACGCCGTTGAAATGACCGGCCAACGCGCATTGATCTCTAAGGGATGGGGTGGTCTCGGAGCCGAAAGCATCAATCGCCCGGACGTCTTCTTCCTCGGAAACTGTCCCCACGACTGGCTGTTCCCACGGGTTTCCTGTGTAATCCACCACGGAGGCGCAGGAACGACGGCTGCCGGCCTTGCCTTAGGCCGGCCAACTACCATTGTCCCTTTTTTCGGAGACCAGCCCTTCTGGGGTGCTCTGATTGAGCATAACGGAGCAGGACCGTCGCCCATCCCCCACAAAAAGCTTACTGCCGATCGTCTGGCCGATGCGATCCACTTCTGTTTGAAGACCTCCACCATCGAGAAGGCGCAGATCCTGGCCGAGAAAATGTGCGCGGAGGACGGCGCCCGCGATTGCTTAGCGAGCTTTCATAGCCAACTCGATCTTCGTCGGATGCAGTGCATGCTATGTCCTGATCGTGCCGCTGTCTGGCGTGTTAGACGAACCAAGATACTGCTCAGTGCTTTTGCAGCTACTTACCTGGTCCAGCAGAAGAAGCTCAACCCGAAAGATGTCAAATTGTATGCAATACCGTCTGTGTTCGACGCTTCCCCATGTGCTAACATATATTCCACAGGTACCGTGGAAAACGCTACGACATCAGACAAGGCTGTGAAGGGACGGACAGCTTCACCGGTGCCATGAGCAATTTCCTCACCGGGCTCGTCGACGTGCCCGTTGACGCAATCCACAATATCGCGAGTCCGGCTGCGGACCGTTTTGCGGAGAACTACAACTTGCCATCCTGCGAGGCGCGTAGAGCCATGTTCACGCAGCCAGCCTCTGACGCAGCGCCGAGTGCAACCTCAGAAAAGGAGCGTGCGCAAACTACTGATGATTCCAAGGAGACCGCTAGTTTGTCATCCTCGATGACCACGCAGTCGCAGGAAGGAACACCCTCGATGGTTGTCAAGCGAAATCCCTTGCAGCGGGTAGCGATTAACTCGAGTTATCTGGGTCGCAGGGTGCTGAACTGGGTGGTTGAAGTACCCATGGGGGTCACCCTGTTGTTTTCTCAGTTCGCGCATATTGCTCCACGATTCTACAATGACGAAACTGTGCGCGAGCTACCTGAGGTGACCGGCATCCGGTCGGGATTTGTTGCGGCCGGAAAGGTACATGTTCCGCGAGCATTCATATGTGATTGAATAGTACTTGTCATGCTAATTGACCTAGGAACTCGGATACGGCTGCTATGACGGTGTCACTGGTGTTGTAACGCAACCCAGCCGCGGGTGGAAAGATGGTGGGTTTGGTGGGATGACCAAAGGCGTGGGGAAAGGTTTGGGTGGCTTGATCATTAAACCTCAAGCTGGTAAGAGTTGTCCGTGATCTTCTGAATTCAATCAATCTGATCAACATTTGCTTTCTAGGTATTTTTGGCTTGATCGGCTATCCGCTAAATGGCGTACATCGAGCCATTGAACATTCATATGGAGCGGACCGACAGGGTTACATTGTCAAATGTCGCATCAGGCAAGGGGTGGCAGAATCTCAGGCTGCGTCACAGGAGGAGAAGATGGCTGTCCTGGAGAAATGGAAAACTTATGAGGAAGGAGTTCGATTGAAGCATGAGAAGAAGGCTCGCTGATGTTGGAGGTTCGATCCTATTGCCTGTGCATATTTGTTGCAACAGCACCGAGCAAGTATGTCCTTCTATCAACGCGTACAAAATTATAGTGACCAAATGATATCAATTTTCTTTCCTGACACTTGAGGAAACAAGGTAACAAAGTAGCAATTTAATGTCATTTTGTTTCGTTTAAAGGTAAGTCACAAATGACAGTATCGTGGAGCAAAAAGCGGGCAGTGATTATTCATTCGGGATCCCATCGGCAACCCAGCTCCACTATGCAATGTTCTTGCACCACCCATAGACACTACACACTACATCCATTCTGGCCCTTTGAAGCCCCCTTACGCGAGACTGAGCTATTACCAATAAGGTAAGAAGTACAGAACCCATACAATGACGACGATGGAGCCGGTTTTTCAATGCCACTGTGGATTACGCTATCGCCGCAAGGAACACCTTATCCGCCACGCAAAATGCCATTCTGAAGCAAACTCCCCTCAATGCCCATTTTGTGATAAGACATTTGGTCGGAAGTGAGTATCTACCATTGAGAGAGCCTTTAATAGGCCTGGAATGCCAATACCATCCCTATTCCACCTCCGAGGCAATGATGTGAATCGATAGTGACGGTGCAACAGTGACACGCTCCGCCAACATGTCCGTACACACCATCAAAACAAGGACATTCCTCGCGGCCGTGCAGCCCAGGCGTGCAGTTATTGTCGCTCGCGAAGATCGAGATGTGACGGAAATTTGGATGCTCCCTGTGCAGCCTGTGTGCAGCGAGGGCTTCAGTGCTCCTTTACACAGTCTGCTCAGCGCTGTGAAGGACAAAGTTCACAAAGCTCAGTTGTACACCCTGCCTCGGCAAGTCTTGGCTTAAGGCGGCACTCTGAGTCTATTGAGAAAAGCCCGAATAGAATACTGCCCTACATCCAGGCGTATTTCGAGAAATTTCATCCCTACTGGCCGTTCCTCCACAGAGCTACGTTTGATCCTAATAATGAACCTGCGTTCCTCCTACAATCGGTCGCGATGATAGGATTGTGGGTGTCCGAGGGTGGCCAGCCCTCGGCGATGGATCTGCATGCACAGCTGACCACGTCTATCTATCAACAGAAGGTTAGCTTCATGATAAACGTTCCGTTCCATTAATCTTTCCTTCGTCCTAATTTTTGGGTTCGTTTTTGTTTTTCTTCATTAACATAAGGTTCTCGGATAGGATCGATGGGATGTATCAAGCCGGCGTGGCGAACAGCAACAGGGTTGTCATTCTAATACTCCCGGATCTATCGATCCCTGGCCGATGGCAACCTACCAGGGGATACTGCTACACCTCATTTTCGCTCTTCTACAAGGTGGCCAGGATCGACTAGACCTCCGAATGAAACAAAGTCTTTCTGAAATCCCCTCCCAGCTTCTGGTCGCGCTGGTCCGCAGCTGCCTGCAGCGAAACATGTTTTCCTATCCGACTATGTTCGCGCACTTCAACTCTGCCTCAGTGCCGGACGTTTTTATCTGGGTCGGTATTGAGGAAGTCAAACGTTTCGCCTTGGCCCTGTACAAAGTATGCCGCCGATGCCGCGTCGATGACGCGAAACTTCTTTCCTTGGCCGACCTACAATTTGCCATGCCGGATAGCGACGAGTTATGGCATGCTAGCTCTGGTCTGGCCTCACGGATACCGGCGTCTTATAGCGATAGAAATAAGGAGGATAATTGGATATCGCAGGCGGCCAGGTTTCTGCAATCTGATGGTGCAGATTTCGATTGGATCTGAGCTACATGGCTGTACGTCGTCTTGAGACTTGGCATATCAATACCAATGTTTAAGACTGATGTCTCAGGCGTTATCGAATAGACTTTGGTCTGAGCTACTGGCATCAATCGTGCTGCAATATAAAAGAGGTTTATTGGTCATGATCACAGTATAACTGCAGTCGTGCCAAGGCCTTGACAACTTAAATAGATTAACATACAAGAGAAGATCACCGACGGCAAAGAGATTCGGCAGTCGTGATATCCGAGTTACTGTCTTGAAAAAGGTTCAGGCTAATCGGAGAAATCCTTCAGAATGTGGAGCCCAAACACCAAGATTCCCCGCGCCCCCCGCATTTCTATCTGGGATACTTAATGCTTGTTTGCTCGGAGCTCAAATACCTGCAGAATGATACTAACACCGTTAGGGCTCCAGTGAACAATCTTACCATGGTCAGGCTCGGCATTTTTGTAGCGACAATCCTGTCGTCTACGGCGCTGGCCTCGGAGCTGTACATCGACACCACGAGTGGTCCAGTAGAAGGCTTCTACAACAGTTCCTCCGTTCGTGCATTTCTAGGCATACCGTATGCCGAGGCAGCTGGGGGGTCACGTCGATTCAAGCCACCCGTGCCCAAATCGCGATCTAACGAGACGGTTCAGGCCGATTCATTTCCACCGACATGTCCGGGGCAGTACACCTTCTCCAACGAGTCTATCTGGAGTGTCCTGCCCTACATGCCATGGAACACGCAGAGCATGTCGGAGGACTGTCTTGCGATCAATATATGGACCCCCAAAACCAAGAAAGAAAATGGTAAATTAGCCGTGATGATGTTCATTTATGGTGGAGGGTTCACGCAGGGCGGGTCGGCGATCCCCTTCTACGACGGGACGAACTTAGTCGAGGATCACCAGGATATCGTTGTCGTTACGTTTAAGTGAGTGCAATCTAATTGTGGGAGCTTCGCAGCTTACCATCGGCTCATAGCTATCGCGTTTCTATATTCGGGTATCCTAACGCGCCGGGCCTTGAACCCGGACAGCAGAATGTTGGACTTCTTGACCAGGTACGCCGCCAGACGTATGTCGCTCTTCTATGGATGAAGAATTAATGAAGTCAGAGACTTGCCGTTGAGTGGGTGCAGCGTAATATCGCGCAATTTGGCGGAGATCCTTCACGAATTATGCTGTTTGGCCAGAGTGCCGGAGCAGCATCGACAGACCTGTACACTTACGCGGTTCGTATATGGGTCCATATGGACGGAAGCTGAAACTAACGCTGTATTGACTGGCAGTACCCGAAGGATCCCATCGTACACGGCGTGGTAATGCAATCGGGTGCCGCATCCATCATTATAAACGAAGACACAGCCCACCAGAACTGGCAGAACCTGTCCCAGGCACTAGGTTGCAGGACTCTGAAGTGCATGCAGGACAAGCCGTGGGAAGATATACTCGAAGAAGTGTCTTCTGGGTCCTACAGCTTTAGTCCGGTGGCAGACAACGTAACTGCATTCGCTGACTTCGAAGCTCGTGCAAAGCAAGGGGGCCTTGCTCGGCTGGTAAGCTTTCTATCGGTCTACATACGGCCAGTAACTGATTCTTGCAGCCAACATTGATCGGCGGCGCCGATCGGGAGGCATCAGCGTACATGAATCTTAGCTCCAAGTCTATCAATGAGACACTGGTCTACACAGCCACTCAGAACACATTTAATTGCCCGATTGTTGAGACCGTGGGCAACCGCCTCGAGCAAGATATTCCCACCTGGCGATACCTTTACCACGGTAATTGGTCTGGGTTGAGTCCAACCCCATGGCTTGGAGCGTATCATTCTAGCGATGTACCCATTGTCTTTGGGACATACAACGAGACAACTATTCAGCCGCCCTCCAGTCCAGAAGAGGTTGCAGCGAGCAAATACATTCAGGGTACTATTATTTACCACAACTTTCCCGGATCCTAGCTAACGAGGTTAGGCGCATGGGTGGCATTTGCCAAAGACCCTTGGAACGGGTTGAGTGACTATGGATGGCCCCAGTTTACCCCACAGAGTATGTTTGATCGCCACCCGTATTGATTAATTGCTAATAGACAACCTTCAGACCGGTCACTAGTGAATTTAGCTCTGGAAAACCGTATCCCGGCAACGATAAGCTCTGCAGAGAAGTGGGATTCGCATTGTCGTAGGGGGAAGTTTAGCCCCTAGGGTACGGCTCGTAGATTCGTGTCGGAATTGAGTACATGGCCGAGTGAGAGGTGATTATGAACTTACGACGATATCGCTGGAGGACAAATCGCAGGCTGAGATGTTGTATGCTCTGGGTGACGGAGGCGTGGTTAAATCACGCACATTTCTTTTTCTTGGAATGCTAGGAGAACTGGCTATAGGCAATAAATAAATGAATAAAGTCCAATGAAGCTCTCTGAAACGGATCTGCCTAAGGTTCGTCTTTCTACTATTTATATGTCCTACTTTTGTATGGGAGCTCCGCCACAACCTGGCCCGTAGGATTGGAGTAAGATTTAGTTTAGGCCCAATCAGTTTCTAATTCAGCCAAGAACAAGCGGACTAGCCAATTAGGTTAATTGAATATCATCTGGATGTGTTGGCAAAGATACTTTATGTGATCTCCACTCATGAACAAGCTGGCCAGTGAGAATACATGAGTTACAATGATGATATGGCGGAGCTTGTACTCCGGTAAGGCATCCATCCAGCAATTCATACTTTCGGAGAATATCACCAAATAGCAGTAAACTCATATTACTATAAAGCGCTCTCGTTTTCCTAAATGATGTCGATTCCTCATCACGAGTCATTCGTGCTCAAGTCTAGCCATCATGTTATCCCTACCGTCTATTCGAGCTCATCAGCTTCTGCAATTAGTTTCGTTTCTCTTGGCCACTCTTGCTTATACTGAAAATTCCTGCCCACTACAGACTCCCTTATACCCTCCACCGCGTGATCATGTCTCCAGACACGATGTCAAGGCGGCTTCCAACAACCTCACCCAAGCGATTGAAGCAGCCCTAACTACTGGTGCCACTGATCTCGGCTCACTGCCTATCAACACAACGACATTCGCTATCAAAGTATTCTCCTCCCACACGGAGGACTCTATCTATGAATACCTCTACACCTCACCAACGCACAACCCCAAATCGGGTGAGGGTGTAGAGAATACGACACTTGATAGTGTTTATCGGGTGGCAAGCATTTCGAAACTCCTCACGGTATTAACCCTGCTGGCACATGACGGATATACTCACTGGAACCATCCAATCACGGATTTTATCCCAGAGCTGGACGCAATACCTCGTAGTCAAAATTCCCGGATTCGATGGCGAGATATCACGATCGGTGATTTGGCTGCACAGCTGAGTGGTGTGCCCCATGATTGTATGTTGTGTCCACTCCCGAAGCCTGGACATCGATGAACTAACTGTTGTTCATATAGACGGATTTGAGGATCTCGCCGGTAAATATAGTAACGAGGAAATGATGGCCATGGGGCTTCCTGCAGTTCCAGCGAAGGATATCCCAACATGCAATCAGGGCGAAGGTCTAAATGGGGGTAATCCGTGCGACAGAGAAGGTGCAGTCAAGCGATAGATTCTCGTAGCTCTCAAACAGCTAACAGGGCATAAAAGCCTTCCTCCGTGGCATCGTCAGTGAAGATCCGACGTTTGCTCCTGGCACCACGCCCGCATATTCCAATGCAGCTTACCAGCTTTTGCGCTACGCGATGGAGAACATCACCGGAATCGAATTCCCGTCTATGTTCGATAACAGCATAGTGAAACCGCTCAATCTCAACTCCACAAGCCTTCTCACCCCAAAGAATGATAACACTGGTATCATCCCGGTCAACGCGACGGCCAGCCTGTGGGATTTTAATCTGGGTGACGGTGACGCGTAAGATGCCCTACACCCTTCCGAGTGACAAAACTGACAATACCCTAGCTTTGGGGGTGCATACTCCAGTGCCAACGATCTTGCCGTCATTGGTCGTTCCATTCTGCAATCCCACTCTGGCTCCTCAGCATTGAATCTCTCGGCAACCCTGACCCGCCACTGGCTCAAACCGCTGAGCCATACCACCAGCTTTAGAACATCCGTAGGGGCGCCGTGGGAAATATTCCGCTACGAGCTGCCGAACCGACCTAACCACGTCATTGACGTCTACTCCAAGTCAGGAAATCTAGGAGCATACGCCGATATCATTGCGCTCATTCCAGAGTATGAAATTGGTTTTTCGATCACAGCCGCTGACCTCCCGACGAACCCGCTGATGAATGTATGGGGGCTAGCAGACCTAGTCATTGACCGGCTCACTCCTGCGTTTGACAAGGCCGCTCGCCAAGAAGCAAACAGCACCTATGCAGGCACATACCAGGGCCCAGGGGGTAATTCCACAGCTGATTCGTATGTCACCATTACCACGGATCACGACAAGCCCGGTCTCCAGGTAACTGAATGGGTGAGCAATGGCATCGACTTTCTTCAGTCTCTGGCAGGTCTTTCGGGGTTTGAAGGGCTAGCCGTCACGTTATATCCCACTGGTATTGAGGAGAGCGTACATGGCGACAGAGTGAAACACGTGTTTTTCCGCAGTGTATTTGACTACGATACGTCTGGATCGTCAAAGGGTCTTATCTCGGCTTGTCAGTCTTGGCTGAACGTCGATGGCTCTCGAGTTGGCAACATTGGCGTTGATGAATGGGTGTTTACCGTTGAGAAAGGTCAGGCAACCATTGCTGAGCCTCGACTATTGAGAAAAGAGTTGCGCCGAGCATAGAAGGGACTCGTTGATTTTACCACTGGTGTTCTATGCAGCATATGCTACATTTTGGTGTAGCTATAGATGTTCTTTTCTTTCGTAGTATTGTTTACTTCGCTTTCGTTATTCCGTTCGGTCTTTCACGGAGCTTGCGCTGGCTGAGAATTGATAAGCTGCAAGCACATGGTATTTCTGTTACCTGACCATATTTGCATCCGCAAGGGAGTAATGATCCTTCAGAAGAACTTGGAAGGGACGTGCTTCATTCAACATTCTATTAGGGACAAGGAATATGCTCACGTTGTACAGCGTCTAGAAAGGCACACTAATACCAATTCTTCTCTGCTGAATGCCATCTCGGCAACTTGCATAGATATTCCTCTCACGGGTAAAACCTCAGACTCCACCGCTGGAGCATTGAAACAATTGCAGCATTCGTACAAGCCCTATACTCGGAGATGATGTGCGGATGTAGGTGAGTCACGGCCTCCGAATTCCGGTGACCCCAGATTGATTTCCGACTGGCTGGTCTTCGAAACTCGGGCCTCCCCGAGCGAGATATCCATGATCAGTGTCATGAGGCCGGAATAATTAGCTAATCGCACATCCAGCAAACGGAAAAACAGGCGTAAGGCGATCCGGAAGTGGCCATCCGAGGCATGATATTCCATGCGATCGGCGTTAAGAAGGAGAATTTTCCTCAAGGAGTTAGGAATTACCCCCGAGCCCCGAGACCACGGATCTGATAACGGAATCATGCCGACCCCGGCTGCCGTTGACCAATGGTGGTGCATGGCAGAGTCTTTTTCCGCTTTGCCTCCCTTATCTGATCGAGTACTTAAAAAGAGGCGCGTCCAGGTACCCCAGTCAACAGTTCATCTTTTTTTCCAATTTCATTATTGACACAAAATGGCCAGTTCTTTGAGAAATATCATTGTTGTCGGAGGGTCATATGTGGGAAAGGTTCGTCATGACTGAGTTTCTACCTGTTCATTCCTGATGCCTAATACTAAATTTGAATTCAGACCACAGCCCAAGAGCTCGCACAAGTAGTGCCGAACACGCACAGGGTAGGATCCTGAGTTGACATACTATTTGCTTTAAGTGTCTGACCTTAAACCTACAGGTGCTCCTGATTGAGCCACACAGTCATTTCCACCATCTCTTCACCTTTGTAAGCATGCATGATATCTCTGTGCCTGATTCCAACTTACTAATGTGTCTATTGTACAGCCCCGGTTCGCAATCGTTCCCGGACAAGAACACAAAGCCTTCATTCCATACACGGGAGTCTTCCCGAGTACCTCAAGCCCAATCAGACATGCCGTAGTGCAAGCTAGGGCTCTATCCGTGCAGCCGCAACACGTCAAGCTGGATCGTGAATGGCAAGGTTCTAGTCAAATTCCCTTCGAATATCTCGTCGTCGCAACCGGCACCCGCCTCGTACAACCGGCCGGTATGAGGCATGATGACAAGCTCTCCTCCGTCGCATATCTGCAGAGCCACCAAAACGACGTGAAACGGGCAAAGTCCATCCTCATCGCCGGCGGTGGTGCAGTCGGCGTCCAGATGGCGACGGATTTAAAGGAGTTTTACCCCGATAAGGAAATCACAGTAGTGCAGTCTCGGCCCCAGTTAATGTCGGGGTTCCATGAAGGTCTGCATGATCTTGTCAAGGCGCGTTTTGATGAGCTTGGAATCAAGTGAGTGCAACATGATCCTAGGCTACAGGCGTGTGCATTGGACTAATTATAATGCTTTACAGATTCGTGACTGGAGCTCGTGTCAAAATCCCCGCCGAGGGTTATCCCACTCAGGGAGGTCCATTTAATGTCGAGCTCACCAACGGCACGCAATTGTCGACAGAATTTGTGATCTGCGCTACTGGCCAAACACCAAATAATGGTCTCATCAGTGAACTGACCCCCTCCACGTCGGAGTCTCTGATTAACCCCGATAATGGCTTCATTCGGATTCGCCCCACGATGCAATTCCTTGATCCCAAGTACTCCAACCTGTTCGCAGTCGGCGACATCGCCGATACAGGACTGCGGAAGGCTGCTCGGCCCGGCTCAGCGCAGGCCGCTGTGGTCGCAAAGAACATCCAGGCTATGATCGAAGGCAAGAATCCCGAGGACGTCTTTCCCCGGATGCCGGCAGCGATCCATCTGACTCTGGGAATGGTATGTTGCCCTGATAGTGGGGTCTTTGGATTATTGGACCAGGATTGACCGTTTCCAGAAATATAATGTCGTCTTCCGCAATCCCAATGTCGCCGAAGGGCAGACTGAGCCCACCATCATTAAGAGAGATGAGTGAGTGTCCCTGTTTCTACCAGATATTCACTTACTAACAGAATATGCAGTGGACGAGAGGATATGAATGTCGAGGCGTTCTGGCAGCGGCTTGGGGTTTCCATTGACAGCTCTAATCAGTACCATCTGTAGAGCGACAATTTCGTCAAGCCACACTTATTCTGATTGTGCCATGATTTTGAACTTGTTACAGTCATAATGTATATATACCCAATAAACATTATATTTTGTATTACAGGACTTTCCATCGAAGTTTCTCAGGTACGAAAAGCTATCTGGGTTGCTGGTTTACATTTTTCTGTTGAGGAATTAAACGGGTGATGCTAACTAACGTTGGCCCTAAGCAGCCACTAAAATGGTGTCAGCGTGTAGAAGAGTGACGAATCCACGACAAAATCTCCGACAATACGAGGATCTTCAGACCCCCTATTTTGAGATGAATGGTTTTAAAAAGTATCTTACACTCTATCCCTGGTCCCATATTGCAGATTCCTGTCAATACTTTTCAAAATATAGGTCGCACCAAGCGACGCCGGCCCGCCTCATCATTCCAGCTAGCGACAATGGCCGAATCGCCGTTTAGAGTTATTATCGTCGGCGGCTCAGTGACAGGGCTGACACTGGCGCATTGTCTTGATCGAGCAGGAATAGATTATATTGTGCTGGAAAAACATCAGGAAATCCACCCACAGATCGGCGCATCGGTGGTGATCTTCCCCAACGGAGGCCGAATCTTAGAGCAGTTGGGTCTGTACCAGAGGATACAAGAATTGGCCCAAAGGCTCCGACGGATTCATACATGCTTTCCTGACGGGTTTCACTATGACAACAATGTACCTGAGCAGGTGAAGAAATTGTATGTTCATCGTTATTATCTATTGGCCTTAGGCACTGAGTAAAGCATCTATAGATTCGGCATGGACTTTGCTATCTTGGAGCGAAGACAGCTGCTTGAGGTCTTGTACACGGGACTACAGGACAAGTCCAAAGTACATACCGGTCAGCAAGTGACCAGTGTGTTGCCGACTGAAGCTGGCGTATCGGTGACAACGGCCGACGGGACCAGATATGATGGTGATCTCGTTGTCGGAGCGGATGGAGTCCATAGTTTCGTCCGGTCGGAGATGTGGCGCATCGCTGATCTGGAGCAGCCACGGCTTATATCAAAAAAGGAAAAATCGGGTAAGTAGACATGACAAATAATTGACCTTGACTAATTGGCATAGATATGACGGTGGAATTTGCGTGTGTTTTCGGTATCTCCAATCCAGTGGAAGGGGTCAAGTCTTGGGATCATGTCATCCGATATAACCCCGGAGTGACGCTCTTCGTCTTTCCTGGAACAGATAATGGCATATTCTGGCTCCTATTTCGAAAACTTGACAAAATGTATACCTATCCCAACACGCCTCGGTTCACGAAAGAGGATGCGACTTCCACATGTGAATCATTAGCCGGCCTTGCTGTGTGGGAGAACGTTCATTTCGGTGATATCTGGAGGCAACGGCGAACCTTCCATATGACAGCGTTGGAAGAAGGCCTGCTAAGAACATGGCACTATGGCCGCATAGTCTGTATTGGCGACAGTGTTAGCAAAGTGAGAGACTCTTATAGAGACTGCGTGTGCTATTGATAAGAGAGTGCTAACCTGAATTTCAGATGACCCCAAATCAAGGGCAAGGAGCTAATACTGCCATTGAAGCTGCAGCAGGTTTGGCAAATGTGTTGTTTTCCTTAAGGCAAAAGGCCGAGGGAAGCATTCCATCAGAGGGAGAAATTCAACGAATGCTTGATCAGTTCAACACAACACAGTTCCAGCGTCTATTGGCGATCCATCAAAGCTCAGAGTTCCTTACTCGGCTCCAGGCATGTGATGGCCCGGTCAAATCATTATTTGCCCGTTATGTGGCGCCATACTGTGGAGGCACTATCGAGGGAATTTCTGGGCTGGCGACGACCGGCACAGCCCTGGACTTTGTCCCCCTGACAGAACGCTCTGGAAGGGATTGGTCGCCGGTATCTTCTTGGGCGCCATGGATATCCAAGATGGCGTATCTTGGAACCCAAGCATTCGTTGGCTTAGCAATTGCATCGCTTCCAGCAAGCGTTGCGTGGGCATTGTACAAAATAGGTATCACTAGAGAGCTACATCGATGAACGTTTGTATTGGGCTCTGATTATACTTCTTTACGCCTTTCAACTCACCGCTAATTGGGCACAGTATGGATCCATCCCGTATAGATCGGCAGCGGTAACATCTTCTACTCCGATTAGTAACATGATCGAGTCTGTATCTTGCCGCTCTCTTCAGGTTTAGGCTTTTCCATTTGCTCCGGACTTAAGAGTAATCTCGACACCGACGCATGAGCTAGCTTGGCCCGGCCCCTTGGCATGCATTCTATCACATCTATTGGGACGCGTTACATGAAGATCATTACGCTACTCATGGAGTAATCACTAGACGCCCCTTTAGGTCAACCGAGTCTGGATATTCCGCATGCTCTACAGTCCCATCATAAATAATTTCCTCGTGAAGGGAGCCACGTATGAGGTGCCTATCTTTCCAGGCTCAGTCTGGGAGTCCGAAGCCGGACAGGTCTACCCACTTAGTATCTACGTGCCTCTTCAAGCAAATTATCGATTGAAAGAGGCTCTTGCTCGCGCTACCCCTGAATTGGTACAGTAAGCGCTCTCCTAAGCTTCGAATGGATAATCGAAAATACAAATTATACATACATTCAAGACATTGCTTGATCACATCAATCAGTAGCCCAACCGCAACATGCCTGATGAACCTATTTCCCGAGCCGAGACGATGTCGATCTGATATATCGACTGATGCATGTGGCAGTGCAGCATGTCACGTTAATAAATACCCAATGACGACTAAGAACAGTCAATCATATTGCATATTTCCTCCAGTTGCTTAATTTGATTAATCAATTCAACCTTAATTCTCGGCCATTTGCTTCGTACCTCGTAGGGCTAGCGTTAGCATCAATCCCAAACTCCAGCGAATGAGCTAGTTCGCAACTAGTGTCGTTCCTATTGCCTCAATTTTGGAAACGGTTATGGTATCCTTACATACCATATTCAGCTGAGTAGTGGGCATAATGTAGCCAGTAGGCTGGCTCTATTGATGAAATAGCAGCCAGCGTAGTGGATGAGTCAATTAACCCGTCTACGGACCAACGCCAACGGTGCCTTACACCAAACCCCCTGGAGAATAGCATATCCGCCGTGCGAGCTTTATCTGATCCAAAAATACCATATTGCCCACAGGTTCTGGAGAGGTTCCTCGTCATCACCCGCGAGATCGACAAGTGGCAGAGGCTAAGCTCACGCCGGGTGGGCCCCAGTCCGCCAGTGAGACGTTAGCCCTGTAGTGGAGGATCGGCGGGCGCCGCGTGTGCACTCAAAACCACTTCAGACCAATAAGGATACTTGCTTTACGGGTGCCTATTGTTAATGTGGTTTGTCATGACCTACAATGGTGGTTAACTATGGAGATACTCCGTTGCCGATCATTTACTGGGGCTAATGATGGAGTATGTGCCGGAGTTGATGAGTACCGAAGACAACTCACTTCTCCGAAGTTACCCCATGCATTGAGACTTGTCCTGTCTGTACCATCATTGACCCATTTTTGAGGCACATCTTACTAGGCATCATGTTAGGGTTGACTTTGTTTTGCATGCCTCACACTCTGCCGAGGCGATTGTTCGACTGGATAGCCCCGTAGAATGAAGTATCATTGATGCAAGCGCCGCATGGTCGACCAACGGATCCACCTATTCGTAAGACGTCAACCGTCTTTGCGCTCTGTCAACTAGAGTCAAAGTCTGGTACAGTACCGGGGGATCGGGCCCACAGCCCTATAGTCACAGCTTCTGATGCTGACGACTCATCCAGGACAACGCCACGTCAAGCCGGTCGTCATTTCCGATTTCAATGGTGCCAGAATAGAAACACTGTCTGATGCTGGACGTTTGGCTGTAGATCAAATGGTATAAAAAGAACGGTGCGACAGGCCTCATTATTCCATCATCAGCTCAAATCCAATACACAATCACTAGTCACTCACTTTCCACTCACGACTCAATTATCCATTCGTTCAAGTTTCCTTGATTCAACTATCACAATGAAGATTTCCACCGTTCTCTCTACCTTGATGGTAGCTGGCCTCGTTGCCGCCGCTCCTCCTGCCGAGCGTATGTCCACTGTCCACTTACTGAAGGAAAACATGGCTAATGCTTGTCGATAGGCCCTACCGGTCTCCAGAAGGCTCCGGCTCCTCTTCCTACCGCTGATGCTCCTGTCCCACCCAAGCCGGACAATGACAATGACAAGCGTGGAGATGTTCCCCTGCCTAAGAAGCCTACCGATCTCCCAGCTCCTCCCAAGGATATCAAGGAGAACGACAATGGCAAGCGCGGTGACGTGCCGCTTCCTCCTACCGACAAGCCTCTCCCTCCGAAGGAGAAACACGACAACGACAAGCGTGGCGATGTCCCTCCACCTCCTCCCACCGATAGGCCCCTTCCTCCCAAGGAAGATGACAAGGGCAAACGTGACGAGGTTCCCCCTCCTCCTAAGCCCACCGACAAGCCTGCTCCCCCTAAAGAGAACGACAACGGAAAGCGTGGGGACGTTCCTCCTCCCCCTCCCACCGACAAGCCTCTCCCTCCTAAGGAGAAACACGACAACGACAAGCGTGGTGATATTCCCCCTCCTCCCCCAACCAACAAGCCTCAGCCTCCCAAGCCTGCTCAGCAGTAAGCAGTAGGCCACGGGATATATCTTGTCTGATCAATTACCGGGTCAAGCACGATAGGGGATGATCAACCTATGGATAGGAGTGGAGGGCTTTTGGACTTGCAATATCTTGGTCATTTCTTTCTTTTTTGTCCAGCTGGATTTATTATGTAGCTACTCAATCGAATCATTCCTTTTTTGTATGGTTTATTTTTCTAGTTGTCGTGTAGCCTGTCTGTGTTCGAATCCTCACCCAGTTACATGTCACATTGTTTATCGTAGGAGGCGCCTACTGTCACTGCGTTTCTAGAATATAGACTATGTGTAATCCAGTGATTCGGGAAATTGTACTACTGGTGTCGATTCCTGCTTTTTATAGAGTATCTGCATCAAAATCGAATCATTTATGTTAAGTAAACAATTAGATGAGGGTTGTGTGGCTCTTGAGAGACAAAACATATACCTGGCTACTTTTTGTAGAATGATTGCCAATGCTTCATAGGGGATAACAGAGCTGGGGTTTGTTTAAAAGTTTGTAAAGTAAGAATGCAGGTTGGTAAATGAAGCATCTAGCATCATAGAACTATAGCAGACATATGGTGATATATGCGTACATGCACTCGCCTGACGCTATATATTTTGGCTGGGTTGATACTACTTTCTTGAAGAGGGGACCCCTCTCGCTTTTCTTTCGGCAGTGACCGCCATCATATCACTGTTGGTATTTGAAGAAAGAAATGGAGAATATAGAAAATGAAAGATTCATGAAAAAGGAAATGGTCTGATTGAACAGTCCCATAATTGTATCTACACGGGAATAGATGCTCATAGAGCAACAAACCGTGAATAATCATTGAATGGTAAAACCACCGTCCACCCTGATGTCGGCACCATTAATCATACCACTGGAATCCTGTTGGACTGGTTAGAGCGAGTAAATGAGCATGGTGATACTGAAATATTTACCTGACAGAGGAAAAGAACAGCATCCGCGACCTCTTCCGGTAATGCAAATTTTCCCGTCGGGATCGTCTTCAGGAAGGCCTCTCGTACACCGTCTTGTCCCCACGCCTTCTTTCCGAGCTCGGTCCAGGCTACTGTTGGGGAGACGGAATTCGACGTGATACCACGGCCTCCCCACTCAGAGGCCATACTACGTGTCAATCCTAACAGCGCGGCTTTAGAAGCGCAGTATGCGCTATGCCGAGGCAGTGCTACATGCGCGGCCTGTGAGGCGATGTTGACGATTCTTCCCGGTGGCGGAGGATTAGTTGAAGATTCTGCAGCCTTGGAAGCAGCGAAGTAGAGTCGAGCAAACGCTTGCGAACACAGCATTGGTCCGAAGACATTGGTGGTGAGATGCTTCATGATGTCCTCGGGTGGCGTCGATTCCATATCACTGAGGTTGACATAACCAGCTGTATTGATTAGGATACTGGGAAAGGCCCGATCAGCAACAGAGACAGATGATGGCTTGACCATATCCTTGTCCAGTGCTTTGAATGCCGACTGGACTGATTCCGGTGACGTGATGTCACATTCATAGGTTCGGATTTCATCTGAGTCGCGAACCCGACCGTACGTAGACTCTAGCAGTTGGTCTCGACGCCCAGCCTCAAAGGGCGCGTACAAGATGGCTAGTCGAGCTCCTTGCTGTCTGAGCTTCTGGCCTATGCTGGACCCAAGGCCACCTAGACCACGGTTAAGATTATCATGGTTCTCATTCTCGGCGACCGCTCAACCCTACCTAGGCCTCCGGGAAGGATTGCTAACCTGCGAGCAAACGCCATACCCACGACTGATGTAGTATCGAAACTGGAGTTGGGGAAGATAGTGAGGAGTGAGTCTTTCTTTACCCCTCAGGACGTTTCGTGGACTTTGCCTTTTGTGGTAAAGCGATAAATTTGGCTATGATGTCATTTCATCTCGGTTATTTTTCTGGGCATATAAAACACGATCTGGGTAGAAGACTTCATGGATGGGGTGTGCAATCATGGGGAAAATAACACTAAATGGCAACACCTTGTTCAGCTTATCTGGAATCACTCTTTGTCTCCCTTGAACTACATGGTATAACTGCTGACTCTCCGCAACCGCTCCCCATAAAACCATAGGACCAAGGGCACTGGTACCGCTACGGCCAAGGCCAGGAAGCCCAGAAGGCTATTTCCCCACCCGTAGCCGAGGCGTTCGTACATGGAAGGCCCAAACAAGGGGAAGCCGAAGGCACAGAGACCTCTGGCGAGATACGACGCCGCCATGGCACTCGCGCCATACAGCGGGAACGTATCGATAAAGTAGGCCATCACACATTGGAAGACAAGAGTACATCCGCACATCAGGACTACGATGGCAACGTTGGGCACCGCCCAATGCAGCTTCGCCTCGGCCGTCCAGCCATACCAGAACAGCGCGGGTGGCACGCACACGGCACTGATGGCCAGCAGTGGGAGGCGAAATTCCGGCCGTCCTTCATTCTGGTTCCGTCGCTTGAGGGCGAGGTATATGCGGTCGGCGGAGAACATGCCGATCTGGATACCAATGAAGTAGCCGATTCCAGGTGCGATGAAGTGCAGCGACGCGAGATTCTTGGGCTCTTCATAGTGCCGTTCCCAGAGTGTCGGGAAGGTCGAGAAGATGAGATACGTGGTCCCGTAGATGATGGCCGCGTAGAGTGACAGTAGCATGACAATAGGCTGCGTTGTGAGGAACTCAATGGGGCGTATAATGGTCTTGGTGTAGAGGGCCGCGAGGGTGCGCTGCTCGTCATCGTACAATGCTTTAGGATCATTCTTGAGAAGCTGCTTCTTCCGGCGACCAAGAATAACAGGGGGATATGTCTCGCGGAAGACAAAGGCGCTGATGACGATTAACACACCGGCCACGGCAGAGGTGGCGTAGAAGTCGTAGCGCCAGGATGCGGAATAGCTGGTGAAACCGCCCACGATAGCACCGATTGGGGTCGCGAGGATGAAGGCCATGTTGAGGACAGCAAGTCCTTGGCCCCGCTGCTCGACTGGGAAAAGATCGCTAACCATTCCAACTCCAACCTAAGTAAGCTAGTAGTCAGTTATACATAGCGTAACTCATATTGCACCTGCTATACTTACGGTGGGACTTGCACCACTTCCAAACCCTGACAAGATTCGAAATGCGAGAAGTTGTGCCCTGTTTTGCGCAAACCCGCAGGCAAGATTGAACACCATGTACATCAGGTTCCCGGCGTGGATCAAAGGGACACGCCCCCACAGCTCACTAAAGGGCGCCAGCAGCAGCGGCCCCAGCGCAAGCATGAGTATATATGCTGACATGGTCAGCGGTCCTTCGATATTTGAATCCATGTCCAGCTCGGCGCATATTCTGTCTAGCGACGGGGCCACGATCGTGGTGGATAGGTTGACCAGCATATTCAAGATGGTGATGAGCACAATGATGGCCCAGCGTCGAGCAATAGGCCATTGGTTTGGGTGAGGATACTGATCGTCAAAGTCAACGACAGCTGTCTGGAGCGATGACTCCTCATCAGAATTCTTTTCGGGGTGAGTACCCGGTGTTGCGCTGTAAGATGCGGCGGACTTGTCAGGCGGAGCTTCGCTCATGGTGGTGAATTGGTGAAGCAGGCAATACGATAGAACCAACAGGTAGAAGTTGTATGGAACATTGAATAAGGAGTAGTCTATGCTGTACTATAAACACACCATTGTCCTGAACAGCGGCATGCTGCGGGTCAACGCTTTCTCTGGTATGGACTATTTCCCCCTTGCTGGGAGGGCTTGCGTCTGCAACAACAAAAACAACCCAGGAAGGAGACCACCTGGGTGGGAAATCTCGTCTTCCAATGAGGCCTGAGGATATGCAAGGGCGATGGAAGTACGGAGTACTCGAAGCCAAGTCGTAGGTCCACGTGAAAGTAAATGCCTTGCGCCTACAGATTTACAGATGCATGTATGACGTTGGACGGGAGAATTGGGATCCGAAAGAATATAATTACACATCATCGTAAATTAATGGCTACTCATGGATGCTGAGGTCTAGATGGCTTCGCGCACGCAGACCCTTGCTCTAACTGGATCAACCCACAACGACCTAGAGTCAGCAGTATATGCGGCGGGCACACGCTCGCAGCATCTGGGATACAAAAGCTTTCTAATTAACACACAAATCTCGCGGGCACATGCGGCAGGCCTTTCATGTATCGAGCTAAAGTCCTCATGCCGATGGTGTCGAACTCTTCATAGAGAACATCATCCAGCATCTGATTACGGACACTGTGCTTCCTATAGATATCCTGTCCGATGGTTTTAAGGGTCTTCTCGGCCGCATTGCCTGACATCGTACGCCGTGTAAAGGACTGTGACAAAGGCATAACTAGGGCCGCTTCCTCGTAGAGAGAACACGATGAAGCCCTACTGGCAACTTCCATCTTCTTCTCTGTGGAGTGTTGAAAAAACACCTTGGTCTCTGCCGTGGCGTCCTGGAGTTTATACTCCCCAACGCGCGCACCCTAGATATAAAAGGCCCTCTGATTGGTGCAAGTCCGATCGAGGGTTGTAAGCGTCTGCCTCCTAAACTCTTAGCCTCCCCATTGTGTACTCGATATATCCATCATGGCCCATTCTGGCGCGAGTCAAATTATGATTGACGGCCTCCGTCACCCCTTGCAGCAAGCAAACAAGTTCACCAACCGTCCATCCCAGGGGCTAAGTCTGACGTAATTGCGATGCTGATGCCTTGAAAGGGCCAGATTGCGTCAGCTTGATTAAACTCTCTGAAAATAGTCAGGATCCACATCGAGAGAAGATACAATTTTCTTGCTTCCTTACGCGGGGATCGCGAAGGACTCGTTGTTACGGGGAGTGGCTGTTATGGTCGCAGACGGGCGTAGGCGGGCCGCAACTCTACGCAAGCCACGCACTCTATTTTCACCGCCGCCTTCCCAGATCCCAATGCATGTACACACTTCTACACACCCACAAATCCTGTATTTAAGCCATCTCGAACTCGGTGGTCAAATTCGGCATACCAAGTACCTTTATCGAGGGCTGAGAACAAGTTCGAGAATTAGGCTCTGTTCATTGGCTCACCATTCTTAGTAGTGAACGGTGCAAAAAAAGAAGTAGAAAAATGACAAATGAAAAATGCAAAAAACAAGCATGAAATATTATACAAAAAGACAAAGCTATACCTCATTTATCTTCTTCCTACCGTCGTATAGCTGATTGACAGGCATTCTACCCTGCGTAGTCAGGTAGGAAATACCCTTACGCAATGAACCGAATGACCCTAATGGGCTGGTTGGATATGGCGCCGTGATATTGCCCTATTCTAGGGTCGATGCATGTCTTAGGTGGACGTCTGCCGATCTTTTGGACCTTCCATACACAGGAGGATATAAAAGATCCACATATTCCTTGATGCAAGCACCTTTCAGTTGGGCTGTGGCTAACGATCTCTGCCGAGAATGCTACTCCTTGCTGCAAAATTGCGCAACACACTGCGTACACAACACATTCAGAGTAAAGAACGACGCATTCCATGGTCATCTTTTGAAGATCTCGATTTTTCAGAATCTGAACCCGAGGTTGGAAAGTGCTTGCGTAAGCCACACCACGCTGCATCTCATCTACCCTGTACGTATATGGGCCATCGTGGCCATTAGTGAGATCAGGCTCCTGATCATACTGCGTAATGTTTTGCAGTGTAGGATCGTCCCTTAACTATGTTTGGCGCCTGGAACTTTCGCAATCACATTCTCTCTGGGGTTTAAATGAGCCCACGCTGGCTTGACGGAAAACCTCAACCACCGTGAATCTGGACGTTCTTCGTCTGAAAAGCAAGTATTGTTTTTGACTCTTTATCACGATGGGATCAATTGGCCTAGAATATTCAGGCCCAACGTTAGATTCCTCCCAGGCGGGTAGGCCGCGGGACATTGTCGACAGCTTCCTGCAGCAGCATCCGAACATCGACTACGTCCGCTTTCAATGGGTCGATTACGCGGGAGTTTTGCGCGCCCGGGTTGCAACCAAGGCTCATTTTGATACAATCGTGAAGAGCAACAAGCCCCTCAGCTGTGGGCAGGTCACCTTCAGCTGCCTTCCGGATGGGAGTAGAGTCCCTTTCGAACCATGTGCCGTACACCTGCTCCACCCAGACTGGAAGTCACTGCGGGTAATATCCACATCATCCCCAGGTCATGATAGCCCATCGTATGCTTCCGTGATGTGTTCCATCGTCCAGAAGCTGCCTGGTGGGGCACCCGATCCAGACCTATGTCCACGGATCGCCCTGGAGAACATCATCGCCAAGGCCCATAATCAGCACGGTATCGACTTTCTAATTGGCTTTGAGATCGAATTTGTTGTGCTGCAGGACGGTCCCGACGGCTGCTTGATTCCCTTCTCCTCTCATCCGGGTACCTACTCCGCCGCCGCTCTCCGTGGACCCTCGTACCGTTACTTCGAGGAGTGCATGCGAAACCTCTTGGACTCCGGCATCCAAGTCCGTGAGTTTCACGCGGAAGGGAGTATTGGCCAGTACGAGGTAACGCTTGCTGCGCGCCCGCCGCTTGAAGCTATCGATGAGTTGGTCTCCGCGCACGATATCATCCGCACCACGTTTGCCAACCATGGTCTGACCGCTACCATGTCTCCGAAGCCGGTTATGGACCGACAGGCCAACGGCTCTCACATTCATGTCTCCATTCACCCTCCACAGCACGAGGAGGCCTTTCTTGCCGGTCTTCTCTCCCGCCTACCCGCCATCTGTTCCTTGTCCATGGCCTCGATCGCCTCGTATGATCGCCATGCTGACTTTCTTGCCGGTACGGTTGTCGCCTGGGGTTCCCAAAATCGCCAGGTCCCAGTGCGAAAAATGCGCCCTGGGTACTGGGAGATACGCTGCGCGGACGCCATGGCCAATATGTACTTGGCCGTCGCCGGCATCTTAGCCGCTGGACTCCTAGGAAAGCAAAACAACGAACCTTTGCGCTGGAACGATGCCAGCTATGCAGGTAGTGCGCAGGCCAGTTCCGACAAGCTACCAGCTAATCTGGAACAGTCCCTGAGCCAGCTAAAGCGGGTCTGTGGAGAACTGTCGGAAATGCTAGGCAGTAGGATACCTGGGCACTACTTAGATTTCAAACAGCATGAAGTCGAGGCTTTGAAGAATCTAGATGGGCAGCAGTTACGCCAACTTCTAGCACGGCTAGTGTAGATAGGTCATACCATTAATAAAGCACGATTTAAACAAGCATGCTTCTTAATGAAGCCCAAGAACTCGAGTTGTGTAGCAATATCGCTGGCCTTACTATAGGACCTGTCCGCTTCAAATAGAAACCCTGTTCGCAAAGGGAGAAGTTCAGGCATGAAAGCTTTAGGAGAAAAAACGCTGAATATATATCGAAATTAGAACAACACTTATCTATACTGTGAAGCGTTCGTGCTTTCATGCTAGTTTGAATTATAGATAACAATACGACAGGTCTAAAAGTCCTAGAGATCATCAAGGATTATACACTGTAAAGAAAGAATATACTCTATTCGATCTATACAATGCGATATGCATATTCGTACAGGATGGGCGTGCAAGTCTGGCCTTGAGTTCTTGTATTTTCATATATCTCATACTGGCTAAAGTATGTACCTGGTGTACACTCTTAATGAAAAGAGGAATCTTCTACAACCCTTGTATCTACACACTTCCTTTCCTCACCCGCCGGATGGCATTTGTCGTGGTTCGTAATAATGCACTAAAAATCTGGCTACATGCCTCCCATGGAGCGAAAACCATTGGAGCAGCCCCATATTAATCAGTGCCACCCAGCTCCAATTGGACTGACCTCTACAAGCTCACTTCACCTAATATAACACTTAGATAAAGAAGGTTGACGATTACAGAAAAGTCCAAGTGGTAATATAGATTATAGTTTAAGTTCAACAGGTGTTACGGCCATATGTACAGGTTCATTCCGAATGGCAAGCCCGGGATAAACTCTTCCTTCCCCCGTTCATACAATTGAGACCATTTGGTAGAACGGGCTCAGTTCTTGGCTTGCTGGCAGACGCCCTGGTCGGCCTTCTCGTCTTGCTGTAGTCCACATCAGTTGCTGGTGAGTCGAGTTAAGTAGGGGGCTGAACGCTTACCAAGCAGAATCCACCTTCACAGACACCCATGCTACCGTCCTTCTTGCAGGGAGCGCCGATGGGGAGCTAATACATTGTCAGTAGCTTGTTCCAAAATGACATCGCACGCTTGACGTACAGTGTTCTGAGCAGGATTGTTACCAGCCTGCTGCTGGGGAGCGGCAATAGCAGCGCTGATAAGAGTGAGAGCGGCGAGGAAGGAGAAACGCATCGTGATGGTGTTTGGAGTTGGGGGTTTGGAGATTGAGTTGCTGGTCTTTCTTGCTTTCAATTGTTTGAACTGTTGAGAAAGATGTCGATAGAGTCCCTTGGCCTCCTTATATGTGTTTCCAGACACTAGATTATATAACAACTGTTTCTATATATACTCGGTAAGTTTATCTCTGTACTCCACCAATGTGGGTGGGTGCCACGTACGTATGGCTCTAATAGTATCTGAACAATTGGTGTGATTTTCAGGGCCGTAACTCAATCAGGCATGCGAGGCATTAACGGATGGATCTACGGTCAACACAGGCAATGGTATGTCTGTTTGCTCTTTCGTCAATCTCACATCGAGTTAGGTATTATATATTTATCTCCATACATCTCAGCATCACTCCGTAACGCAAAACATCGTGCATATACAGTGAGCAACGGTAGACAGGAAAGACGATATCGGTATGCTCTCTACCCTTTCGGGCCTCTACGGAAATCTGTATAACCGGGTTTGCCGGCAAGGCGAGTTAGGCCCGAGAGAGAACGTGGAGAAGTTGTGGGTGTCCTTGAGCCTTAGCCTCTCTGATTGGCGCTATTTGGGCCAACAGGGTAATGATATTCTCGGGGGCTCTTGGCGGGTGAAGATCTCGAACCTACCCCTGATGTTCTCCTGCCCTCCGTAAACAGTCGAGCGAGCAAGTTTATTTTCTTCCTTGTGATCAGCTTGTTTACTAGAGCTTATAGTCGCGCGCTAGTGTGCGTAAAGCCAACCAGAATCTAGGTTGGGGTTGAACCAGGGGGGTATTCGATGTTGCCTTCGCCAAAATATCCCAAGTCGGATACGGGTAGTCAACCAAACTTGGTTGAACGCAGTATAGCAGGTCTACAAGTAATGCTAGTGAAGATAACATTCCATCATATGTATGGTCACGGGCCTTACGGAGTCCACGAGCAAGGCACAAAATGCGTACTCCTGCTCAGGAGTAACCCAACCCACAGTGGGGTGACGATCAGCCTTGAGGCTACGAAAACGGTCCTGGAATCAGCCGGCCTGAAGAACCAGCGCTAAGGCAATGTAGAGCGCCTAATTAAGTGCGATCTTCTCCGCAATAAGGTAGCGCTCTTCGGTAGTGGTTCGCCCATCGAACACTCAATCAAACAAGACCCTCCAACGCCTCGACTCCAAGCCCCTTTTGCTCGCAAAAGCCCAAAACTCAATGGCACGCCGCATAGAATAAGTGATGTACATAAACTACATACATACACGGCAGGGCGAGCACCCTTGGACCACCGGGTTTTAGTTTTCCCAATCTTTTTACCTAGACATCGTTTTCTACCCAGTAACTTGACGGCTGATCCACCCTGAGCGATAGGACTCCTTCCACTTACATTCGAAACATTAGTCATATCAGGAAAACAAAGCATGCTTGGCGTAGAAACAAGAATCTCCTTAATCTGTATCTTCTCACCCCTCCCCATCCTTTCTCTCACTATATTTCTGATAGCTAGGTTAAAGCACTGCTAGGACATGCAGAGAATATTGCTTACCAAGCGATCTTCTCTCAAACATGTTAATTTGGCCACTTCTCTTAATCTATTTGAAACCATTGAGCGAACCGCCAATCCAGTCGCCAATCATATAAAGTGAAGTTCTTTTCCTAGTGTGTGCCAGATGATCCACCTGCCGTCCAGAAATGTTCAAGTGCTAGTAGTTAGACCTTGCACCGAGGCAGACTGTCGAGGGGCTAAGGTACAGAAGATGCAAAAAGATCCTTAGGGCATATTGTTGAACAGCCCGCTACTCCGGATTCTCTCACTCTCACGGGCACATGATAATGTTGCATAGAATGTGAAGGGCTGGTTCGCATGGCTAGCGGATCTACTACTAGGTAAAGGATGGTATTGACGAGAACAATGTATCACGGCACACGCTGTATGCGTTCCATCTTAGAGCAGGCAGAACACGTTGGTATATTTTATGCCTTAGCCCCGACCAGTGACATGCATAGCCTGCACTATTTCATTTCCTCTGAAAAACTCTCGAGCGGTTCGGTGCAAGAAGTCCACCCGGTAGCGCAGCAAGTCCTCCTCGTTACGTCGACAATGCACCTCCAGTAGTCCTTTGCACATGCTCTTCAGTTGTCTTCGGAGTTGCTCAACTTGCAGCAAGAGGCCTCTGTAAGTGGGAGGTACATCTTTCTGTGGAGGGACCTTACTTTCGTCTTGGATTTCTCTTTCCAAGGACACATAGAGCAACACAGGTAGGGGCTCAGGGGCACTCGATGCAACGTTGAATATATGCGAAACATAAGAAGTATAAATCGGATCGACTGATTCAAGCATTGATTTGAACAGCAGTTCAAGGTCGACAGGGATCATCCTAAACTTCTTCTGCAAGAAGAAAAGGGTATCCCCAGTAGTCAACCATTCGCCGAAGGAGCGCACGGCCAGAACCGCCCAGAGAAATACACCCTGAGCCCGATCGGCAATTTCACCCACAATTTCATGGGTCTGCGGATTGAGTTCAAGAAGTAGTTCCCAGGCCGGATGTTGTTCGAGTTCACTCTGAACGTAATCGTGGATATCGTCGCGGTTGTGCCATTCCAAGTACAACTTCTGGTCGGCCGATGCTCCATATGCGTCTTCAAATACCTTCCATTGCCGGCTGGAGAGACACATTTTGATGTTCGAGTGAACGAGAGAGTTCAGAAGTTCGATCATCTCGGAATGCTCTCCTGTGCATTCGTCCAGACCGTCGATGAAAAAACAAAATTTGGTTGGGATAGCGTTTTGACTACATAAAGATTTGAAGGTCTCTAATAGCTCCTCCATACGCCACGGGCTGTCGCCGCCGTGTTCGCCCGACATGGTCGCTTCCCACCTTCGCGGACATACGATAGGAATCAGGTCCGGACTGTGGGTGAATATACCGTAGAGGAGAGACTGGAGTAAGCCAATTTTAGATTTCTGCATGCTGTTTCCTGCACTCCAGAAGAAATGGCTGGCAATAACCAGCTTCTCACTTCCAGCCCATGATCTCAGGCTTTTCAGGGTCTGGGGGTGAGCGAGTAGATATTTCATAAAAGTTGACTTCCCTGACGCTGGCTTCCCAGAGACCCAATATATGCTGCCATTTTCTCCCTGTAGCCATGGAAGGATTGTTGGCCTAGGAAAATGATGGATTTCCACGTCTATATTTCTTGGAAAGACCCACATAAAGCTCTTCTCATGGGCTCTCGCGATTCCCGCATGGTGGTCCTTGATTGATCGAAAGTGGAGTGTCCTGAGGAATCTCTGTACAAAGGCGACTTTTGATGCTTTTTGCACAACATGTGCCATTCTACAGGCCATGGAACTGAGCTGATTTGGATTGAAGGGGTTCGTCACGCCAGGTAGCACATCTCCTATGTACTCCTCGGCCGCTTGATGCTGTACGTCGCGGAGGGTTTCTAAGATATCCGCAAGCCATCTCGTTTGACTCATCTCTATTTGTCGATTCTGGTTCTTTAGGCGTTGTACCTCTTGTAAGATACTAGATTGTCCATCTCTGATAGGCTTAAATTAGCTCCGGCGTTTGGGTTATAGCACGTTTCTATATACCTTAGGACAATCGTGAGAACCCGCATCGCTTCCCTTCTACACACCAGTAACCCTTCCTCTAGAGCTTCAACCTGTTTCTCGTCCCAGACCCCTCGCAGTGCCTCATGGAAAGACCCAAAGATGCTTGAAGAGCTAGAATGAGATCTTAGCTGGTTACCTGCGATTATTAATTCTTCACATATTCCCAGACAACAATGCGCCAGGCTCTGAAGCTCAACATCTCCGTATGATATGGATTCATCAGTGGACCGTTCTGGAGTAAGTCTAATTGTCAAGCCGCCGCTGAGTTGTTGTAGTGTGTCGTAGATGTGGTTAAGCTTGGTATATTCCACAGGTCGGCCATCGACCGCCTGGTCTAATTCCCTAGGTAGAGACAATAGCGCAGAGCCAAAGCCAAGGGTTTGTAGGGTGTTTCCACACAGACGAAGTGCAGGAAGCGGATCAAGTATAGTCCTTGGTGAACTAATTCTCTCTGAGTTTAACATAACTGGCAATCTTAACATGTACTTGGATTCTCTTTCGAGGAATGGCTCCCCTAGTTAGACGGCTCATTCAAAAGGATAGAATGAAGAAATGCCTACCCAAGGTTGTCAATGCTGACAGCAGAATTACGTCTGGCCATACTACTGTGCTGACGCTGTGAATGGCCCCCAATATATATTTATAGAACATCCCGGGCTAGCTGGACACACGGTTAGCGAGGCTGATTAACGGGTGCCTACGTATCAGATTTAACTAATATATGTGGTCCAAGCACTGCGCGCCGTTTACGTGGCTGCCTGTTTATCGCGTTTTGGCCCCTTCTGCGGGCAAAAGCTTTGAGATACGCTCACACTCTCACTTAGATCCAGATAATATATGATTTGTAACATGGTGCAAGTCACGTGCTTTAAATGACAACGATACCACATCTACTAGGAATAATAGATCCGCAGTTACTGTATAAAACTAGTAAAGATTTGGTACGAATAGTAATGTACAAAGTTTAGCATTTATGTCACGAAGAGCCAACTCCAACCGAAGCTCCGTTTTTCAAACATGTATCATACAGTGATGGGGTAATCTAATTGCGAAGAAATTGAAATAAAAAGTACACTGGTAGTGGTTCATTCTCGTATGTTTTCATATCTACCATAAGGTCGTCAGCATATCCACCAACCGCCTCATCGTCCCGTTCCTCGTTGCCTTCCAAAAGGCCATGGCTTGGGACAACAGACAATCTCGGTGTGCGTCGTCTGTTGTATAGGTTCCCAGGACGACCATGGGCCAACAGTAATACTCGGCATAATAGTCTGTGGATGGGTCGAGCTTGCTGACCAAACTCATCCCTTCACAGACCAACTCCTGAAGAGAGCTGTCAGCTGTGGCCGAGTTGCTATTGATCATGTGCTCCAAAAGTATCTTGGAAACAACAATATATAGTCTTGGGCCTAGCAGAAGCGGTGTATGTGTAGTTGCGGCCAGCCAATCGCTCTCGGGCGAGGGCTGCGGCTGATCAACCCCACAATGACTGAAGTGGCTTAATAGCTGTTGGAGCTCATGGCATCTTGCGATATCGATGCCTTCCGCAGAGGACCGCTCATGCATTAGCGCGATCTCCCGCGCATATAAAAACAGCTTCGGCGGGGCACCGAGCACCGGTGACTCGGGGTACACCGGTACTTTCCATTTGTACATTTCTTGGAGTTTAGTTTCAGCCAGGGAAAGGGCGGCTTCGACAGGCTCGGGCGGTTTAATCGTTTGTTGAAACGGGATGCTCGTTGTCGCATGGAATATGAAGGATTCTAGTATGACACGAGACATGTTGATCTCCCCTTCGGATTGCAGCATGGGAGTTGTTTGGTCATCCTGAAAGCGTAACTTTATCAACTGTGCGAGGCCAAGTATATGGGCATCCACGCCCCTTGAGAGGCGA
The DNA here is from genome assembly GCF_009193645.1 of Aspergillus pseudonomiae. Lineage (NCBI taxonomy): Eukaryota > Fungi > Ascomycota > Eurotiomycetes > Eurotiales > Aspergillaceae > Aspergillus > Aspergillus pseudonomiae. The sequence goes on along the minus strand of NW_022476008.1, from coordinate 189,433 downwards.
GGTTTGGATCTCTATTACTAGTTGTTAGTAATGCTCGGTGCATTCTCGATATATAAGCTCACCTCGTAGATACACAACATCATGGATGTTCGAATAATTGCTGTGTTCGCAGCATCAAACATACCACTGTCGAGGCTTTCGCGTAGTCCTGATATCGCTTTGACGTAATGCATACTGGCCAGCTTCTGGAAATGGACCTGTGAGTAAACGTCGTCCACCGGTATTTCTGCGCCACAGCATGCGAGAAGGGAATGCATGTAGAAGGGGGTACGTAAGGCCAACGTCAATGAATCATCGGCGGCAGCTCTGATGACAGTATCAAGGGCCATTGGTCGGATTAACTGTGGTAGAAACACAGCCCTTAGGAATTCAAACAAAGGCGCGCTGTCGGAAGTTATGGCGGGTGATAGACAGAGCAATGGGGAGATATAATTGAGGATAGAGGAATGGCTGCTTTGGGTAGTCATCGTATAGTCATTTTGGCTACTTGGGGTATCAGTATTGGTGGGAGAAAGAAACACATCGCTTCCTCCTTCAGTATCCCAAGAGGGAGACGCGCTGGCTGCATAGTCTGCCTCGAGTCCATGCTGTTTAACATGCCACTCATTGATAGAAGGTTGAGGGGAATGCTCTGAACGGGCTTTGCTGGCCGACCGGTGTTCAGATCTGGTCTGTTTTGGATTGCCACATAGGTCCGCAGGCCATTCACAGGAAAGCCATCGTCGGGCGCAATTCGAGCATGTCCCGGGAGTCTCGTCGCACTTCTTCTTCCTCTTCCTGCCTATAAGGGCTCGTTAGTCGAACGGTGAAAAACTTCCAGCAGAGATTGCGGAGTGGGGTGACCCACATGTGAGACAGCCAGTCTTCGTGCGGAGATGCGCCGGCCGTCGACGCGGTGGACGGTAGTTTTTCGTTCGGGGTGTCATTTCCGGCATACTTGAATCAACTCCCCAATCTAGTAGGGCCAGCTCTTCTGCCGCGGTACCATGCCGGTTGAGTTGGGGCGTATCATGCGCACAATCGGGAAGGTATCCCCTAATAGATGCCTAATGCCCTGATCTTCGTGGTTACAAGGCACTAGATACCTCCTGTGACGACCTATCTACTTGGCAATCGTACTGCCGATAAAGCCCTGGCCAGTGGAATGGCTATTCTTAGCACTTGGCCCGATAGGGAATGTGTACCCTATGGCCGCCAGGGTCCGTATAGCTGCAACACTAAACTCACGCGGCTGAGAAAGCTGCGGCAGCGATGTGTTGAAACTGATATCAGGACCCCAACAGGCAGACGTCAAGGGCTACCGTCGGTTATCCGCTATCTGATAAGGCGTCAGCATTGTGATTCAATGACACACTATCGCCCAGTGGTTATCTCTGGTGTGGGGAAATCTTAGATTGTGGGGTTGGGTGTACCCTCGAAGAGATTTTGCGGGGTGTACGTCAGGGATCCGGACAGCAGTTCGTGTGTCAAGTGTGTTAACAAAGGGGGATGACCGGTGCTAGGAGTTTCAACCAGGCCAGGAGGTGCTGTTCAGGATGCAACGAGGGTTGAGTCTTTTGCCTCCGCCACGAAGACGGGCCATGCCCGGGGGCTTCCCATTGGTGAATTCGACCGAGCGGACCCATAATTTGGACAGGCACAGCCAATGGCATCACTTTGCGCGATTCTCGCCCAATTGGGTCACGGGGTGGATATCAAACTCTCTCAACAAGCAGAAACCATTTCGTCGCTTCCACGCCACGTTCTTTGGTCAAGGCTTGTCCCTTAGTAGATAGTCTATCCGAATCTCTGGAATCGGATATTGCATTAACTCATGTAGTCTAGTAGTCGTGCCTCCCCTCCCCTACAAAGATAATTCATCGTATATATCACGACTGCCTCGTGTATAGTCTTCTTGCGATCAACTCGGCATTTGACGATACCTTCGTGTAGACATAGAAACTACTGCCTCGGCGAATGTTGTCAAAGACTCCCACCTCTTGGATAACTGGCTTTACAGTGTCAACATTGATATTTCCTTTCATCGTCCATCTTTGAAACCATTGAAATCTTGCCAACCCTAGCTGGTGATTGCGAGCCTCGATGACCGAGTCATCTGGGATACAACGAGACAATGTGGAAAGGCCACGGACGCCACCGGGGACGGTTTATTTCGGAGAGGGTAGATATCCCGCATCGTTCTATCGCGACATTCGCACTCCGGGGCTAACACTGACGGTCTCAAGGACCCATCGATCTTGACGGCGTCGAAGAAGATTCCGATGGCCATGTTATACTCCAGCCACAGCCATCGAATGACCCAAATGAGCCATTGGTACGTTTTCAGTCGCGAAACTGCCTTCCTCGCCACCCAGAATAGCCTGTTCGAGTATGAGCTGACGAGAAGTTTGGGTAGAACTGGCCCACTTACCAAAAGGCCATCAACTTTGGGATTACTTGCCTTTTCACCTTGATGGTGTTTACCACGTACGAGTCTATTTTCTAATTAAAAGCCCACACAGGGTGCTGACACACCGCTAGACTGGACGTCGGAACAGTGACCTGGCCTGCCCTGATGGAAGATCTCGGTTATGGAGAACAGTATCTTAATAACAGCTATGCGTCTGGATTGGCAGGCATGGCTATTGGGTGCATCTTCTTCATTCCTGCGGCGGACCTACTCGGGCGGAAGCCTGTATACATGTTTGCTTCGTTTGCCCTGGTCCTGTCGAATATAGGTTCAGCGGTGTTCCAAACCCGCGTCCAGTATATCGTGCTACAGGCGATAGCGGGGCTCGCAGGCTCAGTCAACGACACGATCATTCAGATGACTGTAAGTACAGCTGGCCCTGTCAAAGAACCTATTCCTAGTTCCGAGCTTATGCGACATGAGATAACAGATCGTGGATCTTTTTTTTGTGCACCAGCGTGCAACAATGAATGGTATATATTCCACATGTGTGGTGGTTGGTGTAAGGCTCTACTGCTCCGAAACCACTTTATCTCTGAACTAAACTCGTTGTTTCTAGACATATCTGAGCCTAATCCCCACCGGATATATTATCAATAGCCAGGGATGGCGTTGGGTATGGTGGTGGTGCGCCATTCTTAACGGACTGGTACTACTCTTGATCATTTTCGCGTACGAAGAGACTCGGTATGGGAGGCCCGCAGGAAACTGCTATATCGGCCAAGACCCCCCAGGGGCACTGGGGGCAGAGGAGAAGCAGATTACAGCCTCTGAATTCGACAAAGAAAAGCCGATGCCAACCCATTGTGATACAGTCCCACCGTTGCCTGTGGAGGAGCCTATCCCGCCCCGGAAGACGTATTTTAAAAGAATGACCCACTTTGAGCCTTCTGACAACATCACTCTCAAAAAATACTGGCGGCATATGTGGACTCCATTTGTCCTAATCTTCCGCATCCCAGCAGTGGCATTTGTGGGTCTTCAATATTCCTTCATGATGGTCTGGGTGGCCATCCTAGCCACAACACAGCCTATCTTGTTTGCGCAACCCCCATACAATTTTACATCAGTGGGCATCGGCAATATTAACATTGCGCCCTTCGTCGGGGCAGTTATCGGGTCCATATATGGCGGTCCTCTCAATGACTACTATGTCGTGTACATGGCCCGGCGCCGAGGTGGAATCTATGACCCGGAACTCAGATTGCACATGCTCCTTGTGCCCATGATCATCTTACCCCTAGGTCTCTTCCTTTACGGCACCAGCATTGCCAATGTACGTTGCACTACTCCCCGAGTGAGAATCGGAATCCCTCGCTAACAGAAAGCTTCACTAGGAACAACCGTGGATTGTCCCCTTAATTGGATCCTCATTTGTCGGCTTTGGTATCGGATCGGTAACATCGATCGTTCTCCCGTACTATGGAGATTCCTATTGTGAGGTATGCTTGATCTGTGCCTCCTGGCGCTCTTTTCCGCTGGTCTTGCAACATCTTGGTGGCTGACTATCTCCTAGCTTGTCGCTGAAGGCCTCGTCGTCATCACAGTCATCCGCAACGCAATCTCGACGGGTATCTCGTTCGCTATCAACCCGTGGATGACCGGACTTGGTGTGCAGAATATGTTTATCAGTGCTGGATGCGTGTGTTTTGGCATTATGCTCTTTATCATTCCCATGATAATCTGGGGTAAGAAGACGCGTATCAGCACCGCTGATTATTACTTGAGTGCCGTGGCTGCCGGTTAGGGTCTGTGTCGACCGGGCTCTGCAGTGCACACGAGATTGTTGAAGGGGATGGTGGGGATAGGGGGTGGTAATGGAGAAGGTGATAATTTGTAGAGACAGTGTAATTAGACTGGAGGGGAGTTAGATAAAATTGACTAGATCACCAGAAATCATTCCTGGTCACGAGATCTGTGTCTACCGTATATCGCATCTAAAATTATAAATACCTGTTCCATTACTTCCCCGCCACTCTCCTGATTCCTTCCTCCACAGCCCATACTGAGTATCGAATCCCACCTGCCAAGCCGATCTGGATGTGGAGAATTTTCGGCCGCGTAGGCCAATGGCGTCACTTTGCGCAGGGCCATCTTCACTTGGACCCCCATGCGACTACGACAAGGCATATAAGTCGACATTCCGCCCGCTGTATATCACCAACCCCGGGGGCAATCTCTTGTTCGCTACAATATAACTATCATAGCCGGTCTAGTATACATACGCGAAGAACCGACATGATGTCTACTACAATTTTCGCCAACGGGCGCATCTTCACACCGAGCACCGGCGCCGAAGGATATGACTTCCAACAAACCATGATCATCAGCGGGGACCGCATCCAATATGTCGGATCCCCAAACCATGACGCGATTCAGCAAGCGAAAGACTCCGGTGCCCATGAGGTAGACCTGCAAAACAAGATCGTGGTCCCAAGTTTCATCGATAGCCACATGCATATTGTCGACTTTTCGCTGTCATGCCGCAAGCTGAGCCTTCTCTCGTGTAAATCGTTGGAGGAGATTCGGCAGGCGATCAAGGCTTTTGCGGAGGCGAATCCAAAGGAGCCTCGGATTATGTGCAAAAGCTGGGTTCAGTCGACCACAGGGGGAGAAGCCCTGGCAAGTATGTTGGACGACCTGGATCCGCGCCCGATCTACATCCATGCCAACGATATGCATTCGGGATGGTGTAATACTGCCGCCTTGGAGGAGTTAGGGGTCGCCACTATGGCTGATCCTCCTGGCGGAACGATTCATCGGGATGCGAATGGGAAGCCGTCGGGTTTGTTGAGTGAGATGGCTCACTTGGGTATCGTTCCGCAGTTCCTGGTAAGGGCTACCCCGCTGAAGGATAAGCTGGATGCGATGGACGATGCGTTGGCCGAGTACACTGCGGCTGGGTACTCGGGAATGATTGACATGGGTATGGACGATCTTGAATGGGACGTGCTGAAGGCGTGGCGGGAGCGACATGGGGAGAAGTTTCCGTTCCATATTGCGGCGCACTGGGTGATTCCACCTAATGACAACCTGGACATGGTGTTTGGTGAACTCGATCGCGCGATCGCCCTGCATCGTGAATATAATCCGGCGACATCTCCCGACTTTTGCATTGCAGGGATTAAACTGATGTGCGATGGCGTCGTTGACAGCTGTACTGCAGCTCTGACAGACCCGTACCAGGGATGCGAGAATCCGGTGGATCCGATCTGGCCCGAGGACGCCTTGCAAGCTGTTGTGAAGAAGGCAGATGCGGCTGGACTGCAGATCGCTATTCACGCCATTGGTGACAAGGCCGTCAAGAATGCCATCGATGCACTATCTCTCGCACAGCCTGGCCATCGTCATCGCATTGAACATCTCGAGCTCACCTCGCCGGAGGACGCGAAACGCCTGGGTCAGCTTGGAATCACGGCGTCGGTTCAACCAGTCCACTCGGACCCGGCTCTGTTCCGTGCCTGGCCGGAGCTTATCGGAGAGCATCGCTGTAGCCGTGCATTTGCCTACCGCGAATTCCTTGAGGGCGGCGCTCCAGTGGCATTCGGCACAGATTCACCCACCGCACCCCATCCTGCCCTGCCAAACTTGTATAATGCTACCACCAGGAGATCCGCCCTTGAGCCCGAGTGTACGGAAACGGTCAATTCTCACTTTGGATTGCCTCTGGCTGCCGCTGTAACTGCCGCCACAACTGGGGCGGCCTATTCCCGCTGGGCGGATTCGTGGACGGGGTCCTTGAAGGCTGGGTTGAGAGCGGACTTTGTGGTTTTGGAAACGGACTGGAAGGCAGAGAATCTACTCAAGGCAAGCGTCCAGCAAACCTGGGCTCGAGGTCGGAAGACCTTCGATGCCAGTACGAATGGTGCACAAGTATAAAGAATATCTCATAAAGCGATGATTTCTATTCTATGCTTGTTGAAATAGAACATAACGAGAAATGAAGCAAACACTCATATCCTTCCTCGCATCATACGGTGCGCGAAGGGCATCACTCTTCTTCCTAATTCGTATATGTAGCTGTATAGAAGAAAAACAAGGAATGCCCTAGCTTTGTGTCAACATAACTCTAACAGGTATCATCCATCGTGTGTATTTACCTACGAGTTGCCTTTAGACCATCTGGCCCCGTTTCTCCGGTGTTCGTGAATCCCTCATGACTGGGCGTGGCCGTTGCTCATGTGCGTATTGCCCAGAGGCTGACTCCTTCTTGCCTTTGCGCGATTTGAGCATCAGAAGTGGTAGCAGAAGACACATGATGAGTGGATGGTTTTTTCCTCGCACGGGACATCGAAGAGGAATGGGAAATAAGAAAGATAGATATCTGAGTACGATTTCCAGCGAAAATTTGGTATTGGACTGAGTGAAAAGTGTAGCTCTTTTCTATAATTTCTCCGACTACCATCTATTGCATAGTACTTATACCTCTTGAGGCTGACTCCCTAGACTGTTGCAAAGGACGAGAATAACCTCAACGTGGCTTGAATGGCAGCCATTCGAGAAATCATTGGTTTACGCTTTGGGTAACCACTTCGGTACCTTTCATAAATGATATGGCTTGACTTGGCCTTGCGCAGATCCACGTTGTACACGCATTGCCAGGCTTAGCAGAAGTTTATAGAATCTACAATCCTATACCCTGTCATTATAATCGGTCAGTGGGTCCATAACTTCCAAATCTAGTAACTAATTCGGTGTGGGATCCCACCGCATCAGCTACTCCGTACTACTGATGCACCTCAATATATTGAGGGGTTACCTGGAATCGTTTCAGAGCATCCACCTTTGCTCGTGCTTTCGGTTTGGAACCATCAGCAATTCTTCGCTGGGCATCATTCTACTCAGTAGGAGGATGCTCAAAGCCCCTGATTACATCAGAGAAATAATGTTTCGGTTTCATAGCTAATGTGGAAGTTTGTATGAGTAGGTTCATCTATTCAAGCAGTACGAGGTAGACGGTGGTTGATTGTGTATACTGCGTGGTGAAGCTATAGTCCCATATAACTTTCTACTGCTATTTCTGACATTACATCATGACTTACGGGAGCCAGTCTAGGAAATAATCAAGATAGGAACGGGTGTCAGGAAACCTCGAGCACTAATTCCATACAGATCTCTGCATAAATGTCAATGATGTATAACGTATTTGAGCTTTTAGGCAGATATTGACCCATACTTCTCCACCGCTTGGTTATGCCTTCGGATATTCCTACTCCAGAGCCCCGCGAAAATCATCGACAATGCAGCGAAGGCTTCGGGGAGAAAGACAAGGACCACACGAACAGCGATAGATCCAAACACGGGACTCAGGTCCTGTCTCTGGGTACAAACGGCAATCAGATTGTAGAGAACGCGAACACCGGTGAAGACGATAGCAGCAAGAGCCCCATACATAAGCTAGGAAATCGACAGGCGTTAGTGCTCATGAAACATCATTCATTCGTTCACAGGGTTATATACCTTGGTACCGTCTTTATACCCCGGAGCATACCTGTTGCATTGAGATGGAAGAAGGGAGAAGAGTGCCCACATCACTTCCATCGCCCAGACAGCGACAACTAAACCCGTTCCCACCTTCCAGTGCGAAAGGTCCTCAGGCGTCCCTTCACCCTGGTAGATCTGCAATGATCCGCCAATGCTAAGGCCTAGACCAGCGCCCATGAGACCAGTGATCGTGACTATCACTATCCAACCGAGGCGCACATTGTGCTCCGGGTGACGGTAATACCGACTATTAACAGCCGAGTGTGTTAGGAGCTTTGCTACCCAGGGAGACGATCTAAACGTACGCTTCAGATAGAAGTCCATCGATAGCCAATAACAGTGGGGATATTCCTATCCCGGAGATGATGTTCGCCGCGATGCTAGAACTGTCGTTCACTCCGATGGCACCCCCGATTACCCGCACAGTACAGAAGACGAGAAGGTTGGTCCAAGGAAGCCAGCCGATCCATCCATGGGACCAGTAAACATACAGCACAAAAGGAACTAGGAAGAGGTAAACTGCAAGATCAGCCGGAAATATCCCGTTCATCTTGGTCGCAGAATCGGTCCGGTCGCTCGTGTTTATGGGGAGCAAATATAACGTGTCAATGGGATGGATTGAATATAGCAGCAACTCCTAGTGGAGCGATTGAATGGAATAGACAATGCAAGGAATTATGAAAATTCGATAGGGCCGTCTAAGGTGGGAAGAAGGTGTAAAGGTATTTATCTACACCACTTGTACGGCTCTGGTCAACTTAGGGCTCTACTTGACTTTCCGCATTGGGGACATAGCTCGTCGCAGTGGCTCAGTAGAACGGGTCGAACACATATGAGATAAATTAAAGAAAAAAAAAGTCGAAAGCAAATAGACAAGAGACGAAAAGCCTATCAGCAACCAATAGCACATACCCCACAGCTGTAGTTCAGATTGGTGAAATATAATTTAGTATCTCTCCTTCTTGGGGCTATTCGGTGGGCTGGCAATCTAATGCGAGTGAGCCCAAAACCGACGCTGATAGGCGTCATTCTGAACCCCTCGACAAATGCTGGACGTTCTAGGCTAGCCGGAACGTCAAGAAACAATACTTCTATGGGCAATAGCTTCGGGGCAGGTTTGAGGCTGAGCACTGAAGATGTGGGGATAGAAACCTCATTCGCTCACAAACAGGCAGCAGAATGCTTATTTCTGACAAGGCTGGACCTCACTAAACCCAAATGAGCATACTATTCGGAAGGACTGGAGTGCACAGCCTCTTGCCGAGCTCGCAGCCTAAGCATTTGGCGCTCTTCTTGGCAGGTTAAATAAGAGCGAAAGTCTCGCTTCTTTCCGACCCCACTACTTTGGTCCGATCTTACTCATTCGGGTATCCAACTCGTAACCCCGTCAGATTCTCTAAGTATACAGCTCAATGGTTTATCGAGGAAAGCCTAGTCCTGCCTGTGAGCCCTGTCGGACTCGACGCCTCAAAGTACGTGGCATGCCAATCTATATTAGTCCGATCTGCGGGTGTAACTAAGTCCATGTGTAGTGCGATCAGCGGAGACCGTCCTGCTCTCAATGCATCCGCGCTCATCGAGAATGCTCAGGGTATCGCGACGTAGCGACCCTCAGCTTTCACGATCAGAGTCAAGAAGTAATAGGAAAGGCCCGTCGCCAGCAGAATACCAAGGCGTCGACGAAAGCATTGTCATGCTCGAGGCGACCAAGTCCTTCCATGGTCAATGGTCACCGACAGTTATCGCCTACAATATTACCGTCCCTCACCTTCTCCGTGAATGACCAAGCATCGGGTTTTATCTTTTCCCATTATGTCCGAAATGCGAAGCACACTCGAGGTCATCTTGACTTCCTTTCAACCCTTGTTCGGACAGATACTAGTCCCGCGGTCACAGCCTGCATCAGCGCCCTAGGGCTCGCATCCCTGGCTAATATCCATATGTCTCCCCAGTTAATGTCAGCTGCACGGCATGAATATAGTGCGGCACTGTCAGCGACTAGTGTAGCCCTACGCGATCCGGAATGTGCCCGGTCCGATTCGACCTTAGCAGCAGTTGAGCTCTTGTCGCTGTATGAGGTGGGCAACTAATGCAAACACCATGTCGCATGGCTAATCTTAGGCTAATAAGCATAATAGATCGTGACGTGCGAGGGCCCACCTTTAATCGGGCGCTGGTTGAACCATATAGAAGGGGGTGTGAAACTAATTGAGCTTCGCGGATTCGAGCAAATAGACCATGAAGCGGGCTTGGAGCTGTTCACTCAGATCCGGGTGCAAATTGTATGTCATGCACACTTCGAGGGAAACCGCAATAGGCTGACTAGATATTACAACAGGCACTGGGAAATTTATACAAGAAGCAACGCACTCCGTCATGGCTGCTGGACTTGTCCAAAGAGGCTCTAAAGCGCCGCGGCGATACTGGGGACCAAGTCCTTGACTACTTCTTCCGAATACTGGTGGAAGTCGGTGATCTGGTTGCAGATATCAATGAGAACGCATTCGCCCATCCGGCTGGAGTTCTTCAGAAAGCTCTCAACCTTGATGCAGGGCTAATAACGTGGGCGATGAGCATCGATGCGAGATGGAAATATACCGTCGTTAAGGTGAAAAAGTTCGAAGATGAAAATAATACTCTCCACCCGGTATACGGGGATCATTATCACGTCTACCCCAATATCACAGTGAGCATGGCTTGGAACCATTATCGGTTCATTCGCATCATTCTTCACGGTATCATTGGATACGTTTCCGCCACTTACTTTCAGGAATCTAAAGACGGATCATTCGGGCAAAACGAGAGGCAGAGCACCGCAATCTCGCAGCAGTTAGCCGAGGATATATGTGCCAGCGTGCCGTATCATCTGGGCATGACCGGTTCATCCGATGGATCAACCTTGGGTATTCCCTTCGCAGGCGGTGTTCTTCGGTTAATGTGGCCGCTCTTTATTGCATCCGATTCCACGGGAGTGTCGCCGAACATGCAGGCGTGGATTGCGCAGTGTCTGGATAAAATTGGGCATGGCGTGGGAATCAATATGGCGGTTACAATGTCCCAGATCCTTCGAGCTGATATGCACCTTAACTGGCTGGAGGAAGAAGAAACCAATATCGTGAAACGACCATATCTTGTACGCAACGAATATTATCCACCTGACACATAATGTGGATTGATACTTCTGTTTGTGATAACCATAACCAAGGATATAACACTTGTGTTGTAGCATACTTTCATGTTGCTTTGTTAAGGATAGCCCTCAACGCCTCTACTTCACCATCACTGACCAGTTCCACCGAGGATTGAGCGAGGGCTGCAGAATGGAATGCGGGAGCACGCGTCCTCTCCCATAACATTCCAACATTGGTGGCTCTAACTCCTCCACCTACAATGATCTGAGGTAGCCAGCTGTGATCCCCCACACGTCCCCTTAACCGCTCGAGTCGTTCATGTACCAGATGGTTTAGTTGAGAGACACATTCAATCGCTGTCGCACCGGATGGGCCACTCGTCAGGATAGAAGTAAACCCGCACTCCACGATATCTGTCAGGGCAGTATCCCAGTTCGATTCCGATATCTGGTCAAATGCGCGATGAAAAGTACATGGCCTACCTTGCGCAAGGTCAACCAGTTCTTTGTTCCTCGCTACGTCAATCCGAGGAACGGCCTCCTCTGGTGCAGTCTGAGTCAAAATACCGAACACAAATCCATCCGCACCATGCTCCAAGAACGAATGCATGGTACGCTTCATGACTTCAAAGTCTGTGTCGCTGTAATAGAAGCTCTGCGCATGTGGTCGGATCATCACATAGATAGGAATGGAGATCTGCGATTTCAATATGGCCACGGTCTCGGGCTCTGGAGACAGGCCACCTGATGCATAATCTCGACATAGCCTTGATGGTATTAGTGTTTAGTTTTAAACAAATTATGCGCAAGCATTGAGTATGTTAGTTCAACTGCCTAGAGGCAGAGACAGTCCTGAACTGACGACTTCATGGCTAAACAGAGGTGACTCACTCAATTCGATCAGCTCCAGCTCTGGCAGCAATTATAGCCGACTCTTTATTGAAGCAGGCAATCTCTAACAGCGGTCGATGGGCATTCTTGTCTGATCCGTTGTGGCTCGAGTCGCGCGACGCCGAGCCTGGCTGAATTTGCTCCATGTGCTCTATCCAGTATCAGTGACCATTGATTTTCTGTGCTTACTTCATCTGTATGTGGTGAAAACCGTACCTGTGTGTATGTCACTTGCGTTTTACTTTCAATATCCCCGGTGGAATATATGCCCCAAGCAGGACCAAGCGAACTCGAACTCAAAGTGACTTTTGAGTGTTGCCTTGGTGCCTCGGGCAAGTACGCTTCTACGCCATTCCTCTTCAGGCACCTGAGGATGAAGGTTGTTCCGTTCCGCTGACATTGGATATTGCCAGAGTTGGAGATACATTTATGCACATTCTCCCTGTCGTCAGACTCGAGCAATGAGATGGCCGTGGATACCTGGATCATAACCAATTCTACTACCTACTACGCATTGCAAAAGGCCCCATTTACTACTCTTGGAGTGTATCTGACCCATGCTTTGTCTGCAATGCACATTTGCCATGAATCATCAAATTGCAGCATTCTTGAACATGTTTAACTTGCTTTGGTTCAGCCAGCTAGCTCGTTCTAAATGGCTAAAACAGACAAATTCGTCAAATATACCAGGCCATATATCCGTAGAAGCTCCGTTGCTACCGCTCGGGTTCACGGGCTTATCAAGGATTATGCGGGGTAATTAACCTAACATCAAAATGTCAACAACCCCCCGTAGTCCAGCAAAGTCTTCTATACACAGCTTACAGATCTTTATACCAGACCTTGAGCCTCAAAGCAGTAATGGCAAAGCGTCCTGTCATTGCCGTTGCAGGATTAGCCTGTGAAACGTCTACCTTCACCCCCTCGCGCACCCTTGCGCCTGCATTTCATCCCCGCAGGGGAGACGAGGTGATCGATGAATACGATTTCATACAGGCGGGTACACCTCTAGGCAATGCAGCGGAATGGCATGGTGCGTTAATTGGCCATGCATTACCCGGTGGGATGGTGACGCGTGATGCCTTCGAGGAGCTGGCAGGAGAGATTGTCGGGCGCTTAGGCAACATTGTTGCGACTACAGAGGTCCATGGTCTCTGGTTTGATATTCACGGTGCTATGTGCGTGGAGGGCATCGATGACGCCGAGGTTGAACTTCTGCGACGGATCAGGACCGTTACTGGTCCTGATGTCATTGTGTCGGCGTCTATGGATTTACACGGAAATGTTTCTAGGGAATTAGCCCACGGGTTGGACATTTTAACATGTTATCGGACGGCTCCGCATGAGGATGAATCAGAGACTAAAGAGCGAGCGTGTCGCAATCTTGTTGACCTTCTTACGCAGTCTTCTGACCTCGCTGGAGGTCCGGTACGACCCCTCAAAGCGTGGATTCCAGTGCCCATCTTGCTACCCGGAGAGCAAACGTCTACGCGTATTGAGCCGGCTAAGGGTCTTTATGAGATCGTGCCTGAAGTCGAGGCAGAACCCGGGGTGATCGATGCCGCGATATGGGTCGGATATCCCTGGGCCGACGAGCCACGGAATCGCGGTGCCATAGTTGTCACAGGGTGGGATGAAACGGCCATTACTGCTGGAGCGGAGCGTTTAGCAAAGAAGTTCTGGGACTCGCGCAAGGACTTCAAGTTTGTCGCACCAACAGGGTCTTTCAAACAATGTATCGATACTGCGTTGGCCTCGCCTGCCCACCCTTTCTTCGTCTCCGGCTCCGGAGATAACCCGACTGCGGGCGGTTCAGGCGATGTGACTTGGGGACTGACGCGGCTACTCGGTCGATCCGAGTTTAAAGGTCCTTCGGGACCGAAAGTTATATATGCCAGTGTCCCGGGGCCGCAAGCCGTCCAAACAATGGTTCAAGCAGGTGTCGGTGCTACTGTAACTGTTACAGCGGGAGCGGAAGTGGACCATATCCATGCTGGCCCTATCACCATGACGGGACGCGTGCATTCGATCAAGCACGGCGACAAGGACGCCGTCATCGAGGCAGTCTTGCAGGTTGGCAGTGTGTTTGCGATTCTTACTCAGCTTCGCAAACCTTACCATCACGAACGTGACTTTACTGATCTCAATCTGAATCCTCGTGCTACGGATATAGTGATCGTTAAAATTGGATACCTAGAGCCGGAACTGTTTGATATGGCTGCAGATTGGATGCTCGGGCTCACTCCTGGTGGTGTGGACCAAGACATCAAGCGACTGGGGCATAAACGCATTCGTCGACCGATGTGGCCTTTTGATACTACTTTCCCGGAGCCTCCCGATTTAACGGCGCGGATCATTGCGAAGTCTAATGAACCGATGGCTGGACCTGAACAGTGACGGTGCTTCTGCACCGAGAAGTTTGCAAAAGCTAAAGGCATAACGTGGATATGATGGAGTATACGTTAGTTTTACGCATAGGTTAGAGTTATCCACCGGTACTATCAGTAATGGCTCACACAGACTTCAACTTGGACCAAACTCCAGGGGCTTTGGCTGACCCCACCAGTCGCATGGGTTAAATCGCCAGGCTCCATTATACGCGGCAAACCAGTACTTGACCACGTAGGGCAACATCCACGGCAAGGGAGGAAAGTCAGTGCCGCCTTCGTAGGTCTTGTCGGCACAGCCAAGTAACGTGGGGAAGATATCATACTGTGGTGGACGAGTTAGCACCCAACCTGCCGGCACCATATGGATAGTGTATAAGAAAAGTGAAATGGCAGCCTACAAGCATTGCGATATTCCCCGTTTTCTGTGCAATTTTCCCAACCTCTTTCCATATATTCTTCAACCCGTCGCTATCGATGTCTCCCATGCCCAAGAAGATATCGATCTCAGCGTAGAGGTGATCCGTCAGGGCCTTGCTGAAAGAGTCAATTATTTTCTCCATGCCATCGGCTCCTTTCCAACGGTACTCCTCGGGCTTCGTGGCCGAGGAATACGCAATCAGTTTCTCTAGTCCGTCATGGAACAGCTCGTGTTGATGCTTTGGGTCATCCATAAACCCCGGTTTATCGATAAACTTCTCAATCTCTGGAAACATGAAAGTCTCCTCAACCCAGTGATGGTGATGCACCATCTTGGCCCACGACTGAACGTAGAAGAGAAGGTCCTTGACATCCTGAGTGTTAAACTGTTCGTCAGTAGCAATGGGCACGTACGGCGCCTGCTGGAGAATGGCATTCAGCCCTCGTATAATGGCATTATGTGCATGTGCCATCTCAGAGGCACCATGAACGTGACCGAGCGATCCCTGAACATTTGGTCAGTTGGTGTCATTCGGCTCTGAACTATGAGCACATACATCTAGGGTCTTTGACGGTGTTGTGATTAGGTGGAAGGGCTCGTCTGCCCACGGGGCGCTCGAGGGTTTCGTTGTCATGGTACCATCGGATGCCATGCCTTAACGCTCACAATTGCATGATTGAAGTGAAATCTGGTCGATGGTTGATTGTGTCGGAGCCGCGCCGACAAGAAACTTTGAAGCAAATATTTATACGCAGACGCCCCAGTGTCTGTGCGAGAGCCAAGAAATGAAATACGAACCCAATCGACCGGGTTGGCTTAACGCTGTCAGCCTATTTTTTTCTGTGGCCAATGGCTAAAGTGAGAAATGCAAGCTGACTGTACTTGCTCCGGCTGTCATATATTACTTGGCCAAATTGTTGGTTTCTTCGCGGTTGGTTGGCGGAGGTTTCCGCTGCAAAGCCCTATGCTCAGCCTCGTGGAAACTCAAATATCGCGATGCTGTCGTCTAACTGCAAGAGATGCCCAAGTGCTCATTAATACGATAGAATGCTGCCTTGCTACCCAGACACCGTGTAAACCAAGTTATGATTCATGAATCAGTTGTAAGCATATCATGGACTTATCTTACCGTGCAGTGGGCTTTCTCTCACCCGGTCCTTGATCGGTACATTGTTTGCATACGGGTCAACATGATATTTCATGAACTTCTGACTGGGTTCTCCTGCGGCGAACATAATATTAAGCTCCACAAATGTACGGCCCTTAGTCTTGGAAATAGCCCCGGAGAGATGTGAAGAACGCGAATGCAAACCAGACGAAACCAGTCTTCCCTCGCCAGTTCCAATCTGCTGAACTCATCATGTATGGCGATATAGTAGACAATGCATAGTGCAGTTTGAGCTTCTAAGTTGTGTTTCGTTGAGGGGTCTAATAGAGGGTATCAAAGAGGTATGAGGAAGGCAGGGTTTAACGACTTTTTGAGTCCAATGACTTAGGTTCATCTTTCGACGTCATAGAATTAACGACTCGGTTCAATTCGAGATCTTTGGTTGCCGTCGAAGTGCCAATCATTAGGGACGATTATCCGTGAGCATGCTGGGTCATCCAATCTACGTTGTGATTCCCATGTAACGTGAAAGCGTGTAAGTGCTTCTTCCTATCTCATACAGCCAAACATCACATTGGGATTGAAGACCTGAATTCTTTATAGCCTATATTACTGAATTAAATATCGCCACTCGTGAGTTTCAGTAAACGGGCAGAGGTCTTCAATGGCATCCGGATGTGAAGTATTCCCTGCGCGAGCTCCCATGAGATCTCACAGGGAAAGGTAGCAGGATAAAGCAGTTCTGTCCTTACAGGACGCCCAGAAAGAGTATTAATCGGTAGCTCAATACTGTCTGGACCTCCTCGTCTCCAGACAGCTAAATAGTGAGCGCCTGAATCACGAATGTCCGACGTAGGCACTGCCATGCCTAATGCGACCCACTCGTCATGCCAACGAGGAAGGCCGAGAGGCCAGAAAGCAGTAGCCATCCTTAGATCAGCGCGAATTGTACGGTAGACATCCATACCTTGTTTGATAAGCTGAAACTGGTGCGGGCTAAGTTTGTCTAGCCGTCCGCTTAGATGTACGCGGCCGAGAAGACTATTAACCACCGTCATCGCATTAGTTTCGTCATCCCACTCTGGTTGAGGGTATGCCCAAACAGCACCTTGCTCGGGGGTAACAGCTGTTGGAAGAGCGGCAGCAATTGCTGCGTAACGACCGGGATCTTGTTGGTCGCTAGTTGATTGCAAAGCATGGACAGCCAACATAGCATAATCCATTCGCTGAGCGCCACTCGAGCAATTTTCAATGACCAGGTCAGGATACCGGTCATGCAGATCGTTGACCCAGTGCAGATACGCCCGATTGTGATCTAATTGACCAGATCCCGCACTTGAACAGTTGATGTCTGTACCCTGAGTGACTTCGATATTATAGTCGAATTTAAAGTAACCCACGCCATATTCGCTGACTAGTCTGTGCATAACAACATTCATATGTTTCTGGACCGCCGCGTGACGAAAGTCTAGCTGATAACGTCCTTTTTCAACGATGCGCTGGCCATTTCGCTGAAAGAACGCTTCATACGGTAACTGTTTCGCGACAACGCTGCGTACGCCAATGACTTCTGGCTCAATCCAGAGGCCTGGAGTAAGGCCTTGTGTTTTCAAGTGCAAAAGTAGTTCCCTGAATCCCGTAGGAAAGCGCTTCTTCGAAGGTTCCCACAACCCGACATCATCCCACCAGCCCGAATCATCAGCATACCAGCCAGCGTCGATAACAAAGTATTCAGCTCCAGCTCGGACTACGGGGTCGACGAGCGCCAGAATCTTTTCGTCAGTAGGGTCACCCATAAGACAATTCATGTAGTCATTGAAGATGATGGGCAATGTCTCATGATCCTCGTGTTTCTGCCGCATCTGTCGTCGGTAACGGGTCATCTCGGCAAATGCATGTTCATAGTTCCCTAAGACATGGCATAAAGCCACAGGCACGGTAGTGAATTCTTGTCCGGGAGAGAGCCTTTGTCTCCAATCATGATCGGTCTCAACCGGACCGCCAGTAGCTAGATACACGCTGTCTTTCCAGTCACCGACTTCCCAGCGCCAGGAACCATTGTTTTCAACCTGCCAAAGCCATGTTTCAGCATTGTCAGTACGCTTCAAAAGGCCCATAGGCAAATGGCCTTCTGTTGAGAAGGTTCCGCGGTTAGAAACCGAATAGTGACCTAAGCTAGCTGCATATTCTTCAGGATGTCCATACACGCCGTAGTCGTCTAGACCCAAGCTGGGTAGATCGTGATCGATCCATTGTGCCTCTCTGAACCATGAATTATTGGGGACTGCAAGAACGTAGTCAGACCACCATTTCTCTGCACCAGTTGTTAGTCCACCCAGGACCAAGGAGCTCAGCTGTGTCACCACGATGTCCATGTCACTGTCATTTCGGATTGTGCTTGTCGCACGGAGCACACAAGTACTCGGGTAGAGTATCAGGTGCGCAATTGCTGTCACCCCAAAGGCGGAGTCTCTTAATGTAACGTCCAGGGTATGGGTATCCGCTTGTTGCTTGATCTCATGCGATTGGTAACGTAGCCGGGTCCCCACATATGTGGCTATCAGACACTTGGATGATTTATGCTTTGCGGTGCCTTCACCGGCCAGCCGCAGTTCTACCAGCGGTGCGTATGAATTAGTAAAGTATTTTGATACCGACGGCCGAGAAGAACCAGGTAAGGGAATCACTTCCTTCAGGAAAGCAGACCCTTGTTCATCAACGAAGACACTGACACGCAAAACGTCGCTTTGTAGTGTAATGGTCTTAGGGAGGGCCATGATAAAGGGGAACACCCAGGCTTCAATATCAGAACTGTTGATTGTTGTACTCTTGAACTTCGAAAGTAGATGTTTCGCCTCCCTTTCTTAATTATCGAGAGCTCATGCTAAGACGAACGAACTCGACTCAGAGATGGTTGTGGGAAGCTTCTTTCCTATAGGAATATAAGCCTACATTTCATGTAATCAGGTGGGGAAATGGCATTGTGGGGTTGGTGGGAAATACTGGAGAAAAGGTTGGCGTAAATAGGCTGAATATCATGGCATAAATCTCATCTCCGCACTTGAGGGTAATTCTGCGACCGTTCCTAGAAACAGAGGTCAAGGCTTTATAAATCTAGAAATTACCCCTTCGATGAGGAATTATAGGTCATAGGTCTTTCCTATTTTGATTAACTCTAAATGGCAGAGACTCGCCTTTTATATTGCTGATCAAATCTAATACACGCAGGTGTAGTAGGGACATATCCCTGGATACTTGAGAGATCTTGTTCAAAATTAGATTGGTATCACTCAAGCCTTATTTGCCTAGGCTGGTAGAACAACAAACCCAGAGCATCACCACACCACACTGTTGGAGGGCTCTAGCAAAATCTGCATCTAGTGCCAGACGGCATCTGTCATATGCAGCGAGTAAGTACTATAACAGCCCAATAATCCATAACAAGAAATGAAAGAGTCAGGCTGAGTTTCTCTTGGCAGCAAAGTACCTCGCATATCTCAGCCTCGTCTGTTCACCCGGCCCCGATATTGTTGCTTCTCAATGCCCATATTTCATCAGCAAGACTAGTTCTTTATGGTCTCCCTACCAGTCGTACAAGATGGTGAATTGTATCTAGCCGAAAGGAATCACGGCGGATATCGACCCAGTGTCCTGTGGCACTCCTAATGAGACGCATCCAGTGCTACCGTGTTGTGCCTGCCGCGACAGCTGTCTCACCGACAACATTGACAGCTACAGTCATCTAACTGAGGGCGAGAGCGGATACTATACCGCCGCATGTACGACCAATTCCACTTCCTTTGACGATACCGAGAATAGATCTGTCTGTGTTAATAGATGTGGTAAGTCGGTCACACAGTTCTTGCTTTCGACCAGCTTCTGGGTTATTCTGCAGCTACTTCTACATGCCTCTTGCCCAAAAGGTGATACCTCAATCCCCCATATCGTCTACAACTTAGGTGACGATATGTGGAAATGCTGTGGTGGAACCTGTCCTTCAGGACTGAGGCTGGCCATGGATGATTCTTCGTGTACATCTGTACTAGCCTTATGCCATCAGAACGGCGCTAACTTTTGGTTCGCTTTTTCATGGCTAATTGAAGAACTAGAATTCTGGTTTACCCATATTCAATTTCTAGTATAGCCAGTTCTTCTACAATACAATTTGATGTTGTTAAAATGAGGTGAAAATAAAATCCAGCAAGGATCTGTAATTTAAGGGAAGCTATCTATAATAGAAAGACACAGGGATCTTTGAGAACCGACTTAATACCCCTGGAGCAGACTAATTCTAACAGTATTGGTCGGGTTGAATCGAGCCCAACCAGGGCTAGCAGTAGTTCTGATACGACTAACAGGCTCGAAGATCGCGAGAACTAGTTCGACTGACGCTCAGGTCGAACCACCACCGTGAGTGAGGATGTCCACATCTTGATGATGTGTTATATCGCTGAGCAGAACTATTGGGTCATGGGTGCTGTTCTTAGGTGTCTTGTTTGAGGGCGAAATACGTACCCCAAACGCAAAACTTGCTTATTAGACAGTAAATTTAGTCAGAATACCAAATTCGCACGATAGGACACGGCTTGCTCTGAACCTCACGACTTTTCGCAAGCTGAAGATGTTTCAACCGGCACTGGACAATGAACATAGCCCTGGCTCGACTACCAATGTTCTACGACTCTGCATACAGCCAGCTCATCGATCGCCCCACTCGCGTGATCCAAGTTACTTAATCCTGCGGCTGAGCATAGTAAAGCACAGGCAGCCTCCTGCATCAACTTGAGTGTCACTCAGCTCACCTTGTTACCGTTTCTTCGTTAGACAATTTCGGTAATTCCCGGAGAAATGTGATTGCTATGCAGAATTAGTCCTTGTTTTCCCCCGTTTCTCTCTTGAGGTGCTGAGCTAGCCTTGTCCCTTACATACCCATACCAGGGCTGGGCACGGGACTGTGCCAACCCTCACAGATGGTTGTGGCCAAGTCTCTATGCATCCATGTTGCTCAGGCTTCAGGTCAGACTGCACTGTTCACTTGGTGAAGGGATGGTGCTTTATCAGTTAGTTCAATTACTCCTCATATACTTGACGGAGTACTCCGTGAAGTGTATTCTGGGCAGAAGGATTGCAGAGGATTCAATAAATTGAGTGGCAGGAAGGACCCACACGAGCTTTGGCCAGCAAATTAACGGCCTCAAAGGGTGAGACATGCAGCAGGATTGTTTGAGTCAGCACGGAATTTCCAGTGAAAATTTCGCATTGCCAAGAGAATTAGGGTAGCGGGATTAATATCAAGCTTGGGCAAATGTAACCTGAATGGCGCAGATTGGGCCAAGCTGCAGCGATAATCCTCTTGGCCTATCAATAAACCAACTAATATTATGCAATCAGTTCGAACTATCGACGGACTTACCGCGATTGGGGAGGCGCTATCCAACTGCCCCCAATACGAATGAAAAACATCCGTCTCCACCGTGTGATCTGGTCAATGCTTCTCGTAATAGCAATCTGTTAGATATCAGAAAATAAGGATTCCGTGGGATCCGGGCTTGACGATTGGGCCTGCAATGTAATTGGTGCCTGTGTAGCTGCATTCCTTACTTTCCCCGTACCTTTGATGATCAGCCGCAGCTGAGAATGGCTTGACTATCGTTAGAACGGCAGCAAGATTGTAGATCAAAATTCCCCATCTCAAGGGCCTCCTCCGACTGGTCTAAATCGAATGACTCGGATTAGGTCTGCGGGACCACGTATATATAGCTTGAAAGACGCCATCATGCTAGCCTTCCGTGTGTAACTCCACGGCCGCTTCCACCACGCCAGTGGCACTCGCCCATCATGAAGTTCCTCGTCGCGACAGTGACCCTCCTCTGCTCTTTGGTCTCTGCGCAGACTGGTGTGCCTGATGTCAACAGCCTTGCTGTGCAAAAGCATCTGCGCGCCCGATCAGCGTTGATCGCGTTCGAGAAGAGACAGCGACAAGGTCTGTTCCCGGGGAATATTGGCGGAACTACGGTGAAAGCACTAACATGGCGTAGACCACTTTTTCCGTCAAAACCTCTCTTCTGTAGCCCAGAGAGCGGACGCCATTGTAGCAGCGATTCGCCAGGAGGAAATTGACGAGTACTGGAGAGTGCCTGGAACCCCAGAGAAGAATGATACCGACGAGAGGTTCGCCGGTGAGGTGTTCTCGAAAGCCCGCCCATTGATCAATGGAACCAAACTCTGGGACGTGGTCAGGCACATGCCTAAGGGTTCTCTTTTACATGCGCATTTGGCCGCCATGCTTCCCTTTGAGACTCTTCTGGATACCATTCTTCACACCGAGGGTATGGTCTTCTCCGCCTCCCAGGACTTATCCACCGACGACAACCGCAAGAATGCCTCCATCGAGTTTGCTCATGTCAACCATACCATTGCGACCAATGGATCGTCAATCTATTCAAAGGATTATGTCCCTAACACGCCAGTTCCCGTGACTGTGGCTGCCAGCACTTTCCCGGGTGGTCAACAGGGTTTCATCGACTTCGTCAACACCAAGGTGACCGTATCTCCTGAGCAGTCTCTGCGTCACGAATTGGGAGTCGATGAGATCTGGCGTGTCTTCCAGACAGCCTTCGGTCCCGCCAACACCATGCTGTCGTACGAGCCCGTTGTCCGCAAGTTCTACCAGAAGCTCTTTTCGCGCCTGGCCGAGGACCACATCAACTGGGTGGAAATCCGTGCTGGTGGTTCGAGCGGCAAGCTTGTCCATGAGGGTCAGGAGGACCCTGATCCGGATCTGGATATCTGGTGGGACGTCCTGTTGGAGGAGCTGGAGAAATTTCAGAAAACCCCGGAGGGCGCCGAGTTCTGGGGAGCGAGAGTCATCTGGTCGGACAGCAGAGGCAAGAACCGTGCTTCGCTGACAAAGAGTAAGAAGAATCTTTGCCGCGACCATTGCTTTCTGTATCTAACGAGTTTGCATAGGCATGGGAATTGCTCTTGAGCGGAAGCGCAGGTGAGACTCCTAACTGTCCATCGCGATCATGAGGAAGTTTTTGTTAGCTAACAGATTGGTATTAGACACCCTCAGCTCTTTTCGGGCTACGATGTGGTCGCTCAAGAAGACTTGGGCCGTCCTCTCGCCGACATGGCACCCGAGTTGATCTGGTTCCAGCAACAGGCCGAGGAGTCGAATCTTACTATTCCTTTCTTCTTCCACGCCGGCGAAACTCTCGGCGATGGAAACTCGACCGACAACAACTTGTTCGACGCGGTCCTCTTCGGCACACGCCGTATTGGACACGGTTTCTCCCTGTACAAGCACCCGAGGCTGATTGATGAGGTGATCGAGAACGGCATCATGGTGGAAGTCTGCCCCATTTCCAACGAAGTCCTGCGTCTCGCCACCGATATCCTCCACCATCCCCTTCCGGCCATGATTGCCCACGGTATTCCGACGGCTATCAGCAACGACGACCCGGCGATCCTCGGCCAGAACGCAGCTGGTCTAAGCTACGACTTCTACCAGACAATCCAAGCCTTCGATAACGTCGGTCTTGCTGGCCTGGTAAGCTTTTGCCTGTGGCGTTTCATATCAGTAAAACGGGGCTAACAAATAACAGGGAGCACTGGCGCAGAACAGCATCCGGTGGAGCAACTTCGAAGATCAGAACGAGGTCGAATGGGTTCGTGATATTGATTTCGGTGAGAATGGAGATGGCATTAAGGCCAAGCGTTTGCAGCAGTGGAATGAAAAGTGGGAGGCCTTCTGCGAGTGGGTTGTGAAGGAGTACGGAGACCGTTATGCCACAGAGGAGGTCTGATATCCACATAGCATGATTAAGCTAGTGAATGTTAGACTTAGGTTTCCAACTGATTGCCTCGTATTAGCCATTTCTCAAGACATATTCAAGTCGGATTTGATTATTGTCTTATGGTAAACCAAAGTCTCAGTGATTGGAGGGCGACCTGCTCCAACTCTAACCTGGAAGCTCGAGTACTCACGACCATCAGCCATCGAGATACTTATCTCCGCATCTCATTCAGAATTGACTATTGGCAGTTTTTTGTTTCGTATTACAAAATCCCCGGCGTCCATCCCTTTTTGCAACGCGAAGTTCAGTGAGGGTATAGTCGTAGGGCACAGATTTCCAAAACTGAGTCCAACCACGTGCTTCTAGAGCCACGGGCCTAGTGCATGCATGGATAGATGATATGTTCTGCACAGGCGAGAATCGGTTCGAAGTCAAGGCCATTGACTATGGTGATTATATTGCACTCAATATGTCGGTCACAGAACAACTGTTTCAGTCTGTTTTCTCCAAACCGCCCTCGACGCCTTTTTCCTCTGGAATGACTGGATTTCCTATCAACCCTTGGCTCCTTGTCAAGAACTCAAAACGAAAGTGCCACCTAACGCTGTAGACTTATCAAGCCTGACAATGGAAGATGTGGCGCTTTTGAGCCATGGCAGGCTTCTTGTAGCAGCAAGACATCGCGATTTCGTTAGACATCGGACTTTTTCCCTGAATGTCATAGACCATCCACTGAAGTGCATTGCTTCAATCTTAGAGGCTTCTCCATGTGCCCCCAAGCATATGCGACCGTGGAAAGAGAGTGGCGTCCTTCCAAATCGAGCCAAGGTAGCTTCTTCGGAGTGGCGAAGGGAACGTCTCGGCTTCTTCAGGTCGGCAGGTGTACGCCACGAGCTCAGAACGAATGAACATATCGACACGGTATGGTCGTCAAAGCCTAGTCGAGAGATGCATCACGCGCGTATCTTATTCGCGGCGTCGATCAATATAGGGATCCAAGACAGCTGTTTTTGCGATCGGCACGCACTCTTGGCGGAGTAAATCACACGGAACGCCCATGATAAGGCAAATCGTTCTTGTTGCTCCAGAATCCGCAGCTCATCTTCGGTGTGAGTTTCCCGGTCTGCACAGTAAGACTTCCAACTAGAAGACTTGATCTAAAGTATAGTGAGGTTCATGTCTTGGTGTTGCCAATCTTAGCGCACGGCTAGGGCAACGAATAGCATCAACAGTGGCTGGCGGGTGGCTGAATCTAACCTAGATGCATATCATCTGGGTTTTATGCAAAGTTTTATAGCTGCTAATCTGTAAACTTAACGGGTGTATATTATATCGACTGAAGTAAGTTGCCCGGAGATCATTATCATTAGCGAAGATAAAGTAATTGGTCCAATTAAACCTCAACTTGTAACATCGGGTATCCTTGAGTTAGCAGATTGCAGCATACAACATAGCATAGCGGACAAGAAGACAATGCACGCTATAAGATAGCAGTACGCCCTTCTGTCATGAAGACGACGAATCTCAAAGACCACTCTCAGAGAGACAGGCGGGGAAACAGTGTCCGGGCGAGAAAACGTATATACGAGACAACGAATATGCCAACGCATTTTCCACTGGTGCGGGCGAAACGGCGGAATGTTAAATAAATCGGGGCGCGAAGGTATCACTCTACAATTTTCATTTCTATTACTTCAGAGCCGGGGTCGATGACGCTGTTCTCTCAAGTAAACCAATATAAAGTAATGAGCCAAGCCGCCGGCATACACGCGACCGGAGATCGTTTACATTATAGTTGGAGTACTCCGTCATTTGAGGTCCAACGCACCCTGATGGAGCATGAATTATGAAGTCTATGAGCATGGGTCTTAGCGTGTGACGGCTAACCATAATTTTCCAATCCTCTGGCATCCACCATAACTATCATCATGATTCCCACAAGCGAGATGAGCGTACGGCCGAAGGTGGCGACGTTGTCTTGGCCGCCAAGGTTCTACGGTAACTGGTGGTTCACGGTGTTGCCGAAGGGAGGAACCAAACGTTTTCTTGATGAAAATAGGCTACACATATCGTGTACAATTACCAGTGGTTCGGATCGATTGACCCCGTTATATTGAATCCTCGGCGTTTCCCCAAAGGGTCAAAGACTCAACGAATTCACGGACTCTTGGCAACCACGCCTCATCGCTCTCGGAGTACGGAAGATCTTCGGTCAGGGCTATTCCCAGTCCGGTAATCTAAAAGAGATAATGCATGGAAGCCACCAAGATCTGCACCGATAGGTTTGATCGTGTTTCGAACCATGCTAAGCGCGGCAACGGGGCTTGTAGAGCAACGTGGTTGTGACAATGATAAGATATAGCACCTTAAAATAAGCGAAAACAAAGAGTATTATAATTCTATTAGAGTAACAGGGCCTATCTCCCTATCTCGGTGGAGCAGAAGCCCGATAGTTCGTTTAGGCTCCGCCCTAGATACAGATATCAAGTTTGTATCCAGATCTAGATTATTAAGGATGTGGAGCAAGGTTGGGTCGGGATGCCGGTAGTCCCTAGTCTTAATGAGTAGGATACCTTGCTCACGGATGAAGTTCGATTAATTGCAACATCTATAGGGAGGGTTGTTCTTGTTCAGGGCATCCGAGCATCATAGTGTGTCCTTCATGACGGAAGACGGCATCCGAGCAGCACGAAGAGGTTCTGGAAGACTTCTAGGATTAACTATCAAGGTCTCCACCGGCTTCACGAGTCTACACCGAAGCGCACCGGGCCGGGGACCGGCAGCATACCGGTGGACCCGACCGGGTAGAAATTAGATAGCGCATGTGAGCAGCAGCAACCTAAGGAACCGACTGGAGAATCTCCCATCATATTCAGCGACACGGCGTCGTTATTGGCACAGAGCAGCCACTAACCGCGCGCCGCCGAGACCTTCCCCAGGAGAGTGATTCTTCCCAGGTTTCCATCGCCTCTTCCCCCGGAGTCCAGCCCCCACTGAAACAGTGGCCGACCTGAGTCGAAAAATAGCAAATCCGGAGTAGTGATGCGGGGAGAAAGCAGGGTATCAAACCACAAGCCCTAAGGTGGTATGCCACTCGCCTCCACCCCTTGCGCAGAAATAACCCGCAACAAGTAATACAAACGATATTTGATTCGCATTGTGTTGTTCCTGCTTTCCCCTTGATATCAATGCGACCCTCGGGTGACGTACCATCTCGGCCAGCCCGGATCCGGCACGCCGTGCTGCCATCGGGGCAGCAGCCTCGCCACCGACACAAATACACCAGACTACACTCGAACGATCTTTGATCCTTTCTTGCTACCCCGGCCAACTCCAGGTAGCCAAGCATCATCCGAGGGGTGTCCAATTAGTTACATAATATATCAATTACATAATAGTACGGAGTAGACGAGAGGAAGTCCCTTCCCCAGACCGAATCCAGGTGGCCATGCGGAGGGTGTCTCACTCCACGCTTCTAAACTCACTAACCGGAGAGAGGCAACCGGTGACGTACAGACGTGGAGAAATGGTCTCTTTCCTCCTATCGTCGGGAAACCGAGTGATATTATCCGTACGTTATGAAAATCCATCATTGGCCTCCCGATGTGGAGGAGATTCTCCGCCGGACGCCGCTGTTATCAGCAGTGCCGAACAGGAGGTGTTCTGTCACGGCCCATCGGTACCACTTTTCTGCAGGGAAGATACTCCAGTGAGCCAATGCGAGTCTCGAATTGTGCTGCGTCTCGGCGGGTGTTCCACATTCGGCCGTGGGACTGTCTCTAGACAGCGTGGCACACAGCCTCGCCGAACGTTGTTCTGTAATTATTCTAGCCCTCCTTCCGTATTCGTCCATTTTATGCGGCCGTGAACAATACTCCCTTCACATTCCCATGACAGAAGCACGCCAGGGGAAGCTGGAATGCGGCAAAAAGAAGCGCGGGATCTGCACTGTGAGATCATCGACTATGATTTAGGGCAAAAATTGAGCCTTTCGGGGCGTGAGAATAAGAGTTTTAAGGGCGCCGCCAGTGCTGACTCAGCGCATGCAGCCAATCAGCGCTTGCGCAGAAAATTCTCGATGGAGAAGAGGCAAAAGTTAAAACCTAAAACCCTAATTATGGAGAATATCGAAAAGAAAATGAAAAAGAAAAAAAAAAATATGAACGGAACGCAACCGCTCGGTTGGGGAGTTTTAGTCTATTTGTTAGTTATATCCGACTCCAGCCGCCTCCCCAGTGGCACTAGCTGGCCCTAAAATACTGCGTCGCGCCGTTGTTTTTCTGTTCTTTCTTCTTATGATCCTTTTTGCGACTCATCCATCCCCATCGACAAGATGACCCTACACACCGAGTCGCCTGCCATTCAGAATGGCCCCAACTATGATGACCAATATGTCGACGTGGAGAAGAAGGAATATACTGAGGATGCCCCAGCAAACGACCCATTTGGAAGCGAGGAAGAAGGAGAAGTCAAGTATCGTGTTATGGGTTGGTGGTAAGCTTCCAATGCTCATGCAATACGACTGCCGTTGTGCTTCAACGGTCTTGTGAATCCAATGCGGTGGCTAATGTGGATAATGTGATTACAGGCAATGTGGAATGTGTAAGCAGTCCTACGCTCAGTTCCTGAACCATACTTCCGAACGTGCTATCTAACCCGTTCATGTAGTGATGATTGCAGAGAATATGTCCCTAGGCATTCTATCTCTTCCGTCCGCAATGGCAACACTAGGACTTGTTCCGTAGGTGTCACCTCTCACCGTAACTCAACTAGCAACAGAACGACTGACGTACGACTCAGGGGAGTGATTATTCTTGTCGGAATGTCCGGCATTTCATGGTACACAGGTTATGTTATCGGACAGTTTAAGCTTCGTTTCCCTCAAACGCACAGCATGGGTGACGCCGGAGAGCTTATTATGGGTCGCTTTGGACGGGAGCTGATGGGCATTGGCCAACTGCTCCTCTTGATCTTCCTGATGGCCAGTCATATCCTTACCTTTTCGGTGCTATTCAATACCATCACCGGTCACGGAACTTGCACCATTGTTTTCGCTGTCATCGGAATGGTAGTCAGCTTCATCGGCGCCCTTCCCCGTACTATGAACAAGGTGTACTATATGTCCATCGTGTGTCAGTACTTCTACTCCCCCGGGCTTCCTGTGGACGATTACTGACAACCCTTCCAGCTTGCATTAGTATCATCGCGGCGACCTTTATCACCATGATTTCCATTGGAGTCCAGGCCCCCGATCACGTCCAGGTTGATGCCACTAGGGACGTTAGTTTCCAGGATGCATTCTTGGCCGTGTGCAACATTATCTTTGCCTACAGTACGACTTGACCTCTCCCACATGTCGCACAGCTTTTGCTAATCTTGTCACAGTCACTCATGTCGCCTTCTTCGGACTCATCTCGGAAATGAGAGACCCTCGGGAATTCCCCAAGTCGCTGACCATGCTTCAAGTGGTGGATACGTCTATGTACGTCGTCACAGCGATCGTCGCCTATCGTTATGCAGGCCCCGATATCGCCTCTCCCGCCCTTTCGTCTGCAGGACCTGTCATGAAGAAGGTCGCTTACGGCATTGCCATGCCCACTGTGCGTTTAAGAATCCTTGTTCCCTTCACCGGTTCCACTTTCTAACTGTTCCCCTAGGTGGTCATTGCTGGTGTTATCTACGGCCATGTTGCCTGCAAATACATTTATGTTCGCGTTTTCCGTGGCTCTGACCACATGCACCAGAAGAGCTTCCTTTCTGTTGGCAGCTGGGTTGGCATTGCACTCGCCCTGTGGCTGATCGCATGGGTCATTGCCGAGTCCATCCCCGTCTTCAACGACCTTCTGAGTTTGATTGTAGGTACCCTCAGCCCCCATCTTCCCTGTCGGTTGCTGATTCATATCCCCTACAGAGTGCCCTTTTCGGCAGTTGGTTCAGTTACGGATTCCCTGCCATTTTCTGGCTGGTCATGAACAAGGGAGTCTGGTTCTCTTCTCCTCGGAAGATCTTGCTAACCCTCGTCAACGTCATCATCCTCGGCATTGCCTGCGCCATTGTATGTGTTCACCCTCTGCAACCTTTCCATCATGGTATTAACCTTCCTGCAGTGCGGTTTGGGACTCTACGTCTCGGGTAAATCCATCAACGAGAACTCTTCTTCTGCTAGCTGGACCTGCGCCAACAACGCCATCTAATTCGCTTCTACGGCATTCTCCACCCACGCGATAGACACGTATCGTGTTGATGTCTTCCACTGAGAAGACCTTGGGATGGACATGTTAGAAACAGTCAATTCGATTATAGCGGGCCTATAGTTCTGGGACTTGGCCGTCGCCCAGGCACCAGATTCAAGGCTGTTCTAATGGTTACTATATATATAAGCATCTTGATCGGTATGTTAGAAACCGTCAAGACATCTGTACTGTACATAGAATATCTAGAGAGCATCATTTTTTGCATGTGACATGAACTCAAATGAACATAAATTCTCGCATTTGATTATACATAGTATGCGGTTGTCAGTATGACCTTCACCGGCCCATCGCGATAGAATACCCTCATGCTCTTACTCATGGATTACAATCGATGCTTCTTAGCCGCAAAACTATTCATTTCATGGCATAATTGACAAACTACCAATCGCGACCGTGATGGATCATCCTGGTGGTTCAACCAGGTCTGGATTATTTTCTTCCTTGCCCGAACAAAAAGTTGTCTGTTACTGTAAGATGCAAGATAAACGTGTCTTTAGTAGTGATTAATCGAGTAATTACTAAACATGCCTAGAAAAAGAATTTGTGTAGGACTAAATTTGCTCCTTGGAGCGTCAAGATATATATCTCTGCAAGGTTCGAATAATAGACAAGATCCGGTGGCGAAAAGCGCATTACAACGAACCATATGAATACACCATCGAAAAAGAGCCTAGATGAGAGATGCACTCCTACTCTGTATAGCCACACTGATAAAAGGTCGTCAACTATAAAATTGTGGGAAAACGGACGGATTTTAGGAGCTCGAAACAGCCACTCGGAGGCTTGGCGCACTGATCCCACGATGGTTAGGAACACTCATATTAGAGGATACCAGTACTTATTGGGGTATGAATGCTTACAATAGTATCTACATGACTTAATTGATCTATAAATGTTAAGAGGCAGCATCGGACCGGTTGAGTGCATTCCCAGTTGCGAAGCTGTGTCCTAGACAATAATTACTACGCATCATGCACAAGATGGTAACCGCTCATAGATTACCGTCTTTCTTCATTATGGCTTTTTAGATGTTGGTAATAGCATATTCTTCTTTGAACGACTCATTGAGAGCCATTCCGAAGGTTATGGAAGCATTTTCTGATTGTATTAAAACTCTTCACTATCCAAACTAGCTAGCGGGAGTACTATAGACGAAGCACCAGCTTTCCAACCTGTTTACCTTGCCAGATATACTCGATTGCCTCATCGGCCTGTTCAAACGGGTATACTGAGTCGATAATATCATCGAACTGGATTTGTGTGGCAGACAACGCAGCGCAAAGATCGTCTTGATCCTGCTTAGACCCAGCGTTGATTCCCCTATTAGTGAATATTAGCCCTGCTCAGGTTGACTATGGTCTGTAATTAAGCCTCACCTTAGGATGACTCTCCGGTCGATGAGAACAGAAAGAAGCTCTGAGAATTCGCTGGTATTCTGCTTGCTGAGATATCCCACCTGGCTAACTATTCCGCCACGGCGTGTACATTTCATGCTCTTAACCAGCGTGGAGGATCCACCAACTTCAACAACGATGTCGACCCCAGCTCCTTCAGTTAACTTCAGAACTTCCTCATGCCACTCGGGGTTCTTGGAATAGTTCACAGTCAATAGCGGGGGGCTGGGGAACTGCTCCTTCATTTTCTGCAGCTTTGCGTCGCTCGAGGAGGTCATGATCACCTTCAGACCCGCAGCTCGCGCCAACTTGAGCGCGAACATGGCCACGCCGCCAGTACCTTTTGATTCGTCAGAAGAAACCATGCCTAGTTCTCAGATACGGTGGACAAACCTTGGATCAAGACGGTTTGACCAATTTCCATATCCTTCAGCGCTGCCCACGCGGTCACTCCGGCGCAAGGGATAAGGCTCGCTTGAACCCAGTCGAGGTACGTGGGCAGCTTGCATAGCTTGTGCTCATCGAACACGATGTAATCCGCCAGTACTCCATCCTCATCGGCCGCCAACCAAGACCGAGTAGATTCCCGTCCGGTGATGTTCTCCGTGTCCACGATTGGGGCTGCCCGATCCCCAATCGCCAGGTGCTTCACCCTCTCGCCAATGGCGACTACCTCACCCGCTGCATCATTGCAGGGGATACCATGTGGCACTACTGGCCAAGGGTTGCCACCGTTTGCAATGTTGGCGTCCCTATAGTTGAGAGAGACGGCATGGACCTTGATCATGACCCCGGTGGGGGATAGTGGAGGGATTGCTTCAGTGACAAGCTTCACCTTAGGGGTACCGGGAGTATGATCGTCTGTTCGGCGAAAAGCCTGACGGGTTGTTGGTTGTGGTTGAGTCATGTTTGCTTATATGGGATTACCTTGTGGTTGTTGGATATAAGGTTCGTAATCTGTACGTGGTAGAAGCAGGTCGTATCCTCTTTATTTATCAATGGCGTCTTTGAGTCGGAACTAAACTTCTATGGCGAAAATTACCCTACTAACTGTGCGGGGAAATATGAAGAAGTTGGCACAGTGAGCTTGAGGCTATACTCATGTCCACGGTGGCTCTCATAATTTTTGCCAAATCGGGGCTAGTGATCCCGGTATATTATTAATTGATGTTCATCTTCTTCTTCCGAGCGCATCGGCTGAGATCCCGACACCTGTTACACTTCTACCGATAGCGATTAGAAGCAGATTTTTCTTCGCGATAGAGCTCACATTACGTCTCAATCCCAGCCACTGGGTCTGCAGCAGGAGTAACACCTGTTCAACATGTGTCTATCGGTAGATAATCTCGGTACATGAGACTGACAGTTTTGCACAGTAGAGGTGGGGATTTCCTCAGTGCTGAAGCAGGGAAACCAAGCATCAGGAGATATACTATGCACAAGTCTGGAAATGCAGGTTTGTCTACTACTCTTACAACAGTTGGGCGAAAGGTTATGGCACAGTTTATGTTACTAAATGGTTTCATTGCAACACGACCGCGACTATCTCAAAACAATTAACCAGCTATGTACACTTTAAAAATAGCTCGCAACAGCCTCTCCCAGCACGTCTAAGCGCGGCACAATTCCTAATCCTGGCGTGGTTGGCGCTGTGACGAAGCCATCGTGGACGTCAAACGCTCCATCCGCGGTCTTAACTGTAACCATCTCTCGACATTCCAGGATGCAACGCAAGGATCGCTCCGGAACGGTTTGAGCCATATGCACGATCGCAGCGAATGCGATGTCCGAGCCACACGTCTCCTGAACACTCACACTGTAGCCCGCTGCCAGGCAGATGTCCCGCTGACGGCGGCCTCGGGTCAGACCACCCGCCTTGGAAATCTTCAAGTCAATACCCTCCGCCGCGTCGTCTGCGAGGATCTTGACAATGGACATCTCATTCGTGGCGAGTTCGTCGTAGAGGATCGGAACATCGGTCTTACGTCGGAGAGACACGCACTCACGCCAGGTGGCACAAGGGGCCTCCAACGCAAAATCGAGACCACGATGCAACAGCCTCAAAAACCGTAGAGCGGTCTCTACCGACAATCCACCGTTGGCATCCACAATAAAGAACTCGTCAGGTTGCTGATCGGCAAGAGCCGCTGCGACCCGCTTGGCGTCAGTCACAGGCTCTCCTGCGATCTTGACCGATTGCCCCTTGTATCCCTTTGCGCGGTATTTGGCAACTCGTGCGCGCATGTCCTCCGGCTCTCCGACATAGATAGAAGAGATCAGTGGCAGTCGAGTGTTTGTGCGACCACCGAGAAGCTCGCAGACCGGCAGTCCAACCGACTTGCCAAAGATATCCCAACATGCCACATCAATGGCTGTCTTGGCATCTTCATGTCCGAGCAGTGCATCATCCATGGCATCATTGATGCGGTCGACTCTTCGCGGGTCGAGACCGATCAGGCTTGGTGCCATTGTAGCGATACCAGCCCTGACGCCCCGTGCATGGGAAGCAATGTAGTTGGATCCAAATGGAGTGCTTTCTCCCCAGCCCTCCAGGCCAGTATTAGTGGTTATCCGCACAATGGTAGCGTCAAAACTCTGGTATTCTCGCCCGGCAGAGAGGTAATAGACCCCTCCTGAATAAGGCAGGTCGACTTGGAAAACATCAATCCGTGCGATCTTTAGGTCTGACATGTTTGCTGAGTTGCAGAACAAGTCGCGGCGAGGCGGAATGTGAACGATCGTCTTAGCGTAGTTTAGACAGGAGCAGACCAAAATTTCGCACGTTTGAAGCGAGAGCCGTGGGCAACCTTAGATCTTATATAGTATAGCCCTCGGGAATGAAGGCGAGGGTACCGAATGGATTGTGGCCACCCTCGGCTTGTAAAAGCCACTGGAGCGTAAAACATTTCCTCTCTCGTACTTGCATGCTAACAGGTATAGTTCAACGGAATGCATATCCGACCAGGCTCGTAATCCCATCTGCTCAGGCGCAAATAAGGTGTCGGCAGTATTGCCGTTCCCATGGGCCGCGACTTGGTAGCTATCAGGGCTCCCGCGGGGCATGATAAACTAACCCCTTGGCAGTCTGGGAAACTGTAGCTTAGATCGGAATGCTCACCAGACTGGCTAGAATGAGGGGGAAATAATTACTTCCCCGCAGCTCGAGGTTCTGTGCCTGTGCTCCGTATAGCTTGCTGGTTCTGCCTATTCTAGCAGATGACAGCTACCGTGGGATATCCAGTGCTAAGAACTCACCTATCTTTATCCAATGAGCATTGCGAAGTACTTATCGGCGGTCTCAGTTCCACGTCCCCCGGCGATATACTAGTATGCAAGAGGGGAACCGACCCTACCGTAGTTTATATGCAGTGTGCGAATCACCCCTTCCAAGCGGATGAAAAGGACTCCGCGTACTGGCCCAAACTCAGTGGCTAGTTGTCTCTGCTGTTTCTCCAGGAATCAGTATTCTAATCCGTATACAATTCATTAGTTTAAGCCCGTGTCCAACCCTTTATCGTTCATCGTTCATCGCTCCCACCATCCCACCAACTCGATCCTACACGGAAGGTGTCGGCAATTCTTCCCTAACAACTACACTGTCCATTGTAATATATACAAATGTTCATGTGAGATAGTCAAGAGGTCATGATGTAATCAAATTAGGGGGCTTGTTGTCGTTGAGGCAAGATCTTCGGGTACGGAAGAATCAGAGAATTAGATTGCAAGCTCACATAGCAACAACACCTTATGATGTTAGTATCAACCTCTCAGCATATTGGATGTAGCACAAATGAACACAACGCGTCACCGACTTTCCCTTTTGACGTCGACTCAGTACCAATTCAGAAAACGCACGTAGATCATGGGTCGTAGTCCCCACACTCACTCTCTGTCAGTAGTATGATAATGAAGCTAATGATCTAAAAGAGAGGTACCCTTGCCCGATACTGGGGAATATGTAGAGAATTTTATATTGATCATATACACGTTATAGAGTGGGCATTGGCGAACCAGGGAAGGAAATGTTCTAGCGGGGTGCATATGACGCTACAATATTAAGAACAAGCCATGTTTCAGATGAAAAATAGAGCCATGACTGTATACCCATGGGCCTTCTAATGACATCGAGGATCTTAACCTCTTAGAAGACTCTAAGAAACCAAAATGTCCCCATCACTGAGGTGGTTTCGACAACCTGTTGGACTTATCCGCTTACATGGACAGTATACCAACGAACATGCATCGGCCAAGCATCCTAGTTCGGCGTACATTCTATTCTACAAGACTCGTGTTCAAGGGTCACCATTT
The DNA here is from genome assembly GCF_009193645.1 of Aspergillus pseudonomiae. Classification (NCBI taxonomy): domain Eukaryota; kingdom Fungi; phylum Ascomycota; class Eurotiomycetes; order Eurotiales; family Aspergillaceae; genus Aspergillus; species Aspergillus pseudonomiae. The sequence continues at coordinate 153,808 of NW_022476008.1, read as the reverse complement.
CTTACATGCTATTGATAATGATACCTCGACCAAAGGTCGCTATTACAAGGAGCTTGCTACAATTAGGAAATAAACACAGCCCATTGTGGGGGAGCGCTCAAATTTTACAAAATAATGTCAAGGCGTCATTGAATACAAGCCGTAGTATAGCAATGTTAGATCTTATGTTACAGGGGGTTCACAACTGCCGAGCATCTTGTCTCACTATGAAACGAGGCCAAACCATGGCAGCAACAAGCGCATCCCAGGGAGAGTTTGAACTGTTGGGCAGGGCTTAACCCAACATCAGGAACGGCTGTTGGAATTGATGAACGACAAGATAGTATCCTTATTTGGCCAGGAGATCGACCCGTGCCCGATGTAGTCATTGGCTGTGCGTTGAAGTCATTCCGGTGGGATCTTGAACAACCTATACAACACTCTGTTCTCAAAAATAATATCTTTCCTACCTTTAGTTTGTTGCAACATAATCAGCATTGCAAAAAAATCTCATTTACGATTTATCTATGGTCGAGGTTGCCGACTATGGCACAGACTTTCTCAAAAGCGTTAAACAACACGCTAGAGTATATCGAGCCAAAGATGAGAGTGGGCCCTACGGTAGGGGCACAGTAACTCTCTGAGAATGGTTTGAAGGGATTACGAATCACTATCAGAGAATTCAATCCAAGATCACATACTGTCCTGCAGATCGCTGGCACTTAAAGTGATGGGGCCCAGTGTTTAGAATTTGTATTGTGTACATTCTACTTGGCATTGAATCCCAGCCAATCTCATCATAGACAGGGATTTCTACGTGCGATATTGGCAACCAAAAGGGAGATATAAACGGTGATCTGCAGCCCATATCTCTGCTGAGCAGCTAATATAGTCATATTCCAGGAAGCGTTGAGTTGCTAGCATTGGACTATCTTAGACTGCATGATCTTTGTCGGAATCTCGGTCACAGGAAGGACTAGTCATTAGACAGGTCCAACAGTTCTTAAGCCAAGGCTCAAAAACTGTATATACAGTAGGTCAAATCCTTAGATTGAGACAGAATTTCGTTTTCTTTCTTTCTCTATTGTTTTATTATTATTATTTTCCTAAGGGACTGAATATTCTCGGCGGATCATCGGAGAATCCACCGTGACCAGGGCCCCTCTTTTAAACGAGTCAGTGAAATAGATTTTGGGCAATTTCCTGATTAAACCCTTAATCAAGCTGGCGCTACCACAAATTAACGGTTCCTCAACGGTTGTATGCAATCTAGATCCATATCCGATGCTGCCGTGTCTGTGGAGCCAGACGGGGGTTTCCCCGAACGGTAAGCCTAACACACTTCAACCCTACATACCGGCATAGATCCCATCAGCAGTAGTACTATTGCCCTTGTCCTTGTCCAACCAAGCCATGACCACATTGACCTTGATTATCTGGAGTCAACGAAGCTGTCAATGACTTAGCTGAAACACACCAGCAGGAATCTAGCGTTGAGACATCTATACATCTCCTCAGAGTCTATGGAAAGGGCTAATAGTGGCGATTGACCTATTGCATGTTCTATAACATACCAATGGCATACAAAAGAGGGAGACTGGATCCGGTGTACCCGCTTGGGTCCTCTGTGGGGGCGAAGGGATAGTGGAATCGCTTACGAAAAACCGGAGAACGCAGGCTGTAGTGGTCCTCAGACAGTAAAAGAACATACTGCGAAGATGGCAGTGTCTATTGATCGTCATGAACAAGATGAAAGTTCCACCTCTATCATATGACGAGCCTCGTCATCACTAAACTGACAAGGATCTTCGAGGTCTACGGACGTATAAAGGGCAGGGCAATTCCTAGATGCTGAACATACCTAATCGATTTATTCTACAAGTCATTCGCTCGTTTTCTATAGAATAGCTGGTATATTCCAACATGCTTGCCAAATTTTCCTTCCTTTCTCTTCTCCTCACCTCTACTGCCTTGGCCGCCGGCGGCCAGGGACTGTCCTACGACAACATTGACAAGTCGGCCACCCCCGGCGCTAGAGCGCTTCTGAAATACATTCAGTCTCAGTACGGATCGCATTACATCTCCGGTCAGCAGGATACAGGCAGCTGGGACTGGGTCAAGCAGAACATTGGAGTGTCCCCTGCGATCCTGGGTAGCGACTTCATGTATTACTCGCCATCGGCTGTTGCTCACGGCAGCAAGTCTCACGCCGTCGAGGATGTGATCCAGCACGCAGACCGTAACGGAATCAACGCCCTGGTCTGGCATTGGTACGCTCCGACTTGTCTGCTCGACAATGCCGAACAGCCATGGTACAGCGGATTCTACACCAAGGCCACCTGCTTCAACGTTGCCGATGCCGTCAACGACCGTCGAAACGGGACCAACTATCGCCTCCTGCTGCGTGATATCGATGCCATCGCCGCACAGATCAAGCGTCTGGATCAGGCCAATGTTCCCATTCTCTTCCGCCCGCTCCACGAGCCCGAGGGAGGATGGTTCTGGTGGGGTGCCCAGGGTCCTGCCCCGTTCAAGGCGCTCTGGGATATGATCTACGACCGCATCACTCGTTTCCACAACCTCCACAACGTGGTCTGGGTGTGCAATACCGCCGAGGCTGACTGGTATCCCGGAAACGATAAGTGTGACATCGCCACCGTCGACCACTACGCCGATGCTGGTGACCATGGCGTCCTCGCAGACAAATACAAGAAGCTCCAGGCCGTTACCAACAACGAGAGAGTCTTGGCTCTGGCCGAAGTCGGCCCTATTCCCGATCCCACCATCCAGGCTCGCGACAAGGTCAACTGGGCTTACTGGATGGTGTGGAATGATGAATTCATCAAGGACGGCAAGCAGAACTCCAAGAATTTCTTGCAGAACGTGTACAACAACACCCGGGTTGTTACGCTCGACGGTGGCTCCAAACTTGGCGACTGGAACCAGGCTTAAACTGGCCTGGTGAGGGCATTTCATTCCATTTGACGTGTATGGGCTGATATGCCTTTCAGTGCTGGTTCTCGTTGCAACAAAACTGATTGTCAAGTTATACCTTGGCTTATTCAATCCTTTGTCTATTTCTTTTCGTCGTCCTGTCCCCTGTGATAGTGACAGGATCTAATGTTTTATCTTCTTCTATTGGACTGGCAGACCCTACAGTCAATTGAATCTTTTACTTTGAGAACCAACCCTGGCATAACCCGTATTTCTTTCGTTTAAGACATCAGTAGTCTCGACGTGATGTAAACGCCGGTCGTTCCACGCAGTATGTGTTTTATAGTGCCTACTTCCAACGTATCGGAGGGCTTGATGGTGCATTTTGAGTTTCACATTTGATACTCACGCTTCTAAAATGTCTCTAGTTTTTTGATTTTTCACGGCAAGGGGAATGGCAAATTCCACCGTGTGAGAATCCGCTTATGGTAGGGAAGACTACGGATGGCGTAGTGATACGTCTCTAACAGCCTCCAGCTAGACTGTTTCTGGGATCAGCCCCTACTTTCCTCAAAAATGCTGCTGACTAGCTGATTCAAAGTGCTATTTGAACACTGCCCACATATTATACACATGAATATGTTGATTTCTCACTCATACACCTGTCATCATAGGACTTACAACGAATCTGCGAAGGCAAGCTCGTATGCAAATCCAAGAGTCAGTCTTCCGTGTTGCAACACATGGTCAAAGTTGACGGTATCAGTCGTATCATCGGCCGAATGAATGTGCGGGCTGTCATCGCCAAAGGCTGACTCGAACGCAAATGCGGCGGGATAACCATACTTCGTGGCGGAGGCATGATCAGAGCACCCATATCCACATTGCGAATCGACGGTCGGGATAGTGCAATACTACAGGCAATCTCTATGAGCACAGAGGGTCGATCAAAGGCAAGGACTGAACTTACAGCATCGACAACGACCTTAAGGAACTTGGTCAGGTTCTCATCAACATTATCAGTAATGATGCCGATCGACTCTGGCTTTCCAGCATCAGTGGTGCCTTTGGTATAGCCAGTCATGTCCTGCTGGAGCATGGCTTTCACGTCGCGGCTTTTCTGCGAGTACTGCTCGAAGATGTCCTGGCTTCCCAGGAGACCTCCCTCCTCTCCGGCATAAAAATGGAACTCCACGGTGTTCGGAGCCTCGCCGGCGGCGATCTTCTTGTCCGTCAGGAGAACGCGGAAGGCTTCAAGAATCGTAACAACACCAGATCCATCGTCATCTAACCACGCCCCTCTGTTAGCATTGCGATCTTCTATGGTATTCGCTGGACAAGACGTCCGAAGAACTCACCAGCACCCGGTGCACGGCCGTCTGATGGTGAGTTGAGATTGATGGAATCCTGATGCGCTCCAAGTACAATGACCTTGTCACTCTTGCCCGGGATCTTCGCGATCAGACTCGACTGTGGGAAAGAGTGTTTGAAAGGCTCCACAGTGACTCCCTTCGCTCCACTGGCGGAGATGATGTCCTGGATCTTGCCTTGCAGCCACTCGGACGATTTTTTGCCATTGTCGCTCTTAAAATAGCGATTGTGGAACTCCGAGAACGGCTGGAGAACCGTTTCGAAGTTCTTTTTGTCGAGCGACTGGATCAGGGTTTGCACGGTCTCGTTGTGCTGCACAGAGTCGGGAAATGTGACCGCGAGCTTTTGCTTCTTGTTCGAAGCGAATTCCAGGCTACTGGTCCGGCCAGTGATGTCAAAGAAACGCTTGCCCTCCTGTTCAATCATATTAGCGACTGTGAGGCGTTAGCTTACAAAGGGTATTGCAGCGTACCGCTCTCAGAGCCCATTTCTCTGCTTCTGTGACAACTTTCGTCTCCCCAGGGCTAAATTCTAAGACATAAAGATCGTCTGAGCGGACATGGTCTCCAATAGCAAGGGCAGAAGCCGTAGCCGCTAAGGTCGCGATGCAGGGGAGGAAGCGCATCTTGAGGGAACGAAAGTCTATGTCACCAAACCGGTACGAATGGGATCTTCAAGTAGCCGAGGAAGCTTGAATATGAGGAGAAGACCCACATTATGGAGAGACGGAACTCGAGGTTTTATAGACCAGCGCGCTAGTCACATGAACACATGGACAGGAACGGTGCATTACTTTTGAACGCCATAGAATCTTCCGAGCCGAGTATGATGCAAAAGATGAGGAGCTGCTTGGCAACACTTGGCACGTCTCCGACTGTCCTATAATGCAGGGAAACTAGCTGTATCTGCAGAAGTCATTGTAACCTAACAAGTCATGGGATCCAAGCGAAAGAATTGGGAGGCGATGGGGATCTGCTGTCTCCAACCCTATCAGACAAGGGAGTCGGGGTGCATCAGGGATTCGCCGCCGGGGGTCCGTAGGGAACCCGCCCTGCCAAGCTTTGTAATATCGGCAATTCAGAGAAGATCCCTTCTTGAAGAGAAAATAGTCTCGATATATAACGCGGAATTAATTTGCGTCAATGTAACCTAGGACCCTGTCGTTTCATGTTTTACTGGCTGGGTAGGATCCCCTTCGCGGTTGCCCGACACCTCGTCTCGCCAGGTTTCTGACATGTTCTGCAACGAAACCGTGAGCCATGCCTTGGTCACCATGTGTGAAAGGTAACCCTGTTTCAGATTAAGTGATCGCACGCAAGCAGTACCGTGATGCACAAAACACTCAAAGATCCATTGCCTTGCCATTGATGCGAGATCCCAGTTTAGACACAGTGTCCTTGTATATTGCGGAGAGAATCACCTATACGAACGATCTTCCTCTATGGCTGTCTCCCTATTGTTCAAAGTTCCAGTCAAATAACCCATAGAAATCAGTAGAGAAAATTAAACTGCAGTATGAACAAAAGCGCAACGGACATCCAATGCCAATGACGATAATTAAAAGTCATAACTGCTGGTCTGTTTCATAGAACGATCGCAAGTCGGGTGCTACTCTGCAACATGTCTGATGCTTAACCATCCAGTCCGGGACACTGCTCACTCGTGATCTCCGTGATCTTCGTGTATGGCGAAGGATCAGTCCAAATCAAGTCGAATCTATCATCTGAAGTCAGTAGAGGATCGCTAGTCATCCTACACGCTGAGATAATTTGGAGTATGGTGATTTTGATTCGACAAGGAAGGGGTCAGGAAAAGGGCTTCAGCACCTGTCACTTGGATACTCCGGCGCATCGTCGGCTCCGAGCTTCTTCACGATATCCGTGAGCGCCTCATGCTGCCAGCAGATCAAGATATTCCCGTCTCCTTTATAGTTGTTAACGGCCTTCTTCACACATTTGGGGTCGTCACGGTCGCAAGAAATATCCACAGTAAGACCCAAGTCGTCGGCCAAGGGAAGAACTGTCTCATAGGGACGGACCCGTTTGCCGCCTGTAGCAGTCATTGTTAGCGATCTAGACCCGCCAGGAAGACACCGGTCGCTTGATGCTGAACGTACTCTTCTTGGGTGTTTGTGCCATTATATAGCCAATGTTGTACCCAGAATTCTTGCCAAAGACTGATCGGAGACATTGAGCGCGTTGGACCCCCTGAGCGCTGAGACCGTTGCCGCCATCATCTGGCTTCTCTCCATGGCGGATGAAGTACACGGTCGGCGACGCCATGACCGTGGCGGCAGCTGCGAGAAGATAGTAAGGCAGAAGCATCTTCAACGGTGACGACGTAATAATTCAGGCCAGCCCCAGCTCCCCATTCAGAGGCACACTGGCTAGCCTTGTATTTATCAACGAAGCGAGAGAACTAATATATCGCTCCCGGCGGCAACACAGTGTTCCTCACTCGCATTAGGGCTGACTAGAGGATGCTAAGTGGCTCCTAGGCAGCTTCGTAGCGTCGGTTGTATGCGTTAAGATCCCCACATCGGGGGGGCACCTTAGGGCTTACAGCGCCGTGATTGGCCAATCCAGCAGAAACCCCAGGGGCACGTGGTGAAATGAAGAGGTAACGGTGGCTGAAATCCTCATGCCAGTACGGAGTCTTCTTTCGTTCCGGGACGGGGGGGAGAAGCAAGCGAAGAACGGCAGAGGGGCCTTTTACGGAGTAGAAAGTAGATCCGTCCGTCAGCTTGAGCTGAGGTCACGCTTCCGGGTTGGTTCCAGAGAACGCACAGTCTCTGGGAAGTCTGACGGAATTGCACCGTAAAATCGGTGATAGATGTGGGTTTTTGCCCGGCCTCTTGTCTGACTTCTTGCGACAAGAGGAGTGTAGTAGGGAGTTAATGCGAGTCTTGAATCTGGACAGAACAGAATACTCTGGAATATGTCATGTCACAGGGTGGCGCTAAGCCTAACTAAGCTTTCCGCCTTCCATGTCTGGTTAGTCCCATCATGCCCAAAGTGGAAAGCAACTGAAGCTACTCACGAACAAACGTAAGTTCCAAATCAACTTGGAAGACTTCATATTCGTTCAAGCGGCACAAGAGTCCTCTCTCAACGTGGGGTTTCAACTTCAAGGGCTTGCAACGCCGCTGGATTATTGAATCCTTCGCCGGCTTCTCTGCCATGATTTACCCACCAAACCCTCGCCGTTAAGCCTCCCCTCCCCGTCTTATCCTCCGACCGGCCAAACCCCCCGATCGCTACGGACAATGTCATCAGTAGAGAAAAAACGACTACGCGATAGGCGCGCACAGCAGAACCTTCGTAGCAAGCGTTCACAGCAGATGGCCGTGCTCGAGAAAGAAGTTGCTCATTGTCGGGAACACCACGACGATCACGGAATCCAGCGCCTCCTGCAAGTAATTACTGGTCTCCGGGAGCAAAATAAAGCTCTGCGATCACGTCAGGAACGTTTAAAGTGTCTTGTCAATTCCTGGGACGCAAGTCCAGTTGAGGTGCCGACCAACACGCATGAATCTCGCGACCAAAGTGTACCGGGTTTGATCGCAATCCCTGGAGGACTCATGAACAACATTGATTCTAGTTCGAATCCGATCCAATCGAGCAGAAATAATACTCCACGCGATGACCCAAACCCATCCTCATTACGGTTGAGTGGTGAACTAAGCCATCAGCAAGTCCCTCACACACAGACACTTTCCAGAGAACCCCCGACGACGGATACCAGTCTCATCTGGAAACAACTCCCTCTGCATGCCGACAACTTCTTGGACCCGCGAACCATTTCCTGCCCTTGGTTGGAATACCCGGAGCGAATAGCCCTGTGCCCCAACTCCCCCTCCTCTCCACTAGACCTCCTCTACGGCACAAATACAAACTACCTCGCGGACATGATTTATAAAGCCACACAGAGACGCCCTATCCGTGACCCCGAACGCCTAGCCATGGGCTGGCTATGCTACCATCTTACACGATGGGTTGTATCGCCCAGTCCTGCGACCTACGCAAACCTCCCACTCTTTCTGCGACCGGTTCCAGACCAGCTCCAGATTACACATCCCATGGTGCTCGACAATATACCCTGGCCGCAACTCCGAGTGAACCTGATTCGACACTGGGATGTGCTCCGCGATATTCGCGACGACGTTTTTGGATTGTTCTCGTGCTGTGTCAAGATTCGGTGGCCGTGGGGGGAGGGCATCCTCGAACGGAACTCGGACAACGAGTTGTGTATTAAAGAGAAATTTTTCGAAACATTTATGAGTGAAGCAGGATGGGGTCTTACACCCGAGTTTATGCAAAGATATCCTCAACTTCTTGCGGGAGTTGATCTCGGGGCTATCACCTATGAGCTTGTGGATAAAGAATTTTATCAGGGTGAAAAGTGATCGTGGTCTTTAATATTTTATTTTGGAAAATGATCGCAACTATATACAAGTCTATGCTTATTATGTATCCACCGACTTTGGGAGTATATGAATGTGTGTGATCCGGCTGTGTGATGCTCATCACCAACAGGCCAACATCAAGCGCTGACTTTGTCGAAATTGACCGGGTATTTCTCTCTGATGAACTTGCCCCATTTGGTAAACACGATAGGGATCGGAACGAATGCCAGCGCCAAAAACCCGAGGAGAGAATTTCCCCAGCCAAGGCCGAGCGCTTCGAACATGGACGGTCCGGCCAAGGGAAGCAATGCGCCCACGAGGGATCGCGTCGCCGTTAAGGTTGCGTTCGCTGATGCGGCGTAGGCGGGATAGGAGTCGATGATGTACGTCTGGATGGGAAGGTAAACCCCCATCATTCCGATCCCAAACGGCGCCATTCCAATGATGGGTACAATCCAGTGGACATGCTTGTCGGCTGTCCAGCCATACCAGAAGAAGCTGATCGGGAGGATACATGAGAAGATGATCATCAGGGGGAGTCGCATCTCCGGTTCTGTCTTGCCTCCATTACGAGCTGCAAGTTTCACCATGATCCGGTCGTTCGTGCCCGCCACAAAGACAAGACCCAGCATAAAACCGATACCGATACCCAGATAGGCCAATCCCGACAGGCCGGTGGAGAATCCATACTGCCCCGTGAAGACGCTTGAAATGGTTGTGAAGAACAGATAGAGAAGGCCATAGACGAGGGACATATATGTCGACAGCAGTAACACGATGGGGGACTTGACTAACAACAACATAGGCCGCACCAGACTTTGCTTCAACAGTTCACCTGTGGAAACTTGGCCTCTCTTGAGCTCGTATGCGCTGCGCAAGTCTGTTCTCCCCAGTTCCTTGGACAGCTTGGCGGTTTTCCACCGGATGATGACGGGGGCGTACGTTTCCCGATTGAGGATCTCAATTCCCAATGCCATGGCCCCGCCCACAATCAACAGCACCCAAAACACCCACCGCCAGCCGACTTCTTCACCGAGAAAGCCTCCGGCGATGGGACCCGCGACCGGACCGATCAATGGTCCCACGCCCCAGATGGAGGTTGCCTTTCCTCGTTGCTGGGGCTCAAAGAGATCCGCGATGACGCCCGCGCCCAACGTGAGGCATGCCGATCCTCCGATTCCTGCGAGGAGCCGAAACACAATCAAGGATGCAATATTCGGGGCGAGCGCACATCCGATTTGCCAGACGACGAAGAACCAGTTCGCGATGCTGAGTACGATCCGTCGTCCGTAGATCTCACTGAGCGGAGCTAGGATTAGCGGACCGAACTGTGAGGCATCATATCTAGTCAGCCGCAAACTCTCTTGATTGTGCATTCAGACAGGCAAACTCAATCATACCACATAGCCTAGAAGATAGATGCTGACGGTAAAGGAAAGGATCGTTTCGTCGGTTTCTTTGAAGTCGGCAGCCATATAGCTGAGGGCTGGGGAGAACATGCTCGACGCCAGCGGACTCACGAAGGTAAATGCGCTAATCAGTGCCAGGAGAGCCCATTTTTTGCTGGGGGCGAAGTTTAGCGGATTCGCAGGGTCGTCTTGTCCTTCCCATCCCACAATGCCACGGTCAAGGTCCGTTTCGGGGTAGAGTTGAGATGGTTCTGCCGTCTGCGTCTTGCCCTGCTCGAGGTCCGGCTGTTCATCTCCCGGCCCTTTCTCCGTCATTGTTGTAGCGCTTGCGTCCGACTCTTTATAGTCGGCGGATTCCATGATAGAGGTGAGAGATCTTTTAATTCGAACGAGCCATCCACGTAGCCAGGGGCTCAGTGTAAGCAGTTAATGGACGATTAGACAGGCCGTGCTCTGAGAGGGTAGTAGACATAGGAAATGGAAAGAAACGAGTGACTAGTTTATAAAGGAGCAGAGCAAGCGAAAAAAAAAAAAAAAAAAAAAAGCAAAAAAGGCAAAGAAAAAGAAAAAAGAGTACTTGGGCTATAAACATCGGTTCGGAAGCCACCAGCCGACATGATATACGAAAGCATCTTAAACTTATTTCCAGCAAGTGGGACTCTCCTTGTGCTTATACCAGCCAAGCCTTCATAACTCCCCGTGTCAACCCAAAGACTTGATATCGGACCGACGCTCTGGCCGTTGTCTGGATCCCGCGATGCTTGACCGATACTCATGTCCACTGACCACCCGTTGAGTCGATCAATAAGTAGTCTATCTGTGTGAAGAAGGTATAAATTTGGTGCCTTCCAGGTATGTTTCTGGGAGGATTGTCTGAGGACCGCCCAGACCTGCATATCCTGCACAAGATATAGGGACAGGTCGAAATTGATGCTCACGACGTGATTAGCCTCCACAACAAGGCCATGTGTCCCCTGTAGCAAACCCCACCACCAGAAATACTTACCTAGAGTCCGTGGCAAAGAGTAGGAAAGCAGCTTCATTTGCCATTCTTGACGACAAGCACTGACTCAGTCGCCCCACTGCATGTCCGGCATCTCCAATCATGGCGGTCTGTCGTCGAGCGCTGAATCATTGCCGCTTGCAGCTGGACCCATCGCGATAACCCTATTGTCACGCTTGTTCCATAATCCCATTCAATCCAGCATAAGAATACATGCATAAACTTGCATCCGTGCATGAAATGTACAGTATTGTCGTAAGCATATTTCCGTTGGGAGAACGAGAGACATGAAGATCCTTTCTACATTCAATTGAGTAGATTGCTCACTGTGATCGAACTGAATGATCACGCATTGCTTTTGCCTTGTAGGATAAGAATATATTCAAGTGACTAGTAAATTCATATGCTTCATCGAATGCTTCCGATTCTTCTCTCACAAAAAGTATACCAAAAAAAGAAGGGATTCAAAATCATACTTAATGTTCTCTGGGCAAACCCCAACTCGTCCTTTCCAAAACCATGCACGGCAATAACATTCTTGTAGAAAGACGCTCTAGCTGATCTTCATTGTTGACATCTACTGGCAGTATCTTCGACGTTATCTACACAGGGCTGATCGAAGGGCTGGCTTAGCCTCACCTAGCGCCAAGTCCCAGGATACTCTGAGCAGTTTGTTTCAACAAGGAGGATAAAAGTCGGGCAGTGCTCCAGAGAGACAAACCAGCATTATCTGTCGCAACAAATGGTATGATGCAAAGTTAAGTGTCCCCAATATAAGCATTCGCACCCCTGCGAAGGGTTGCAGCCAACCGTACCGGGATCCCGCTGGATTGAGTCGAGGCTGCAGGAGGCCATGGCAGCGACTTCGGCCCAAGATTGTCCCCAAGTACCCATTCATGTCACTTCGCTCAGGAGCAGGAACGAGCGCAATCGCGTCATCGTCTGTATATGAGGTACTGTTCGAAAACAGACTCCATGACAACGCCCTCCATCATGCTCAAGTTCACAGTCGGGGCTGTGGTCGATCCCTGTCTATTTAGACTTAAACCCGCCGGATCCCAGTGGGGTACACCGGGATATATCCCCGAAGACAACGGAGGAGTCCAACGCGAGGGATTTTAGTTCCTCTGTTAGGGCTTCTCAGGTTAGGAACCAATGATGGATGCATCCAAATGTTGGTGCTGTCACGTGGTCCTAGGCTACCTTTTGTGGACGCGAGTCAGTGAATATGGTCAATTTTTCGATCAATCTAGTCTACTACTACTTGGCTAGGTAGTATATACAGAAGTGCCCAATTGCTCTTCCCCGCAGCGAGGCTCTGCTGGTTCTAGGAGAAGAAGAAAAAAGAAAACCGCTCATATTACAAGGATAGGACATTGCCACAGAATGAGCATAGTTCCAAGAAAAGTAGAGGAAATGAAGAAAAAAAAAGTAAAGAAAAAATATATGGAGGCTTAGAACGAAACCCCAATTGTTGGCTCGGGCGACTCCGTTGACTCCTTTGACTGCATTCGCGCCGTAGGATCCAATAACACCGCATTTTGCTGGTCTGGTCGATAGGGAGCCTCGGTCTTCGCGACGAACATGGTATTCGTGGCCAGCCCATGGTGGAAGAAGCGGAATGCCTTCCGATATCTGGTCAGACGGCGTGTCCGGTATGCGTGGTATTCGCCATCCTCGAGCATAGCGTAGAGATACCGAGGATGCACCACGATGGCCTGCGCACCCTTCTGCCCGAAGCCGAAGGAAGTCACTGAGAATGCCTTCAATCCCTTGGTCTGGATACTGCGGTTGGGGTAGAGAATGTATTCGTTGTTTTCCAACGTCCCATCGACGTTGTCCAGGTTGCGGTTGCCGGGGATAAGGCCCGTGTCCAGCACTTGTAGGCCACCATTCAGCATCCATGCTCCTGCGGCACCCTTGGGATGACCCGTAAGATACTTCTGTGAGATAGCGTAGAGGGGGTTCCCGGGTACGCGGCCGAGGTGTCGCATTTGGGCTTCGAGCACTGAGGCTTCGTTCTTGTCGTTCATGACAGTGCTAGTGCCATGTAAGGAAACGAAATCCAAATCATCTAGTAGGCGGTCAGTTCCATGATATCTAGACAGTTAATGCAGAGATAGAGGCATGACGAACCGATAGTCAGACCGAAAACGGCCAAAGAGCCCCGAACGGGAGAAATGGCGGACTCATTCTTCCAAAATTCATTACCAAATGTGTTCAAGGCCTCCTTGCGCTGGCGCTCGGCTTCACCTTCGACAAAGCGTTTGTGGTTCTGGAGCTCTTCCTGAAGCTCTTCCGCAGCCTCTCCGTCTTGGGTCATTTGCTCCTCAAGCATCTGTACCTCGAGGTCAACCGATTCTTGGATTTGCTTCAGTCGCGCCTCGAGACGGCGCTTGCGGTAACGAATGTCAAGCAGTGGCGATGGGAACCGACTGTTGGGCTTCTCGCGCGCGTTGGTCAGGATACCCTGTCCTGGTGCCGGCACCGATCGGCTCGTCTTGTCACTCGCAGTTCCCACCCAGGCGACAATGCCATGAATTGGCAGACCCAGGTCGAGGGCCAAACGGGCTGAGGTGATAACCTGGACACCACTGCCCTGAGACTCAACGAAGCCGCTGCGGCTCTCTGCAGCGGGCCGCGACATCTCCTGAGGAAGCCTGCCCTTCTTGGCCTCTTCCTCGGGGTTGGTAGTGGCTTTCATGTTGGCAAACTCCTCCGCTACCGCCTGCGTCATGTCATCGTATCCACCGACAAGACAGATTTTGGCACGTCCAGTGACGATGGTCTCGAACCCAGTTTCCAAAGACTCGATCGAAGTGGCGCAAGCACCAACCGACGTGCGGATGGGGCCAGCGGAGGAGATCAGCAGCATATTCACCCAGGCAGCCGTGGTGTTGATAAAGGTTTCCTGGAGAATGTCTTTCTGGACATCCTTATCCAGGTACCGGTCCCGGAACATCTTCTTCAACGAGTGCACGCCACCAAGACCCGAACCGATGCAGTTGCCGAACTCGGAGAGATGGATATACTGGTATAGCTCGTAGGGGTCGGTGATTCCCGAGGCCACAAGCGCCTCCATGGTGCTGACCAAGGTGAAGAGAGTTCCACGGTCAACCTGGGCGACAATGTCGTCCGGTATGCCGTAGGCGCGTGCATCCCAGCCGGTAGGAACCTGTCCTGCAACCGCATGCTGGTACTGCAGAGCCTTGGGGATCATCAGCACCACGCCCTTCTTCAGGTTGACAACACATTGTTCACCCTGCGGTGAGATATCAACCAGGTTCTCCCCATGCTCGTGGATGAGTTGCTGTGCCACCTCAGGAGAGACTTCGAAGGGCGGTAGATCTTCTTCCAGCACGACCTCTTGCAGGAGACGTCTCTTGCCGGGTGGTTCGCTAGGATCCAGGTCCGGCTCCACCAGCCGGATTCCCGTATGATTGAGAATATGCTCTTCATATCGGGCTTTGACATCCATGTCCTGCACGGGCTTCTTTGTCTTAGCATCCACCCAGCCGGTGAAATGTTTCCCGTCCAGCGGGCCGTCATGGTGCTTGATGAGGCCCATAATCCAGGCCATCTCAATGCATCCTTCCAAGGACAAACGCCCCGTGGCCTCCATCTGCCAGCGAGTCCGAGAGTTGCCGTACGGGCCAACCTCCGAAAAGCCTGTGACCACCACGATGCGCTCCAGGTCTGCCATGCCCATCAATGTTGCTCGCAAGGGGTCGACTTCGGTCTTCGCATCGGGCAGAGCGGGGAATGAGAAGCGAATATTTGCCAGGCGCGTCCGTGCCTCCTTCTCCTGGGTCGTCGGAGAGCTACAGGTAGTAAGCTTCTGCTCAGCAGCTTGCTCCCGCGCGAGGACGGTGCGCATGGCACTTTTGTCGACAATCTCGCGCCGAACCTTATCCAAGGTAGCCCTCAGATTCGGAATCGTGTTCAGACCGCCGGTCAGATCGGCATACAGGGGCTGTACGTTGCACTGATTCGCAAGCTTCCGAGTCATAAGCACCAAGATGTACGCTCCCATCTCGGCTGTGGAGAAGGTCTGCACGCCATGACGCTCAATCCCTGCCGCGACAATGTTGTTATCGGCCATCAGACCGGTGCCACGCGTCCAACCAATGACTGCGCCGCAGATGGACAGGTATGTCGACCAGCTTTCCGAGTGCCATTTCTCAAACAAGGATTCGAGGGCAATCTTCGACTCGCCGTACAGACCATCGTTGCCAAACGCGCCGTGGTTGGGCGAGAGGGGCAGAATGACTTGGGTCGGCCGCGTGCGGTATCCCCGAAGCTGCTTCTGTTTCTTGATGGCCCCCAGCAAACGAAGCGTGTTGGTGAGCATGATTCGGTGAGCCAATTCGGATTTGGCATCAATATTGTCAATCTCACGTCCAGCCTCGGAGATTGCCGCGAAGGGAACAACGTGGTCCAGGTCCCAGCCCAGGCCACTCCCCGAGGTGTAGATGTACTCCACAAGACCATCGAGATCATGCTGACTTCCTTGGTTGAATGGGGCAACGATCAGTTCGGATCCCCGCGAACCGTGTTCAACGTAGAGACGCTGGTAGAACCGGGTCGTGGCAGAGGAGTAGCTGCTGGTGGTAACCACGACCTTGGCTCCACCACTCAGAAGGCCTTTCAGGATTTCGGCTCCAATGGATCCAATACTCACTCCAGTCATGAGCACACACTTATTGATAAAGGTGATACCGTCATTCCAGGATGATTGTACCTCGTCCAGGTACAACGCCGTTACCGAGCGGTCGGTCAGCCAGGTCGAATGTCGCTGGGTCTTGATATGAATCGATGCGATGACGGGGGATCCACCGCGAGGGACCTCGCGGTACTTGATATGACCATTCTCATCCACCGTAGTGCTCGGCCCCTTGATGAAGGCATCATAGTTCGCGGCCAATGGCTCAAATCGAGGCGCGCGCGGCTTCTCGCAGAGGTCTACCAGGCGACGCATCACGGTCTTGGCTTCTGGGAAACGAGTGCCCCAGAGCGAGCATGGGCTGTTCGAGAGGTACTTGATCATTTGCAGTAAGCGAGGGCTAGATCGGTTGGCGATGGCGTTGCTGTATTTAGGGAAATCGGCATTGCCAAAGTTCCCTCGCAGAATCCGGTGGAACAGATGCAATGTATCTTGCAACACCCAGTTCCAGCTGGAGTTGTAGCGTCGAACCTTGGCAGCTGCCCATAGCGGACGAATACCTGAGATAAAGACATCGCCCACCTCGGCTGTGATGAAGTCCAACTGCTCCTGCAGCTTGACAGTCGCCAGCTGTGCCTTGAGCGCTTCTCGTGCATCATGGCCCAGATCCTTCCCGAGCAGCCGGGCGTAGAGCTCCATCTGCGCCTTCCGAAGTCTCTCCTGGTCTTTCTTCACCAAGCCGAGAGCCTTGCTGTCCACAGGAGCCGACGCTGCTGCTGCCTCCGCGGCCGGCGCGGACGCAGACAGGTTGAGGCCGTTGTCTGTCGCATATTGCTGTACTATCTGGTCAAAGAATGTCTGTGCTTCTCCCGAACTTGCCAATCGGGAAGATGTTTGTGCTGTGCTTGCTCGCAAGAAAACCGAATCCTGACGTCCAGCCCCAAGACCCCATCGAGTCTGAAGATACTCACGGGCATCACCGCTAGAGAAGCCAGCGGGGAGTTTCTGTGCAAAGACGCGGGAGACGATCCCTGTGGATACTTTACCCAGCTGTCCTGAGAAGGCTGCGCCAGACTGCAGTGTATTGCATAGTTCCTCTAACCCTAGTTCTTCCGCCCTCTCGGGAAGGGATCCGAACTCGGCGTCGAGGTCGCCCACGATCTCATTTTCTAAGGTCGATCGGCCTGTACTCGGATCATCAGCCGCTATATTTAATGTAATATAAGAGGGAGTACTATACCGCTCACTAGCAGCTTGATTGTTTTGTCTGTTGCTACTTCGCTGTGACTCTTTCTCAGCTTTTGTGCAATGATGGCGATCACAATATCCTTCGCTTGGACAGGAGCATCTGCAACCATCGCTACTTTGGCAACCGGGGTCGGTGAAGTAGTGACCTGAGTTTCAGCAGGGGCTGAGGGCGTATTTTCCACAGCCTTACTGGAGGCCGACGGTGTCTGTGACAATAGCGGGTGAGGCTTCACAGCTGGCCGGCTGGTTGCTGTTGACGACCCCGAGATATACTGTATTTCATCTGCATTCTGCGCGTATGAGAGTAGCTTTCGTGTCATGTGTCGTGCAGCATCTTGAGATTTGTACTGTTGACCGACAGTCTTTCGGAGCATGCCGGTGAGGATGTCTGCCGGGCCTATTTCGATGAACCGTTCGACATTCTGATCTGTGATGAGTCCATCTTGGGTTTCAATCCTGTGTTCGGAAGTGCGGTTAGTAAAAAATTCTCTATTATACAACGATGGGGGACTTACCATTGGACTGGCGACGCAAACTGATGCCTACAAGTGATTATTTCCTTGGTCAGATATCGCCATGATCGGTCGGGAGACATAGGCAGCATCACTCACGCCAACAGCTCAATTAAGAGCACATATGCAAGCTGCTGCTCAACTTCCGGCTGCATTGTGGCAGACATGGCAAAGTTGCTCGGGTATCGATGTCATTGACAGTCGGGTGACTTTGGTCGACCGACACGAGTACTTAAAAGGGACTCGGCTACCAGGATCTATCATTATTACGTGTGCATGGTTCCTCTTTGCAAGCCCATAATACTCGGGATTCAGTATAGCCCGTGTCAGCAACCACCGAGGGCTTACTACACACGTGGCGATGTGTTTCGGGGCGGAGGCCTCAACGTGAGAGAAGGAAAAGCGCCATAACATCTCACGCATGCAGCAGCAGCGATCAATTGAATAAGGTTGAGTGATCCAGCTCCAAGGCGAACCGCGCTAGTGGCTCACACTGCAGGCTTACATCGTTGATGGAATCGCTTTAGGGCTTACGCTGGCTGACAGCTAGTAGCGACCGCCCCCAAGTCGCAGGATCCGCCCAACAATCTGAAACCCCCAGGTTTTGACACTCAGGAACGGTGATCTAAATTTATCTCTGTCACCGTCAGACAGCGGCTCTTGGACCCAGAATCATACAATGTAGATGACATTGCGCGATGCAATCACCTCACCACCGAGGTTGTAAGGGATCTCCTACCGGTGCTTCTGCTATCAGCATGTCTTTTTGCCGGACTTATTTGGCTTGAACTGCCATCATAACCATTTGTTGCCCAAGTCCGTAAACCATCAATTACTCCGTCTTCTACTTAGTATCAAATCGATCAACGACCATCATGCAGGCAGTCGCGCTGCTGAGACATGTGCCTCTCTTTGCCTATGTGACGGCGGTGCCCGTTGCATGTCTGGCCTACGTGAGCCCTTGCTTCCAGCCCTAATGAGGATGGGATCCTCACTGACCAGTTTGTCAGGTGCTCGCTATCTGCATCTATCGTATCTGGTTCCATCCCCTTGCGAAGTACCCGGGTCCTTTGCTGGCCAAAGTGACCAATCTCTATGGAGGGTACTACGCCTGGAAGGGAGACCTGCACATTGACATGATGCGCTGCCATGAAAAATATGGTGAGCTTGTTATACGAACCTTCTTTTCTATGCCGACTCGGCACTCACTAACGGGTGATATGACAGGCAACTATGTTCGTTATGCGCCAAATCGGGTGCTGTTCAATACCAATACCGGTCTGAAGGGTTTGTCTCTTTTAGACTTGCATCACTGGACGTCACTAACCAGATCATCTACCCTCTCAGAGATTTATGCGTACAGCAAAAGCTTCCAGAAGTCGGCCGCTTACGGTGCCATGGTTCATCGCGCTCCCAACACGCTCACCCTCATTGACAAAAAGCAACACGGTCGCAAGCGACGCATCATCGGCCAGGGCTTTGGAGACGCCGCCCTGCGTGGCTTCGAAGGGACTATCATGGGTCATGTACGCAAGTTCTGCGACGAGCTGTCCAAGGATATTTCGGGCGGAAAAGCTGGTGACTGGTCTAGTCCGCAGAATATGGGAAAATGGTGTATGTATCGTCCTTCCCATTCCTGGCGAAAGCCGAGCTGCTGACACTTTTCTCAGCAAACTACCTCACCTTCGACATCATGTCCGGCATCATCTTCGGCGAAAGCTTTGATCTCATTGGCAGCCCCAACAACCGGCAGATCGTCAAGTGCATTGAGGACTCTAACGTGCGTACTGGAGTCTTGTCGCAGGCTGGTGAACTATCCACACGCCGTCTCGACCGCTGGCTGTTCCCCCAGGCGATTCAAGGCCGGAATGCATTCATTCGCTTTGTCAACATTCTGCTCAAGAAGCGCATGTCTGCGAAGCCCTTGAAGCGCCACGACGCATTCTCATTCTTGCTGGATGCGGTCGATCCGGAGACGCAACAGGGATTTACGCCTGCAGAGATTGGTGCTGAAAGTACCACCATGATTGTTGCCGGTAAGATCGCCTTTCTCTCTCTCCCATTTCCTGTTCTATCTATTTCGTCGCCTAACGCCACTAAGGATCCGACACCTCCTCCACCGCCATCGCTTCTACCTTCTTCTACCTCTGTCGCAACCGGGAATGGTACGAGAAAGCCAAGGAAGAGGTTCGCGCTGCGTTCCGGGGCCCCGACGACGTCGCACTCGGACCCGCCCTGAACAACTGTGTGATCCTGCGCGCATGTATCGACGAGAGTCTTCGTATGTCCCCACCGGCCAGTAGCTCCCTTTGGCGCGAAGTCCTTGAGGACGGAGTCACCATTGACGGTCACGTCGTCCCGCGAGGCTACGACGTGGGTACCTGCATCTACGCCATTCAACACAACCCCGACTACTACCCAGCACCCTTTGAGTACCGTCCCGATCGCTGGCTTGACCCCGTGCCGGAAAAGGTGCAGCTCGCACGGTCGGCTTTCAACCCGTTCTCTATTGGACCGCGGAGCTGTCTGGGGAAAGGGTTGGCATGGACGGAGCTGATGCTGACCATGGCATATATGCTATCGAAGTATGAGTTCCGCAGTGCGCCGGGTGAGGACGAGAAGGTTGGAGGTGGAAATGAGGCCATGGGACCTGGAAGACAGCGCGAGGGTGAATATCAGTTGCGCGATCATGTCACGGCTGCAAAGGACGGCCCGATCGTGCAGGTTTCTTTCCGATAGGAATTTTTGTTTTTTAGGTTGGGAAGGGAATTGGAGAATGATACGATGTGTATGTATTTTTAAATAGTATCTCGAGGGGCCTGGAAAGTGTCTGGTGAGAATGAAATTGGTCCAGTTGTCTTTGAATCCGCATACTTCGGTAACCCTTCCAGTCTTTAGCCAGCAAATTAAAACAGAACAGCAAAAAAAAAGAACAGCAAAAGAGAAAAAGCAAAAGAAGAGGAGGGAAAATAAAATAAAATTCAATGTCTAAAGAGATGTATCAAACATATTTGAAGTTTTCATAAAAGATCACGACTATCATTGGCATATTTCTACTGTGTCAGACGGCAAACGGCGACAGCAGCTCAGCCACCAACCCCAGCCCTGTGTGTACCTCCAACCGGCAGCAGACATTGAAGATCCTAATCTACGGTGAGTATGAACACCTCACCTTAGTTGGGGGCCATTTGGCGGCCTCCGTATAGTTACACTTACATTCTAAGCGTGCTTTCACTTTGGGTTATGGCATTCTGTCAAATTGGCATGTAAACATTAGAACCGCTAAACACTCTGCACATAGAAAATTATCTACATAATGATACAAGAAGAGCCAGAAGAACCCACATCAGATGTCCCCTGGACCTCCTCACGCCATCCAAACTGGTCCTCAGCTTCACCACGTTGGATCTTAGTGAGCGCGGCATATAGCTGCTGGCATACCGGACCCGCAGTCGACTCCTCGGTGAAAACGAAATGGTCGTCGCGCGACTTCCGGGTAATGGACCGAATAGGAACCAAGGCGGCAGCGGTGCCGACGGCCATAACCTCGTTGAAGGTTGCGAGTTCCTCGTATTTGACCTAGAAGTACTGTCAGTCATAGACTCGATCGGAAGAGAGAGACCAGGTGTTCGTACTGCGCGATGCTCGACAGTCCATCCCAAGGACCGAGCAATCTGCATGCAACTATCGGACGTCACACTCCCGATGATATTGTCGCTCTTGGGCACCACCAACACGGGCTTCTCCCCATCCATTTTCGCCCCCAGGAATCCCGAGGTGGAAAACTCATCGATTTCGGTATGAGTGGCACTGTCTAGGTGCAGGGTCATAGGAAATCCTTCCTTCTTCGCTTTTTCCGACCACTTCATCACGGGGGCGTAATTGCCTCCAATCTTCGCGTGGCCGGTTCCCCGGGGTGCAGCACGGTCGAAGTCTTCGAGAACGACCGCCGGCAGGGGCGCAATGCCGTGATAGGTGCTGAAGGGCTGCACATATACGCAGAAAGTATATTCGGCAGGAGGGGTCAGTGCAAAATGCGCCCCGGAGCCCAAGAGGACCGGGCGCACATACAAGGCGGCGCCGCTCGCGTGAGGAGGGACCCACTCCGCGTTTCTCGCGACCGCAAGATTCACACACTCCAGAAAGTGGTCGGTGGGGACGGGAGGAATGGAGACCACGTCGGCAGAGTGCTGCATGCGCGCCGCATGGAATCGTGGGCGAAAGAGAAGGATCTGGTCAGCAGCCGATCGGTAGGCTAATCACTCTATTATTAGATTCCGATCCAGTGTTGTGGGGGGAGAGAACAGCTCACCTTTCAATCCTTCATACACCTGTTGCCCGTAGTTGAGGGCTGGGGCCAAGCCGTGGATGCGAAGATATGGATCCTCCACGAACTTGGGCGATGTCCACTTCCCTGTGGAAGCGGAAAAGGTCGACTCCACATGGCCGTTGACTAGGACAGAATAATGTTATTCTTGGTTTCTTCGTGCGGGTCCATTCGATTCTCTCTTACCCAGGTCCGTCACCGCGAGCCCTAACTTCGTCCAATCTACTCCATAATCATGTTAGTCTCCATCCCAACCTATGGACGATCGAATGGGTACCGACCAATATTCGCTGCTGGTGCGGGTGGGAAAGTCATGATAGGGAATGCTGATGTGACCGGGGATACGAGTTTCGAGAGTCTCTTGTGTCCACTGTTCGTCTTCTTTGGTTTTCTTTTTCTCTTCCAGGATCGGTGGTGGAACGGGTGATTATGACAGGTTCTGTGGATTACGAGGTTTATCTATGCACTGTCTATGTCTTTGTGGACTGATCACCTCAGGGTTTGTGGGAGTTTCTCGCATCCGTCCGGTGTGGCTTCGCTTTGGCTGGCCCCCACCACATCCCGAGGACATGAGGTTGCAGATGCACTGTGAGGGATGACGGAGACCTGCAGACTCAGCTTTAGCGGGATAGCTTATTATTATTTTTGTAGTAGCTTATTCTTTCGCCTTGTTTCAGCCTCTCGATCGGATGACCGTCGTCATGGATCTCACGGACAATGCGAGATCACCGTGTCTGTAACGGCCCCCAAGTAGGGCTCTCTCGTTACAGGTGTCCATGCGATGGTGATCCAGTGCCCCAGTTTGTCGGCAACATCAGGATCAGGTACTCGGTGTTGCTGAGATGGTCGATCCCCCGGAGCCATGAAGCTGTAAGCTCACCCATCAGCAAGCTCATACTTCGTAGACATTAAAGAAAGAGGAGGACAAGTGTGACGGACCGATCAACCCTTATCCAGATTGCCAGAATCTTATTAGCCTCAGTACATCCGGTGGTGTAGCGATACTCTGGAGCTAGCAAATAACCCTGCCATCCAAATCATGCGGAACAGTCCCGCGTGGTCCCTCTCCCAGACTCCGTCTCCTGCGCAAAATTCTCCCCTCGGAATGATGATGAAAGGCTTGGATCCGGTGCTGGCACCCGGGGATCCCCTTGACCCTTGTCCCTGGCCAGTCTCATATGCAGATAACGACATCTGGTCACAATATTCCGGTGGCCTATTCTCCGCCGACTCCGATGTCCTGCACCTCTCCCAAGCAGACTGGCAGAATGCAGACCTGTCAGACAGCGGTAGTTGGGCCACCAACTCCCTCAACGATTTATCCATGACCTTGTCGGACGCCCCATTCGGCCAGCCTCCTCTATGGACACCTAGCAGCGTAGGTCTCTGCCTCTCTCTCTCTCTCTCTCTCTCTCTCTCTTCCATATATCCCCTGCTTCCCTCTTGCTGTCCAAAGTATATGGTTTTCGATCTCCAGACCG
The DNA here is from genome assembly GCF_009193645.1 of Aspergillus pseudonomiae. Taxonomy (NCBI): domain Eukaryota; kingdom Fungi; phylum Ascomycota; class Eurotiomycetes; order Eurotiales; family Aspergillaceae; genus Aspergillus; species Aspergillus pseudonomiae. The sequence continues at coordinate 130,476 of NW_022476008.1, read as the reverse complement.
ATATGAGCTAACCTCCTTGATAGGATCCATGTCTCTTTCCCAGCATTATACCCTCACGCGATCTCTCTGGTGAGAATGTAGTAGACATCCACCACCAACCCCGTGATGGCATTCCCACGCCGCCGCCCTCGCAGCCTCAGTCGAATCCGAGAACCCCTCAGGAGCCCAGCCACGGCACCGAACGTGTGGTCTCCTTGCTGCTCCTTCAACGCGGGGTTAACGTGAACGTCCAGGACTCACGCGGCCAGACCCCGCTGCATATTGCCGCCCAGTGCGGGCATCTAGGCGTGGTGCGATTGCTACTCGCCACCGAACACATCGATGTCAATGCTCGCGACCACCATGGGTCGACACCACTGCATGTCGCCAGCGAGAAGGGACATGTTGAAGTGGTGCAGTTGCTAGTGGCTCATGGAGCGCGCTTAGATGCCCGGTCGGGCCGGACCGGATAAAAAGGAATCCTGGTCTATATCTGCATCTGCTGCATTTGCCGGTGTTTTATTGGTGTTTTGGGCATCGATCGTTTTGGAGAAGCGATTTTCTTTCAGTCGTTCCTTACCTTTCCCTTTGTCGGGTTTCCTTTGTCAGCATTATTGTTCTGATCTTTTCTTCGGTCGTTTCCCCACATATATCCAATGGCGTTGTTCTTCTTTTGCATGACTTGACCACTCTTCTCCAGGGGGAAAGAGGAAGAAGTCGACTCGGGGAAAATTCGGTCTTTGTTTCGCGATACGCGTCTTGTTTCACGCGGTTTCAGGGCGTTGATGTGTGTTTTTTCACAGCGCAAGCATACCTATATCCTGTCCGATAGACATTTAAATTGCTTAATTTCCGTTTTCTTTCTGCATTTCATTCTTTATTTGTTCTTTTTCCTTTTTTTTTCCTTTTTTTGGTGGTATAGATGTTGGTGTGGACTCTGTGGATACCGTATGGCCTTGTATACACATTGTTCTACGCTGTACAGTACAGCGCCTCTGGTTAACGAAAACTTTCGAAAGATAAGATGGAATCGCGAGATAAAAATAAAAGAAGATAAATACACGACAGTATAAGCAGTTAGGATATCTGATAAAAGAAGTAACGAGTCGTACCTTCAGTCCACTCAATACCTACCATGCATTGGGGTGGTGATTGTGACGCGTCGCGTCGTTGAGGCTCCCTCTACAACCATACAACTCCTTGAATGAGCTTGCCTTTAAATCTCAATTCCTACCTGGTTATATCAATTAGTATAGTTAAAATAGCAGCTCTGATCAGCCCTTCAATGCCTGGTTTCAGTTTACGTGGTGATGATCTCGACTTGTGCGGCAGAGCGGTGTGGTAAAAGGTAGAAGTATATATATATTTAAGCGAGGCACAAGTGTAGATATGGGTCTAGTCAGCGAACGGCTGAAATATTGAAAGAAATTTGCTTTTTTCTCCTTGATTTGGCAGCCGACCTAATAACCTACTCTTCACAGTCTACCAGACACCTTTATTTCTGTCCTCAAGGTCAATGTCGTTGCCTTTACAGGGGACACAGTCTTCCTCTCTACTCATCTGAAAAATATGCCACAACAGAATGTAAAATGCTATTGGCCAACATGGTGACCCGCAGTCCATACCACTATAAGTTAGAGGCGGTCCTAACCGAGAGCGGTGTGAATTTAAACCAATAAGCAAGGTATACAGAACAAGCCTTTCCTTAAGCGACTTAGCGGGCTTCGAGAAAACGCCAAGCGGGGTTCAACCGGGGTTCAACCCTGTCAAAAGAGCTCATCATCGGGGACATGGCGGTGAAGCCCATACAGAGAGAATCAAAGCGGTCAGCTATTATGCCAGGCAGTATCTGTATCTGTGTCTATCTCCCGAGCATGGAGTACACGACCTTCTGCGTACTACGCACAACCCCGCTGCCATAAAATGGGAAGACGTGGATAATGATTCGGACTACGCGAAATATACAGTTACTCCACATCATTGATAGATATTCCTTTCATTAACTTGCCATGCTTGTCACAGACACTCCTAGTGAGAGCCAACTATGACGGTCGGAATTATATAGCGCCCACGGTCGCATGGTCCTGCACATGAACTGTTCCGCAAAACCCGTTCATTTGCATCGATAACCTCATCGCAAACAACAACCCTCTACCGATGTGGTCTGAATCTGCCTCGATGCCTACTTCAAAGGAAAGAATGTGTCGGGGAGGACAATCGTGAGGTTGTCGACGACGCGTATGGTGCGCGTTGCGACCCAGCGATCTGTAGTGGGGAAGATGGCATGGCTCAAACCATTTCGGGGAAGAAAGTCGCTGCGCAGTGACAGGGAGAGGCCGTCCCAGTGCTGTCACCGTCGACAGAAAGCCCGTGCGAAAGGCGTATTCAAGAGCATTCGACGTGGTCTCAAGATCCACACATGGTGGATTACCTTCAGAGATGGCGGAGGACCCGTCGCAAAGGATCGGCCTCTCGTCTATATATAACCCTTCTACTCCGTAATGCTGCATGGAATTGTACGCGACTGGGGTCCCCCCTCCTCCCTTCGGCATTTAGCTCCTGTTTAGATCACCTTGCACCAACCACTGGCTGCAGTCCGAGCTGTCTCAAAATAGCAGTCATGGAATCAAACTTCGAACAGGCGTGGATACCATTGGGCAGCTGTGTCCTCGCCCCCAGTTGCAACATAGTAAGATGATATCCATAGGTGCGCGCTAAACTGATGAAGGAAATGTTGGTGCGGAAGCATCGAGCTAATGCAACGAAGGTGCTCAGCCGCGACAGAAGTTCGCTCTTGAAACTCTAGCGGCGGAGAAATGGGGGCGGTGACCCAGCGGGTCCTTCTGCGGACATCGGGCGTTATCATACTAGCCCCAGAAAATGATCAGTTTAGTTTTCGAGTAAGACATCTCCCAAGGTGTCTTTGGACCAACTTTCCTGACTCGCGCATGGATCTTGCATATGCCATGAGAGATGGAACCTTGTAATTGGATTTTCCTTCTTAGCTCATGTAGAGCTTATTCTACAGATTTCCTCCTGGGTGGAGGGCTCGGTTTAGGATGACTTGCTAATTACCGGAACTTGCCTTGCCAGAAGAGGACAGTCCTCACCTCATGGCGTTGGGGCTCTGCAACTAACTCGGGCTAAGTCCTCTTCTTTATCTCATCGTGGATCGTTCGTGTTTCTAAATACGGCCAATTTGTGCAGTAAGCTCGGACGAATCCATGCTATCGCGACGCTACTGCAAGATAAGATGCGCGTAAGAACACAAGTAGCCTCAGGCAACTCTGGCCCCCAGGCTGACCGCACGAATCCTTTTGGGGGCTATCACCACCTGCGGCGCACCTTTCAGACTAGCTGCAAGACTGTGACATGTTACAGACTGTTCAAAAAACGTGGCTGACACGAGGTCGGCAGGGGGTACCGTCAGCCCTAATGGGAGAGCCGCCCCCACGCACCAAGGCGGGTGGCAGGGCATCCAGTCTGACATGCACATGGAATCTACGGCTGTAACTTGATGTTGGATGAGAGGCGTGTTGATTGGTGGACGCATGGGGAGTTTCTGAATAGCACGCTGCAGTCGCCGTCGCCGTCGAGGATTAATATCTACCCAGTTCTTCCCACCTTTCTGGCGGATGTACTTACCGTATCTACCAAACGTGCCTGGTCTATAGAACTGCTCAGCTCTGATCTTCCGTGAAGCAATCAGACTTTATCATTCTTTCTCTCCTTACACTACGACCGTCATTGTCTTGCCAACTTCTCCCTCTCCTGTTACCTCTTCCTCTACCCTTTTAATTGCATTCCCACCAACTTTTACGTACCTTTAAACTCGATCACCAAGTTATACTAATCACAATGGGTGACGCCGGAGACTACACCGCTTTCGAGGCCATCACGGCCCAAATCCCCATGGGATCCAAGGGGAGTTCCTTCTTTTTCCCCACCCTCACTGACGGAGTTATTATAGATAAAGAGCAGACCGACCAGGCGCAAATCCCCCTGGACCTGGGAACCGTGTCCCAGGGAAAGGCCCTGGCTGCATTCTGCGAACGCCATGGACTGTCGGTCCTGAGTGTGCTGAATGTCGCCTGGGCCATGGTTCTCTCCGCGTACGCCGATACCGAGGCGATCGGGTTTCTCTTCGTTCGATTCGTCGCCGGTGTGCCTCATGTGGGTGTCTACCAGGCGGAGATCGACGGGGGCAAGTCCGTGCTGAAGACGCTCGTCGACGCGGAAGAGAAGCTGCAGGCCAGTGTTTCGTCATCCGCCCTGATGACACCGGCCGAATTCCAGGAATTGTCCGCCCGAGCGGGTGGTCCAGCTTTCAACAGCGTTGTGATGCTGTATGATGGAGAATCCCCGGAGCGGGAACAGGTACGGACTCTGGCGCGATGATTGTGATCGACTGGGATGTTGCTGACAAGGAGCACCAAGCCGGGCAATTACCTTGCCATTCACGCCCGGTACCTACAGGACCAGTTTGTCGTCGACCTGCAGTGTCCGACTTCCTTGATCCCCGCCTCGCAGGCAACACACTGCGCGGCAACTCTCAGCCACGTACTCGGTGAGATCATCAAAGCCCCCCGAACCCCCCTCTCCGAGGTAAGTTTAATGAGCCAGGATGGAATGCACCAGATCTGGGAATGGAACAAGCGGATGCCCGAAGTGGTCTCCCGCTGCCTGCATCATCTCATCGATGAGCGGGCCCGCAAAGAGCCCGAGGCTCTTGCCATCCAAGGCCCAGATGGGTGCATGACATACGGCGAGCTGCAGGCGCTCACAGATCGCTTGGCCCACTCTCTGGTGGATCGGGGTGTGGGCCCTGAAGTGGCCGTGCCTCTGTTCTTCGAGAAGTCCAAATGGGCAATCGTCACCATGATCGCTGTCGTTAAAGCGGGCGGTGCCATTGTGAATCTGGACGCGAAACAGCCTCGGTCCCGTTTGATGGAAATTATGGAGCAGCTGCAGGCTCCTTTGATTCTAACCTCCCAGCAATATGAATCGCTCTGGCAGGACAACCGCAATGTTTTCTCTGTTCATCAGGAAAGTGTGATGGCACTTCCGGCGCAGAAAGCATCTCCAGCGGTTGCAGTCACACCCAAAAACATTCTGTACATCATCTTCACCTCCGGCAGTACTGGAACCCCCAAGGGCTGTGTGGTGGAACATGAGTCCTTCCTCACGGCTGCAATCCAGCACGTCACAGCGGGCGAGATCGACCCGACTAGCAGAATCCTACAGATGACACCGTACACATTCGATGTTAGCATGCTCGAAATCTTCACCACTCTCACTACCGGTGCCTGCGTTTGCTTCCCCAGCGATGAGCTGGCACAGCATGGAATCGCTCATATCATCAACGCGCTGCGCATCACATGGACCTTCATGACCCCTTCGGTGGTGCGCTTGGTCGACCCCGCTGATGTGCCCACTCTGAAGACTCTGGCTTTGGGAGGTGAAGCATTGAGTCAGGTCGATGTTACGACCTGGGCGGGCAAGCTGCATCTGATTAACGGTAGGTTCCGTGCTTGCTGATGTGGGCCGAATCCATTTGCTAACCTATGGCATTAGGATATGGTCCCAGTGAATGTTCCGTCGCCGCAACGATCAACCCCCACCTCACTCCGGCTGCCGACCCGGCGAACATCGGGCGCGGTTACGGTGCGGTCTGCTGGGTCGTCCACCCAGATGACCACAACCGCCTTGTCCCAATCGGGGCAGTGGGTGAGCTGCTCATCCAAGGTCCGATTGTTGCCAGAGGCTACCTCAACGAGCCTGCGAAGACCGAGGCGGTATTCCTGGACGAGGCACCCGTGTTCCTCCAAAACATGACCTCCAAGCCAGCCCCATTCCGATTCTACAAGACCGGTGACCTCGTCAGAAACAACAGCGATGGCACAATCAGCTTTATTGGGCGAAAGGACCGCCAGGTGAAACTTCGAGGCCAGCGTTTGGAGCTAGGCGAGATCGAGCAGCGTCTCTCCGTGGACCCCACGGTGCGTCATGCTCGCGTGCTGCTTCCCAAGGCAGGGCCTTGTAAAGGAAACCTGGTGGCTGTCCTCTCGCTCCATGCCTTCCCCTATGAGGGGCCACGAGACGCCGACGTGCACGAGCTGTTGATCGACCAGAGAAAGCAAGCACGCGGATTCATCCCTGAGATTTCTACCCGTCTTGCCGCCCAGGTTCCCGGCTATATGGTACCCACCTTCTGGGTGGTGGTGGCTGCCCTTCCATTCACGACGTCCGGGAAGGTCAATGGTGTTGTTTTGAATCAATGGGTTCGTGATATGGACGAAGACACTTATAACGAAGTTGCCGGTATCATGGAAGAAGAAGAAGAAACCAGCGAGACCGTGCAATTATCCGAAATGGAGCTTCTTCTGCAAGAAATTTGGGCGGAGGAGCTGGGTCTTCCATTGCCGAAGCTGAAGTATAACCGGTCTTTCATTGCTTTGGGTGGTGATTCTATTACGGCCATGAAAGTGGTGGCGCGGTGCCGCCGGGAGCAGCTGAAGGTCTCGGTGCTAGATGTGGTTCGGGCCAAGAGCCTGATTGATTTGGCTTCCAAGACCGTCCGCTCATCCCAGGTGTCTGTGGAGGAGGACACCGTTATTGCCCCGGCTTCCACGGCTGCCGAGCGAACTGCTGCCATCGACGATGCGCTTCTGTCCAAAGCTGGACTCTCTAGCAAGGACGACGTGGAAGATGTCTACGGCTGTTCCCCTGTCCAGGATGGCATTCTTCTGAGCCAGGTCAAATTCCCCGGCACGTATGAAATTCGACGTGTCCTTAAAGTGCTTTCCATTATGGATGCAAACACGACGATTTTGGGTCTTCAGCGTGCCTGGCAGGGCGTTGTAGATCGCCACCAATCTCTCAGAAGCATCTTCGTCGACGCCGGTGGTATCTTCCAGCAGATCGTACTCAAGAACGTCACTGCCAGCGTATATTGCTGCGAGTACATGTGCTCAGATGATGAAGTGGAGGTAACCAAGTTCCTGAAGTCTCTGCCTTCGCCAACCTACAACCCCTCAGAACCCCAGCACCATCTCACCATCTGTCGTACCCGTGGCGACAACGTCTACATGATGGTGGAGCTCAGCCATGCGATCGTGGATGGTGGGTCCACCGAGGTAGTCTTGCAGGAGATGTCACTGGCGTTTGACGGCAAATCGTTCACGGAGCCTGCATCGTTGTACAGTGACTATATCCACTACATCTCTTCTCCGGAGCACTCCCAAGGCGAGTCCATGAGTCACTGGACCGGCTACCTTGCAGGAGTTCAACCGACCATTGTTCCCATGTACCCTCGCGATGGGGCCTCCAAGCAGATCCGGTCTGTGAAAGTTCCCTTCGCCGGAATGAAGGATCTGTTAAAGTTTTCCGTAGCACATGGAGTCACTATTGCTAATGTGATACAAACTGCATGGGCTTTGGTTCTCCGGGCGTACACTGGATCCGACGATGTCTGCTTTGGCTACGTGGCCTCTGGCCGTGATGTACCTGTGAGAGGCATAGAGAACGCTGTGGGAGCGTTCATTAATATGCTGGTTTGTCGGGTGCGGTTGGACCAGCACCAGGCTGCTCTGGACGCGGTCGACACTATGCAGAGCGACTATTTTACCGCTTTGGCCCACCAGCATTGTTCCCTGGCACAGATTCAGCATGGTCTGAATCTATCCGGTATGCCCTTGTTCAACAGCATCATCTCTCTCCAGAAAGGTGTTCCGGACCAGCAATTTGGCGATGCGCTTTCTTTCCGGGCAGTTGAAGAAGATGACCCGACAGATGTAAGTGAAACCCTTGAAGCCCACTCCGAATCCTAGAGAAAGCCACTAACAGGTGTTTCTTTTGACAGTTCGATCTTGCCGTTGCTATTGACATAACTACTGAGGATGTTGAGATTTCCATCGGCTACTGGTCCTCTTTGTTGACACAAGGCGATGCCATGAATCTTGCCAATACATTCAGCGCTGCGATCTACGGAATTGTAGACCAAGCCGGAGTCAAGCCGGCCGATATTGACCTATTTAATGATCAGGACCGAGCCCAGATCTTTGAGTGGAACAAGGCTGAACCAGTTGCGGAGTCGGGTTGTGTGCATGAATACTTCTACGATCAAGTCAAGAAGCAACCTGATGCGCAGGCAGTGTGCGCTTGGGATGGCGAGTACACCTATTCCCAGCTCGACGTGCTGTCCGAAAAGTTAGCCCACCACTTGGCGAAGCTGGGGGCTGGACCGGAGGTACTGATTCCCCATTGCTTCGAGAAGTCCAAATTGGCAACAGTGACTATGGTGGCGATCATGAAGTCTGGTGGTGCTGGTGTTGGTCTGAGTTCTGCCCATCCGCTATCCCGCATTCAAGATATACTAGATGGATGCCAGGCTCGTGTTGCAGTTGTATCAGCGCAGCATGCCAAACTGCTTGAAGGCCTCGTGGAACATATTGTTGTCGTGGACGAAAGCTTCCTCGCCGAACTTCCTGCACCCACCGACAACTGCACCCTTCCTCAGGCGCAACCGTCTAATCCAGCCTTCGTGTCGTTCACGTCTGGCAGTACTGGAAAGCCGAAGGGTATTGTCCTCGAGCATCGATCCCTCATCACCAGCATTCAAGCTCACGGGTCTGAATGGGGTGTCGGGCCGGGCTCGCGTGTCCTGCAGTTTTCTGCCTATGCGTTCGACGCTAGTGTCTCTGACACATTCACCACGTTGACACGTGGTGGCACGGTCTGTATCCCATGTGAAAAAGACCGCGTCGATGATTTGGCCGGCGCAATCCACAAACTCAGGGTCAACTGGGCTTTCCTGACACCCCGGGTTCTCGGCCTGCTCTCCCCAGAAACCGTTCCCACTCTGAAGACAGTCGTTCTGGGAGGTGAGGCGATCTCACGCGAAGATATCTCCCCGTGGACCGATGCTCTGGAGTTGCGCATCGTTTATGGACCTACGGAATGTACCATTTACAGCATGGGGACGGATCCCTTGACCGCAGACAGTGACCCCGCAGGATTAGGGCATGCCGTTGGAACCCGCCTCTGGGTGACAGATCCTGAGAATACTAACAAGCTCCTTCCCGTTGGCTGCATTGGTGAACTGGTCATTGAGGGCCCCTTGGTCACTAGGGGATACCTGAATGAGCCCGAAAAGACAAAGGCAGCTTTCTTCGAAGACCCAGCCTGGTTGCCTAAGCCCGAGAATGGTCAGCCACGCCGTTTCTACAAAACCAGTGATCTGGTCCGCTACTATCCAGATGGTCAGCTTCGGTTCATTGGCCGCAAGGACACTCAGATCAAAGTCCGAGGCCAGCGTGTGGAGCTGGGCGAGATAGAGCATGCAATCCTGGAGAATCTGCCGGGTGCCGCGCATGTCACTGTGGACTCGGTCGTGTTGCCTCAGCAGACATTGGTAGCTTTCCTCAAGATGGAGAACGCATTCCCTACGGAAAATGAACTCTTTGTCCCACTATCAGCCGAGTTCACGGCGGAACTGCGAGCCCTTGAGAAGGTCCTGTCAGAGACATTGCCCGTGTACATGCTTCCCAGTCTGTTCATCCCAATCTCTCACATCCCAATGACTATCTCGGGCAAGGTCGATCGGATTGCGCTCCGCCGTGCCGTCCCCGGCCTTTCCCACGAGCAGATGGAGATGTATGCCTTAGCCAACCAGGACAAGGCCGCCCCCCAGACCAAGGAGGAGGAGCAGCTGCAGACTCTGTGGGCAGCTGTTTTAGGAAAAGATCCTAACGTTGTGGGTCGCAACGATAACTTTTTCCGACTTGGGGGCGATTCAATTGGTGCTATGAAACTGGTCGTCGCAACACGGGAAGCAAACCTCTTGCTTACTGTCGCTGATATATTCCGGTATCCGGAATTGTCTCAGATGGCGCAACGCGTTGAACTAGTCAAGGCTGACGAACAAGAAAATGTTTATGAACCATTCTCGATGTTAAAGAATACCACCAATACTGACGCGTTGCTGGAGGAAGCCGCAGGGCATTGCTCCATCGCGCGCAGTGACATCCAGGATGTATATCCTTGTACCCCTCTGCAGGAGGGTGTGTTCTCAATGTCAAACACCCACACTGGTTCTTATGTCGCTCAATCTGCATTCCGGCTGCCAGCTGGCTTTGATATGCAGCGATTCAAAGACGCCTGGCAAACCTTGGTTGATTTCCACTCCATCCTACGCACCCGTATTGTCACTATCGGCTCTACATCGTACCAAGTTGTGTTGACGGAGGACGCTGCTAAGCTCGAATGGCAACAAGGCTCTTCCTTGGAGGAATATCTCCAGCGCGACCATGCCATTGCCGTGACCAGTGGCACCCCATTAGCTCGCTATGCGATCGTTGAAGATGGCGAGTCTTTTGTCTTCGTCTGGACTGCTCACCACGCCGTGTATGACGGATGGACTGTCCCACTCTTGTTCGAACAGCTGGAACAGGCCTACATGGGCACTTTCCAGCCCTCTACAGCACCGTCATACGCTCAATTCGTGGAATACGTTCAAGAGACCGATCCTGAGGCATCACAGGAATTCTGGCGCTCGATGGCTCCTCAAGAGCCACCCTCCTCCTTCCCTCGGTTGCCATACGCGACCTACCAACCCAGGGCGAAGAAAACCTGTCACCGCGATGTCGAGGTAGCCTTAGAATCTGGATCTAGCCTGACCATGGCTATCCTCTTACGAGCAGCCTGGGCTATTGTCTTGGCACGGTACACTGACTCCGAGGACATTCTTTACGGGTTGACGCTTTCGGGACGTGATGCTCTCGTCCCCCACATCGAGGGCATTGTTGGTCCGACTATCACAACCGTTCCGATGAACGTTCACCTGAACTCCGAGACGTCCCTTCAAAGCTTTCTTGACAGCCAACACGAGCAGAATGTCGAGATGATGAACTTCCAGCATGTCGGACTGCGAAACATTCGTCAGATCAGCCCTCAGGTGTTGGCAGCGACTGACTTCACCAACCTATTCGTCGTCCAGCCTAAGGCAGACGGGAGACGAGCGTTTGCTGAGCTCGAGGTCGTTCCGACGGACATGACGGAGTTTGATCCTTACGCTTTGGTAGTTGAATGTAACCTCGGGGATGGCAGCGTTCACTTGGAAGCTCGTGTTGATGACGATGTTCTGTCGGTGGATCTGACGGAGAAGCTTCTGGGTCACTTCGAACATGTCTTGCGACAGATCATTCGCCCATCTGCCGATGTTAAGCTAGGGGATATCGATCTCTTCAGCAAAGAAGATGAGAAGCAGATCTGGGAGTGGAACGCTGTGGCACCGACCGCGGTCAATGAGTGTGTTCACGAGAAGATCTCCCAACAAGCCACTCTCAACCCCGGAAATATGGCTATTGAGGCGTGGGACGGAAGTTTGACTTACGGTGAGCTTGATGAGCTGTCCTCGAGACTGGCTTATCATCTGTCTACCGAATACTCTGTCAAGCCCGAGACCCTGCTGCCTCTGTGCTTCGACAAATCCGTCTGGACGGTGCTCACCATGGTCGCCGTTGTTAAGGCAGGAGGAGCCTGCGTCATGTTAAATCCTGACCACCCAGTGACCCGCCTTCAGGCCCTAATTGAAGACACGGGCTCTCACCTCGTCCTTACCTCGCCACAACACCAGGGCCTCTTCGGGTCCGTCTCGGCTTCTGTTGTCCCGATCACCAAAACCCTAATTCAAGAATTGGCCCCCGTCTCGACATCTCAGCGCGCGTCGCTTCAAGTCCAGCCTACCAATCCAGTTTTCATGATCTTCACATCTGGTAGTACTGGAAAGCCTAAAGGCATCATCGTTCAGCACAATTCAGTTTGCACCGTGGCCGCCCAGCACGGTGAAGGCCTAGGATTTGGTGGACCAGGTTCGCGGGTGCTGCAGTTTGCTTCGTACAGCTTCGATGTTAGCATGGGCGAAACATTCTTCACGCTGATGAAGGGAGGCACTCTTTGCATTCCCACCGAGCATGACAGAGTCAACAATCTTGCCGGGGTGATCAACTCCATGCAAATCACATGGACGTTCATGGCCCCGACAGTCGCTGCCCTGGTGGACCCCAAGGAGGTCCCCCACCTTAAGACACTCGTTCTAGGTGGTGAAGCCGTATCACAAAGCCTGGTCGATCGCTGGGCAAGCCAAGTAAACATGATCGACTCGTACGGACCGGCAGAATGCACTATTTGGGCATCCCATGCAAACCCGAGTGCCACCGTCTCGCCTGCGAACATCGGCAGTGGTACCGCCTGCCGGTACTGGGTCGTGGAGACTTCTGATTATAATCGCCTTGCCCCTGTCGGCTGTGTGGGTGAGCTGCTCATCGAAGGGCCAAATGTCTCGCGAGGCTATCTGAACGAGCCGGAAAAGACGAGAGATGCATTCGTTGAAAACCCAGCATGGATGCACGGAAAGGAGACACCTCAGTACAAATTCTATCGCACTGGTGATCTCGTTCGTTACAACCCCGATGGAACTCTGAACATTGCCGGTCGCAAAGACAGCCAGGTCAAGTTCCATGGCCAGCGTATCGAGTTAGGCGAGATTGAGTTTCACCTCCGTGCTCAAAAAGCGGTTGAAGCTGGAATGGTTACTCTTCCCAAGACTGGCCCGTGCAAAGGCAAGCTCGTTGCTGTGGTGGCGCTTGCAGATTTGCAACCATTGGCCCTTGAAGGTGATTGCGTCGAGCTCATTTCCGATGATGCGAAGTCCACGGCCCAGCCTCTTATCATGGAGATTGAGGAGGAACTGACAAGTGTACTGCCTAGCTACATGGTTCCCTCCGTCTGGATTGTCTTGGACTCCATCCCATTGACTGCATCACGGAAGATAAACCGCGTTCCCATCACACGTTGGGTCACCAGCATAACCGAAGACACCTACCGCCGGATTGTGAATATCTCCTCTGCCAGTGTTAACCTACCCACAACCGCCTTAGAGAAGCAGCTGGCACAGGTGTGGAGCCAAGTCCTGAACATCCCTGAGAAGTCTATAGGCTTGAACCGATCATTCATGAGCTTGGGTGGAGATTCAATTACTGCTATGCAGATTGTTTCCCGCTGCAGAGCCGTTGGAATCAAGCTTAGCGTTCAAGATATTTTGCTCCCGAAGTCGTTGGCGGCAGTGGTTAGTCGCGCAAGCTCAACCGGCGACCGTGCTGTCACTAGACAAGAAACGTACGATGTGCCTTTCAGCCTATCGCCCATCCAGAAGGTATATTTCAACGACGTTGTTCGCCAGGCAACCGAGCATCATTACAACCAGAGCGTTTTGCTGCGCTTGACCCGCCCCGTCTCGACGGCTGCAGTTGCATCTGCCATCGAGCAAATTGTGGCCCGGAACTCCATGTTGCGTGCGAAATTTATCAGGAGCGAGAACGGGGAGTGGTCGCAGATGGTGCAGAGCCAGTCTAATGGCTCCTTTAAAATTGGCTTCCATTCAGACGCCAGCCGCCAGCAGATGCTCGACGTGATTAACTCCTCTCAGCGAAACGTTGATATCGAAAACGGGCCGATCTTCGTGGTAGATCACTTTTCGCTTCGTGACGAGGAGAGAGGAGAGTCAAGCTTTGATTGCCGAGAGGGACAGCTCATCTCTCTCATCGCGCACCATTTGGTCGTTGATGCTGTCTCATGGCATGTAATTGTCGCTCAGTTGGAAGCCTCCCTGTTGTCAGAGAGTAGCAGCCCTCATGCTCCGATGCCATTCCACAACTGGGCACAAGAGCAATGCCACTTCGGAGAGCAATTGGTTTCAAAGTCGGTATTGCCCAACGACATCCCCCCTGCCAACCTTTCATACTGGGGGATGCAAGAATTACCCACATGGAAGAATGTCGAGGAAGTCCGTTTCACAATTGATGAGAACACCACCTCACTCCTGCTTGGAGCGGCCAACACAGCACTGCGAACCGAACCCATCGATATTCTCTTGGGGGCCATTCAGCAATCCTTCAACCAGACCTTCACAGACCGTGCGGTGCCTGCGATCTTCAGCGAAGGCCATGGCAGAGAACCTTGGGACAACTCCATCGACCTATCTGAAACTGTCGGATGGTTTACCACCTTCTATCCAGTTCACAGGCGTATGAGGAAGGATGAAAGTGTCAAGGATACCATCAAGCGAACAAAAGATGTTCGTCGTTCCTTCACCGACAATGGATTCTCATACTTTACCTGCCGCCATTACAGTGCCGAAGGTCGCAAGGCTTTCAACGATCATAGGGCCATGGAGATATGTTTCAACTATCTCGGACAAACACAACAACTGGAGCGAAGTGATGCCCTATTGAAAAAAGAGCCCCTCCGTGCGGATGAGGAGATTCAGAATATCAGTGAAGGTATGGGTCGTTTGGCAGTCTTTGATATCTCTGCCGCTATCTCCTTCGGTCAGCTGGGCGTCTCATTCTTCTTCAACCGCGATACGGACCGTCAGGAACAGATCCGTGATTGGGTCAAGCGATGCGAGAAGGCCATTCAATATGCCGCTCAAGATCTAGTGGCCAGCTCGGTGGAGCATACTCTCAGTGACTTCCCTCTGATGAAGATCAGTTACCCTGCTTTGTCGAACTTCACAAACACTGTTTTACCGGCACTGGGAATTTCCCCTGACAACGTGGAAGATTTGTACCCATGCTCGCCGATCCAGGAAGGCATCCTTCTTAGTCAGACCAGACAGCCTGGTACTTATGAGGTTCGCCAGCTTTTTGAAGTTGTGCCTAGATCGGATGTTGGTGCCGTGGACCTCCCACGTCTGTTGAAAGCATGGCAGCAAACTGTGGACCGTCATTCCATCTTGCGAACGGTCTTCATCAGTTCGTTGTCTGGAGATGGGGTCTATGACCAGCTTGTATTGCGATCATACCAAGCAACGGTTCAGCACCTCACTTTCTCCGGAACGGACGTTGTCTCACTTTTCCAAGGCCAGCAATCCCCAGATTACTCCAAGCCCGTCCCTGGTCATCGCCTGACCATTTGCGAAGGCCCCGAAGCGATCTACTGCCAAATTGAATTGAGCCACACCCTGGTCGATGGCACATCGTTGGCACTCCTAGTCCGTGATTTTGTCTCTGCGTATGAAAGTACGCTGCCCTCTGGGCCAGGCCCCCTCTACAGCGAATACGTTCGCTACCTGGACAGCCTGTCTAAACCTGCCTCCCTCAAGTACTGGGCCGACCGTTTGACTGGTGCTCAGCCTTGCCATTTCCCCAACATGCGTATTGGCAACGGAGACAGCGGGTCTGAGACAAAGACTTTCAACGATATGCTCATTCATATTGATGAAGATGGAAAATTGCAAAGGTTCTGCGAGTCGCAAAGTATTACCATGAGCAATCTTGTCCAGGCTGCTTGGGGAATGGTCCTCCGAGCTTATACATCGAAGGAAGATGTCATGTTTGGCTACATGGCCTCGGGCCGTGACGTGCCTCTTGATGGGATTTACGATGCAGTGGGCCCATTCATCAACCTACTGGTCTGCAGACTGCACCTCGTCGACGACCTGTCGGTCTACAAGCTGTTGAAGGATATTCAACTGAGCTATATGAGCAGCCTTCCTCATCAACAGACATCACTCGCAGCGATCCAGCATGAGCTGGGCAACAAGGATGTCGCCTTATTCAATACTGTCCTTTCTTTGCAAAGGCAGCCCAGCCAAGGCCCACCTCCTCAGGTTGATTTCCAGATTGTGGACCAAGCCGATCCAACTGAGGTATTTATCTTCGTCCTAGAACTGAAAGCAATCTCAGATCTTACTAACTTGCACGATAGTATGACATCAGTCTGTGTATCACCACCCACGATGTACCTGGTGTCGAGATCCACATGACATATCTCACGGCCATCCTCAGCAACTCTCAAGCAGATGAACTGATGCAAGCTTTCACCAATGTACTCGGAACTCTTGCTGATACCCCTGAGATGAGTCTGTCGAGCGTGGATGTCATATCACATTCGCGCGGCGAAGAGCTCCAGAGATTGAAGGATGTCAGCCGGACCCTGAATGGTCGCACGTTCGACCTGGCTTCCATTCAAAATCGACTTACGATGGCCCTCCTAGATACGGAGGATGCTGTTGTTGAAGTGATAAGTTTGGATCAGTTGGGTGGACGCCAATGCATGGCCGTCTTCCACGCCGAGGTCAACAACACCAGGGCAGAAGTTTCTTTGATGCCCATCACCGACGGACCTCGGGCTAAATTTACAGATCTAAAAGAAACACTCGCACGCCATCTGCCAGAGGAATTGATTCCAACGCTTTACTTCCCCGTCAACGGTCTCCCACTGGAAAGGGCGGCCCTGCAGAAGCTTGTTGACGGCCTGAACGAGCAGCAATTGAAGCAGTATCAGCTCGTGACCGTCCAGGAATGTGCAGCGTTGACCGCAAATGAGAAGATCATGCTTGCTCTCTGGGCTGATGTTCTAGAACTCTCAGATAGCAGTACAGTTAACCCCTCCGACAGCTTCTTCCGCCTCGGTGGCGATTCTATCGGAGCCATGAGACTTGTGGCCGCCGCTAGGAACCAGGGTCTTGTTCTCACTATCAATTCAGTCTTCCAGAAGCCTACCTTGTCTGCAATGGCCACGGAACTCAGTCTGCTTGACCAAAGTGAGGAGCACCAGCTGGAGCCATTCTCCCTGCTACCATCGCAGCTTGATCCCGAGCAGCTCGCTACTGAGGCTGCCTCGCTGTGTGGTACTTCACGCACCGCCGTCGAAGATATTTACCCTTGCACACCCCTCCAGGAAGGTCTCATGGTTTTGAACCGTCAGCATGCAGCATCCTACACCAATCAAACAGTCTTTGCCATTCCAGACACTTTGGATCTACCACGATTCAAAAAAGCCTGGGAAAAGGTCGCGGAGCGAAGCACCATTTTGCGTACTCGTATGGTTAACGCGTCTGATGGCTTGTTCCAAGTTGTCCTGAAACAGACCATGACCTGGGAGTCTGCTCATGACTTGGATGCCTACCTGAAGCAGGATTCGTCTAACCCAATAGATTATGGCCAGCCAATGGCACGTTATGCAATCGTATCTGCCCCCACGCAGAAATACTTTGTCTGGACTGCCCACCACTCAATCTATGATGGAATGACCATCCCTATCCTCACCAAGCAGGTCTCTGCTGAATACAATAGCGAAATGGCTCTGCCAGAGGTCCCCTATAACCGGTTCATCCAATATATCAGAGCAACCAGCCCTGAATCTGCCACTGAGTTCTGGACTGCTCAGTTCGCAGAGCCCTCTCTGACATATCCTATCTTGCAAGATCGTACCTACCAACCGTACCCGAACAACAGTACGATCAGCTCAGTGCATTTGTCAAGACAGCCGTCCGACATTACCTTCACCACCATTCTGAAAGCAGCTTGGGCATTTGTTCTTGCTGGCCTGACGGAAACTGAGAAGGTGACTTTTGGGATCACGGTTTCTGGTCGCAATGCAGCTCTCCCAGGCATCAACCAGGTTGTTGGTCCCACCATTGCGACAGTTCCCGTGAGCATCGCGGTAGATGGTAGCCAACCTCCGCTCGACTTCCTCCGAAGCATCCAACAGCAGAATTTGGAGATGGTACCTTTCGAGCATACCGGTCTTCAGAACATTCGCCTCATGAGTGAACAGGCTAAAGAAGCCGTTGAATTCCAGAACCTTCTCGTCATCCAACCAAACACGGCACCATTTAAGCCGTCTGATTTCTTGGGGCTCACTAATGTGGTAGTTGACCGCGGCGACGATCAGGACCCCTACGCGTTGATCATAGAGTGCAACATTCTCGACGATGGCGCCGAAATCAAAGCTTCGTTTGACGACAACGTCATCTCCAGTGAGGAAGTTAAGCGGATCATCAGTCGCTATAGCCGTGCTATTGAGCGTCTCAGCTCAATTCAGGAAGCAGGCGGCGACGAAAATATCAATACGCTAGAGGAGATTGGAACCATCAGTGAGGAAGACCTACAGCAGATTCTTGAATGGAACAGGGATCGCCCGGAAACTATCCAATCCTGTGTTCATTACCAATTCGAGGAACAGGTTCGGAGGCAACCTGACGCTCCCGCCGTTTCCTCGTATGATGTTGAGCTTACCTACAGTCAACTTAACATGCTGGCTGAGAAGTTGGCTCACGAGCTTATTTCACGTGGGGTCAAACAGGAGATGATTATCCCTCTCGTTTTCAACAAATGCTCATGGACTATTATCGCAATGTTGGCGGTGATGAAGGCTGGCGGTGTTTGCTGCATGTTTAACCCTGAGCATCCCAGGGACCGAATCCAGCTTTTGCTTGACGATCTCGATGCTAGCCTGGTCGTGTGTGACCAGGCGTCATCAGCAATGCTCTCTTCATTACTCCCTCCATCGGGAGTGCTCCCAATTGGTGGCGACTACCTCGACAGCCTCCCCTGCCCAAATGAGCCTGTTGGTGCCATTGCCCAGCCTTCCAATGCTGTATTCATCGTATATACCTCTGGAAGTACTGGAAAGCCGAAGGGAAGTATCTTGGAACACCGCTCCCTTGTGACTGGTCTTGTTGCGCATCTGAGTGAGATGTCAGTTGGTCCTGGTACCCGCGCCTTCCAGTTTGCCTCTTACACCTTCGATGTCTCCTTTGACGAAATTATTGGGACACTGATGCTGGGAGGATGTGTCTGTGTTCCCTCAGAGTACGAGAGGATGAATGCCCTTACGGATGCCATGGCCAAGTACCGTGTTACCTGGACGGAACTTACCACCACTGTTGCCAGTCTCTTGGTACCAAGTAGTATTCCCACTCTCAAAACTCTGGTTCTCAGTGGGGAACCACTCACTAAAGAGGTCGTCAATTTATGGTCTGATCATGTGCAGATAATCAACAGCTATGGACCCAGCGAATGCTGTGTCTGCACCACCTGCAATGCTCAAACCAGTACCACCAAAGACCCTACTAACATTGGCCGAGGGCTGGGATGCACTCTGTGGGTTGTAGACCCAGATAATATCGACCGGCTGTTGCCTATTGGCTCCACTGGCGAGCTCCTCATTGAGGGCCCGATTGTTGCCAGGGGATATCTGAACGAGCCCGAGAAGACGGCGGCAGCATTCATCAACCCCCCCAAATGGTGGATTCCTCACGACAAAGGCAATGGTCGCATGTACCGTTCGGGTGATCTGGTCAGATACAACCGCGATGGAAGCTTCAAATTCATCGGCCGCAAAGACACCCAGGTAAAGCTTCACGGGCAACGCATTGAGATGGGCGAAATCGAACATCGTATTCGAACCGTATACGATAACAACTCATACCAAGTGGCGGTCGAAGTTCTAACACCGAAGTCTCGTGGCAGTCTTAAGATCCTCACTGCGTTTATCTGTGCGCCTGAGACTGCCTCTGGGGACGTGGACTCCCTACTTGTTCCCCTCTCTGGGCCACTTCGACGAAGTTTCCAAGCCTTGCATGCCCGCCTGCTGGAGGTTCTGCCCAAGCATATGGTGCCACAACTCTTTATCCCCGTCTCACACATGCCTTTATCCCCCTCCCGCAAACTGGATCGAAAGGTATTAAGGACGGTTGGGAACGGCCTCTCGCCAGAGACACTAGCTTCATATGCTCTTTCCAAGGTGGACAAGAAAGCGCCCTCGACCGAAACAGAGAAGGCTCTCGCGCAGCTCTGGGCTCGTGTGCTCGGCACCGACAGCATCGGTGTAGACGACCACTTCTTCCACCTCGGCGGAGACTCGATTGCCGCGATGAAGCTTGTTGCCGCCGGCAGCAAAGCAGGACTTTCCATGAGCGTTGCGGACGTGACTAATTATCCTAAATTGAACCAGATGGCGGAGAATATCGATGGCTCCTTGTCAAGGAAGAAGACCAGCGATGCGCCACCGGAGCCTTTCAGTCTGTTGCCTGACGATCAAGTCAAGGATCTTGTGGCCCAAGCAACCACTCAATGTGCGGTGGACGCCAGTGTGATCGAGGATATGTACCCTTGCACCTCCTCGCAGGAGGCACTAATGGCACTCACCGCTAAGGATGAGACGGCTTATGTATCGCGACTTGTCTTCCGACTCCCCATTGATATCAATCTTGAGAAATACCAACAAGCCTGGGAGTCCTTGGCCCAGCTGCAGCCGATCATGCGCACCCGCATCATCTACACAGATGATTCCAAATCCTTCCAAGTTGTTATTGCTGAGCCGCTTGTTTGGCGATGGGAGAACTCTGTGGAAGATTACGTGAGGGCCGATAAGCTCTCGCCTATGGTCCATGGCCAACCTTTGATGCGCAACGCCATCGTCCCTGGCGACGAGCACGATCCACGCCCGTGCCTGATTCAC
This sequence comes from Aspergillus pseudonomiae, assembly GCF_009193645.1. NCBI lineage: Eukaryota > Fungi > Ascomycota > Eurotiomycetes > Eurotiales > Aspergillaceae > Aspergillus > Aspergillus pseudonomiae. The sequence goes on along the minus strand of NW_022476008.1, from coordinate 110,187 downwards.
ACCTCTCACCATGCTGTCTACGATGGCTGGAGTCAGGGATTCATGTTCGAGCAAGTTGGTATCGTCTACCGGGAAGGCTTGTCTGCCCTTCCCCCAGTCATCCCATACAGCAAATTTATCCAGCATCTCGCTACCACCGACCGTGAGGAATCCGAGGAATTCTGGCGCTCCCAGATTGAGGGAAATCTCCCCGCCCAATTCCCTACCTCCGCCCACTCTTCTCAATCTCTGCGACCCAACCAGACCCGCTCCTTGCACATTCGCCTTCCGCAGAGGGATAATCTTACTTTCACTACACCCACCGTGTTGAAATCGGCCTGGTCTCTCCTTCTCAGCCGCTACACTACCTCTGATGATATTGTCTTCGGCCATGTTCTCTCCGGCCGTAGTACTTCGCTTCGTGGCGCTGCAGACATAATGGGACCGATGATTGCAACGGTACCCATCCGTGTCCGCTTAGACCGAGCCCAGACAATCGAGGAGCTCATGGGCGGCATTCAACAACAGGCTCTGGATATGACACCATTCGAACAGTTCGGCTTACAGAACATCCGCCGAATCCAGCCAAACGGCTCGGCCATTGCCGATTTCGGTCATCTGTTTATCATCCAACCTATTCTAGAGGACTCAGAGAACGATCTAGACCTAGAACTAGTCTCTTCGGTGCAGTTTGATTTTGACACCTACCCACTGATTATAGAGTGTCACCTTGGTGACTCAGAACTCGATGTTCGTGTCAGATACGACGATATGCTTATTCCTGAACAACAAATGGGATGGTTGCTGCAGCATTATGAGAATCTCATCCACCAGCTCTTCCGCCTGCCTCAAAACACTCTTATGATGGATATCACTATGACTGGCCAAACTGATGTGGACCAGCTTCTCGACTGGATGGGCGCCCCTATTGAACCCGTTAATGCCCGTGTGCACGATCTATTCGGTGTCCAATCTCGATTCCACCCACAGCGCAAAGCAGTAGATGCTTGGGATGGCAGTCTGACCTATCAAGAACTGGATCATCTATCCTCTCGATTCAGCGACACATTAGTGAAGCTCGGGGTGACGGCGGGGTGCACTGTAGGCTGGTGCTTCGATAAATCCAAGTGGGCCATTGTCTCACAGCTCGCCGTCTTGAAGGCTGGCGGAGCATGCGTGAATCTGAATCCAGAGGACTCTGTCTCGCGTCTGACAGAAATCGTCCATGACACTGGCATTGACCATGTCATTGCGGCGCCACAATATGCTGACCTGGCTGCTGGTATAGGGTCCAGCCATGTTGTCATCGCTGATACAACCACGGCCTCTGAGCTTGCAGCTACCAGTGCTGACCTGCCCCGAGCTCGGTCAGCCGTTGATCCTTCATCGCCCGCATACCTTGTCTTTACCTCTGACAGCAACGCTAAGCCGAAGGTCATGGCGATCGACCACAGGGCCATCTGTACCAGTATTCGAAACCATGGCTCCGCATTGAAGATTACATCCAAGTCTCGTGTGCTGCAATCTGCCCCCTACACATCCGATGTCAGCTACGCGGAGATCTTCACAACTCTTCTCAGTGGTGGCACTGTGTGTGTTATCTCTGAACATGATCAGACCAAGGATCTGGCTGCTGCCATTGACCGGGTAGGCGCAAACTGGGCCTGCCTGACCCCGAACGTCGCCAACAGCATGCGCCCGACTGACGTTCCCAAGCTGAAGACGTTAGTTCTGAGTGGGGAATGCCCGTCCCAGGATAATTTACAGGTTTGGGCGGGCAAGGTCGATACCCTTCTCAACGCTTATGGGTCCAGCGAAGCATCGGTCTGGTGTGCTGTGTCACAGTTCACCCATCCTAAGGACTCATTTGCCAACATCGGGTTCCCAGTTGGTTGTCGGTTGTGGGTTACTGAGCCGGAAGATGTCAACAAGCTCGCTCCTCTGGGCTGCTTGGGTGAGTTGGTCATTGAAGGACCTATCCTGTCGGAAGGTTACTTGGGTCAACCTCAAGCCAGTGAGGTCGCATTCATCGATCGTCCCGATTGGATGCAACACACATATCCTGCTGATGGATTCGCTCGTGTTTACCGGACCGGTGACATGGTCAAGTTCAATGTCAATGGTAGCATTGAGTATCTGGGACGCAAAGATACTCAGCTGAAGATGTACGGCCAACGTATCGACCCTCGTGAGATCGAGCATTCCATCAAGTCTCACATTCCTTCAACGTACGATGTCTTGGTGGACACTACATTGGTCTCGTCCCGCAACAGAAACATGCTGGTTGTATACCTGTACGATGAGTCTGTACAGTCTCCTGATGTTGAAATCGACAGCCTGGCCGATACCATGACTACCAACCTGCAACAGGAGCTTACTACAGTCCAGTCTGCACTGCACACCTCCGTTCCCCATTACTTGCAGCCCATCCTCTTCATCCCCCTCAAGACCATGCCCACTGACTCCCTTGGAAAAGCGGATCGGAATCTGCTTAGTCGCATGGTCGATTCACTCTCAGACACTCAATTGCAGACCTACTCGCTGGCTACCGCCGGCAAGAGGCCCCCCAAGACGGAGATGGAACTCACGCTAGCTAGTCTCTGGGCGAATGTGCTTATGATCGATCGTGAGTCAATCGGCGCAGACGACAGTTTCTTTGCTTTGGGTGGTGATTCCATCGTCGCCATGAAACTGGTCAGCCTCGCTCGTGCCTCCAAGATCTTTGTGAGTGTCGCTGATATCTTCAACCATCCTTCCCTTGTCGATATCGCTGCTCTGGCTACAGCCAACGCACCTGTCACTCCTGGGGATGGGACTCCTGTCTTGTCTCCGAGCAAAGGATCATCAACCTGTGATTCCAGCCTTCTGGACGCAATTGCTGCGAAGGTTGGAGTCGAAGAAGGCCACGTCGAAGAGATTTGCCCCACCACCAGCATGCAGGAAATTGCGCTGATTGGTGCCATGACGCGGCCCCGTTGGATGCTCAACTACTTCTACTTCGAGAGCTCCGATCCAGTGGATGTGGACCGTCTCCGCCAGGGCTGCTTCGAACTGGTACGGCAGTTCAGCATTCTTCGCACCGTCTTCACCGAACATGAATCCCGATTCTGGCAGGTAGTCCTCCGGCAACTTGATCCGGTCTTCCTTGTTATCCCCACCGATGACCTCGATGAAACAACCCAGAGAGTGTACGAGGAAGGAAAGGCTGGCAACCTTCAAATCGAGAATCCCTTCGTTCAATTTGTTCTGGCACAGCAGCGACGCGGCCATGCACATCGCCTCATCATGCGCATTTCGCACGCACAATACGATGGTGTCTCACTCCCCACCATTTGGGAGGCCTTGCAGAACGCGTATACCGGTCAAGCCCTACCCTCCAGCCCGCCCTTCTCGACCTTCACCTCATTCTGTCCGGCATCCGATGACCCCGCTGCCATTGAACACTGGCGGTCCCTTCTAGCGGGATCTACGATGACAAACTTCGTGGAGCGCCACAAGCCGGGCCTCCGAGATGATTCCGATGAGGTTCTCTCCGTCCGGCGCCGGGTACCGAATACCACACTCACGAGCGACGGCATCACCTTCGCAACCGTCGCCAAGTCCGCCTGGGCCCTAGTCTTGGCTCGCATGGCAGCTCGACCGGACGTTGTATTCGGCCACACCATTTCCGGCCGGAACTTGGCAATTGACAACATCGACCGGATTGTTGGCCCGTGTCTTAATGTGGTCCCCGTCCGCGCTCAGTTCCAGGACCGCTGGACTGTGATGGACCTCCTTCGCACTATCCAGAACCAGCAGGTGGCCAACATGCCGTTCGAGTCACTCGGATTGCGCCCAATCGTCGAGCAGTGCACGGATTGGCCGCGGTGGATGCGCTTCAGCAGTGTTATCCAGCACCAGAACATTGAGCCGGATCGGGCTATGATGATGGGCGATGGGTCCTACGAGCCTGGCTTTATCGGCTCGGAACTTGATCTTATGGATGTATCGATCCTATCAACTCCCGCAGGCGATCACGTTGACATCGACCTCATTACAGCGACATCAGTCATGTCCGCAATCCAGGCGGAGGACTTGCTTGACCAACTCTGTCTCACGATCCGCTCCTTCTCGTCAAGCCCATCCACTACCTTTTTGCCATCGGTGGAGGAACTTGAAGCCGGCCAGCCTCTGATTCCTATGGTTAGGGAATCCCCCGTACCAGATATCGTCATTGGCGCGCCGCCTGCGGACTCTTCTGAGCCCAAGGTGGCCGCTTTACGAGAGGCCGTGCATCAGGCGTGGACCGAGACTCTGCCATTGACAAATAAGTCAGTCGTGTCTCCAACAGAATGCTATTTTGCAGCAGGCGGTGAACTTGTGGGCTTGTCACAAGTGCTGCTGCGACTGCAAGAGCACGCACCCCAGCTTCGCCTGGAGGACCTCCTTCACCACTCCTCGATGGAACAGATGGTGAATCTCCTATACACTCACACTCCTTGAATGATGTAATGGTTGCATTTCTTTATTTTTCTGTGGCTCTAAAAGCTTTCATCTGTATGTTTGATTTTGTCTCTTCTTCTGTAACTATCTCATTTGTCTCTATTTTTGTGTTCTTGTCTCGTGTACTTTGTCTATCTACTTTGTGATTCGCATGACCTTCTGGAAAGGCTAGACAATAGATTTCATTTCATTCCAACTCGTGCAATGGTCTGTTAACGTAATATTGCCTCACTCTAAGTAGAAGTATCGAACTGGTGTTCGTAGGCTATCCTATCGTTACCGGTGCTTCTGATGTGAAGATGTAGTGTACTGGTCACCTGACATGACCGTGTTTATGATTTAGTTATTGATGATGTTTACGTTATCTTTCTTTTGGACGTTGACTCGGCGATGATCGATTGTAATTTCAATAGGGCTACGCCACACTCAAATTGATGTCACCGGTTTAACAATGCCCTACTTCCACGAACGGTAATCAGGATTGAGTTACGGAGTAGCGCAGTTTCATAAATGAGGGCTGGTGTAGCTTATTGCTTAGATTGTATGTTTGCTAGTGGACAGGCAATCTAAATATATCAGTAGGGGTCCAAATTTAAAGCTTACATACTAAGACCTTGAATCTATATTTATGCATCCTCGTAGAGTGTTCCTGCCTAGAACGATGATGGCCGATGAATATATAATTTTTTGAATTCTCTCTACTTTCCAGCATATGGGCGGAACGTATGACTCAAGAGGGGATTAATTCTGAGCTAATTAATAATTATCTACTAAGACCATGTCTTTTTGCAGCCGAGGACGAGGCAACTGCGCAAGGATTGATTGTCTTTCCTTGCCTCTTTTGCATGCTAGTGAGAGGCCCGTGTGCGGTGGAACCCTAGGATCAGGTATCGATCCCGTTTCTGCCTTGTTTCTGCCAGATTTCTGCCTCGTAAAGCGGGAAGAAATTGTCATGAGAGAGGCGGAGTTGGGACGTTGGGGGATCGTATCAGATCGGGTTTAGCGAATGCCAAGTGGAATGCATGCTGACAGTAAGAAGGGATGATCTCGTGTAAGTGCACTGTTCCCAATCCGCTGGGTGAGTTCTCGCTGTGTTTAGACCTATTCAGGTATCAAACTACGTTGTAGTATAGTAAGGACTTGCGATAGCCAGCTTCTAGTCCGGTCGTGTTGGACTGATGGCCTGAGTCAGGCAGCTTGGGAAAACGAGGGGGATTGTCATGCAATCGTATCTGGAAAGCTCCACCAGACAAGAATGCCAAGCCACCAACTATGGTGCTTCTGTTAAGAGGGGCTTGGTTATGGATCCCGATCCTTAGTTCGGTACCTGGTCCCTTAGTGCTTACTCTTCGGGAATTTCCACTGAGTGACTCTATTTTTGGGTGCGTTCAAACAAGGAAACAGGACTGGTCGGGCACTCCGGCTGCTGCGTGGGACATCAGATCCCCATGCTCGATTGGCTCGTAGGGATGCGGAGGCATACATCGAGGTACTGGGCATTGCCAGTGTTAACCCAGAGCAGTAAGTTCCTTGTTTCATATCCAAATTACGGTCAACCCCCAGTGCCCGAGTCACCCTAACGTGAGCCAGTAGCCATTGCAACTTCGCTTCCCACCGTGTCACAGGATCTTCTTTCGCAACGCTTTGACAGTTTATTTTCTTACTCTAATCTCTCAAGTTCATTTCTGAAACAAACGGACCGGAAATCTTGTACGCCATGGCTCGCTGTGCCGGTTTTCTGGCACTGTTTGACAATTGCATAGTCTGATACTTGGGACTTCCACGCATGACATTCTAGCAATTCTATGACTGCGGACTGTTTTTAACTCTATACAGTTCTTTTTTTAGAGCTTCATACGTTAGCTCCGATCTCCAGTGTACAATTGCATGGTGCTTTTATCTACCTCATGTTCACGTTTGTTCGAGCCCGGGGCTTTGCTTAGCCTTTTACTACATGTAGACACGTCGCTGTGCAAACCAATATACATCCTCTCGTATAGGGCCAGCCGCAGACTCGGATCCCATCTTGTCTCTCTGAAGAAAGAGAGGCAAAAGATTCAGAAACCATAAACGTCCATATTCAAATGTCGGATGATCTCATCGAATAATATTACCAACACAACTCCACCGTAAGCCAACGTTGGCCCCTTCCTAAACGAGGCAGTTCAGACTAACGGGATCCGTGGATTCGACTGCGACCCAGCACAATATTGTCCCATTGGTGTCCTTCGACTTAGTCCGTCTCTGCCATACTTTTGGATATCGGCTGGTTTGGTGAAAGTAGGAAGTGATCTTCTTCGTTAGGGACCTCCCCATGTGGCAACCATGTGGCCGGCGCCCTAAATTGACTTTCCTCAGTAATTTCTTTCGTAAGATGAACATACGCTAGGATACCAATCCAACAAATCCGAGCAATGTTGGGGGCAGAGGTCTGGGACTGCATGCAGTGAAGATGACGGGGTGATGTTTTCCCCATACATATATGTAGAGGGCCCAGGGACGGGCGATGGCCCCCGTTCGTGAAAACGGATAGCCCATATCTTATAGTATCGCGATGAGAATGTCAGTTGATCCCCATTGCGCGATGATCACGTATGTATATCCCTTTCAGACCCATTGTTTCTCGTCTTCATCTGCTGATCAGCGGTCGTGGGTGGTAGTTCCGTTCAGGTCGTCGGCGAGAACTGGGCGAACATCGATGATCGGGTGGAGCGGCGAAGGGCTCAAAATCGAATTGCCCAGAGGGGATACCGTAAAAGTGAGTACTGGAGGACGGATATTATGCCTTGATTCCGTTAACCATGTTATGTAGGGCTCAAGAAGGAAAAGATGGAAGGAGCTAAAGAGGCAGCAGCCAACGCTCCTAAGGAGGAGCAGAAGCAGCAGCAGCAGAAACAACAGCAACAGCAACAACCCTTACCCTCCTTTCAGACCCCGGTGAAAGTACAAACCCCTCCGGACTTTCAGCTCTTTTCTCCTCCACTGGACGGGCTGTCCTTCCCCGAGTCGTGGACTCCGCCGTCACTCGATGGCTCCCAACGACCGACGATGACTGGCCGGGGGCCTTCCTACAATCCCATCGAGGAAGCATATGCGCTGGCGAATACTAGCAACGGCAACCTCACAAACTCCCAACCCCCAGCTGTCCCCGTCCCTGCAGCAGGCACGGTCAAAGCTCCCCAGACACTCCACGCGCCCACCCCTAGTATAACCCCGAATCCCAGCCCCCCAACGGTTGCGGATTCCGTTCCGTCACATTCTACTCCCACGGGAGAGTCTTCACTCGCCAATACTGCCCTTCACCGGGCGGCTCTGTACGGCCATGAGTCTGTCCTGGGGGTTTTGATCAGTGCGGGCGCGGATGCTTCGATCGCTGATAGCGCGGGGCTGACACCCCTGCATCTCGCGGCGATGGAGGGACACGCCCGCCTGGTGACACTGCTATTGGGCTCGCCGACCGGCAGTGGTGTGAATATCAACATGACAACGCGGGAGGGCGAGACGGCGCTGCATCTGGCTGTGAAGCATCACCGGCCAGAGGTGGTGCAAGTGTTGCTCTGTCCGACGCGTCGCCACGCCCTTCAGGTAGACGCACAGGATTGGCTGGGCCGTACAGCCTTGCATCTTGCCTGTGAGCGAAATCGGCGTGACTTGGTTGAAATGCTGGTGCAAGCCGGGGCCCAGTTGGAGATCCGCGATCTCGAAGGCCAGACGCCCTTGCATACCGCATGTCTCGGGAAGAACATGTAATCCCGCTCTTCTGCTCCAGTGATATCCCTTTGATTGATGCGTTTCATGGGTTTACGTCGTTCTTACCTTCTTACCTTCATTCAATACTTTATTTGCTTTGTCTTATTTATATCCTATGTGCTGGCGTTGGAGGCAAGTGGTTGTGAAGAATTCTATCCGGAGTTGTTCTTGATCTTTATAGAAGCATCACAGTTCGTTATTCATTGTGGATATCTGTAACCCATACATATGTTGATATCGGTCAACTAGAGGATAACATAATAAAGATTCGAGGTTCTACAAAACAAAGGAAAGAAACAATTAAAATGAAGAAAGAAGCAAAACCACCCAAAAACCAGCCAGGTCCAGCCTTTTTCCCTATCCCACACCGTCTCATTCCGAACCCTAATCGTCCTCAACGAACATAACCATACTCATTGCCATAGCCTCCTCGGCCCGATTCCACCTCGTTCAGGGGCCACCGTCCTCCGCCATAGCCAGTCTCACGCTCCTCGTCACTGGGGCGCGTGAGGGTGTATTCTGAGTCGTTGACCGCGGTATACTTCTGACTAAAGCCGACTCGGCGCTGCTTCTTCGCTTCCTTCGCCTCCTGCTTCATCTGCTTCTTCTCCGCGCGCGAGAGCTTAGGGAACTCGCTGTCGGGACCCGGCATTATGCGACCAGGGTGCAAGGCATTCCAGAGCATCATGCCGATGCAGATGGGCACACACTCGAGGATATAAAACGGGGCCTCCTTGGTGCTCAGCACGGTCTTACCGGCCTGGTTGGGGTTGGCGAACTCGACCAAACGGTAGACGATACGGGTCTACGTCGTTGTCAGCATGCTGGTTATGCAGAGGGTGGGAAAAAAAGAGCACACATACCGTCAGGCAGAGCAATGTCACGTACATGCCGTACACCATCCATTTCCACCCATTTCCGCGCTCGATGTTCCGATATCCCGCCAGCATGCGCTTATGGAACACGATCAACAGAGCGAGGAAGCAGAGGATGAAGAATTCCTGGATGGCGATACCGGCGGTGTAGATGTTCATTCCAGTCCGATTCAGCTTCTCGCCGAAGCCGTCGGAGTCCAGAATACCACCGGTGCCTTGGATGATAAAGGCGCTAGACCATGGTCAGTGTCTCCGGAGTCGACAGGATTTCGCGGAGATGGTGCAAGGGCGCTCACGTTATATCGAGCCAGATAAAGATCTTGGCCATGCTCTCGGCTTTGATGCCCTTGATTTTCTTGTTCGGGCTGTAGTAGTAGACCATCCGGCCGAAGATCATGTATACGAATGCGTTAATCCACAACGGGGCGAGCAGGACGAGCAGCTGTGCAGCAGCGAGGGTGGATGACTTGGTCTGGTCCAGTGTCGAGTAGGCTCGCATGATCAAACCCAGACATTCCCATCCACTGCCGACAATGATCACCCAGCAGAATTTCTTACGGTAGAGAATCGCCAGCGTCAAGTGGCCTGCGAACGTCACTCCGAAGAGGACGGAGAAGATAATGGCGGCCGCGGGACTGGCACAGTAGGGATACTGCGCATTCTCGTTGGTGAGATCTGCATTAATTCGTCAGTTTTGCGGTACTCATAAAATTGGAAAATTTTGAGGCTGAAAGTGTTGAAAAGTACTGGTTTTGGGGAGGGAATCCACATCGTGGTGTAGATAAAGATGTGGGAACGGGGAATTAAGAACGTGGGATAGCGGGGAATTTTTATTAGACGTGGAAAACAAAATGGCAAAGAAAACAATAGGGCAGAAAAAATGGCACTAGAGGAATTAGAGGAACATACCGCACTTCGCTGTTAAACCCATGACGCTAATTGACACCCAGTGTCTTCGCAGCAGAGGTTTTCCAGAGTATTCAGACAAACAGAAAGGGGAATGAGAGAGGGAACGAGAAGAGAGGAGGAGAGAAGTGGTTGTTGAGATGCAGAGGGAAAAAACGGATTACCTGCTGCATTCTTAAACTAGTAGGCTCACCCAGGATCGACAGAATGACGGTGCCTAAACCCATTGGCCCACCATATTTTTAGAGCCAACACACGTCAGATTCTAGTTGGGGGGAAACTAGACTGGGATGTGAGGCTCGAGGGCTGCAGGCTGAGCCCACGCTGCATCTTAGCGTCCCTGCGAAGTGAGACGCTTAGGGCTGATTTCCTGATTGGGGTGGTATAGCGCGACCCGTTGGATAAATATCTTGCGAATATCTTCAAACAAAGAGTCGGAAATGAGCCTTGCAGAAACAAAGAAGATCATCTAAACAAAGAAATAACGAAGACCCAACGGAATTATCCACAAGACGACGATTTACCGCCACAATGTTTTCCACGATGAATGCCTCCTCCGCTTCCCGTTCCCCATCCCTGGCCAGCGCTGGTTCCGCGGCCTCTTTCGCACTCTCTTCCGGCTGGGCGACTCCAGAACTTCTCTCCACCTCCTCCACTTCTTCTCATGCGTGTCAGACCCTTACTATTACCTATCATGCCTTTGAGCATTCTCTCACCGTCGCCAGCGGCTCCTACCCAACGGCTCTGCAGCTGCGGGACGACTTCCTCCATGACCTGAGTAAGACTCCCGGGGACGAGGAACTGTCGTCCCTGGTGGAGCTCTGGGCTCGATTCCTCAGCTTTACCGTGCGCCGCCTGGAGCGAGAGCGCCGTGGGTTGAAAGAGGATGACTTGCGGGTGCTCCTCGCCACGGCGATGGACACCTTCGAGCGAGACATCCTGTGGAATCGGGAGGTGCACGGAGTGGTCAAGGAGCTGGACGCAAGCACTGACGTCAAAACGACCATTCTAGCTGCCTACGTTCAGGCGCGTCATGCGTTGCGAAAGATCAGTCGGCCATCCCACCCGCCATCCGCGCTGATGACGGCCGCGTTGGACCGCAAGGCACAATTGTACACCGTGTTTGGCGGCCAGGGTAACGATGAGAACTATTTCGACGAGCTGCGAGTGGTGTACAACACCTACCGGCCGTTAGTGCGTGATTTGGTTGTCTCCGCATCCAGCCTGCTGCAGCGCCAGTCGCTCGACGAGCGGTTCAGCCGCTTTTATCACCAGGGTCTGGATATTATTACTTGGCTGGAGCATCCCGAACGGGCCCCAGACTCAGCCTACCTGATCTCCGCCCCACTTAGTATGCCGCTCATCGGCCTGCTCCAACTGGCTTGGTATCGCGTGATTGGGCGTGTTCTGGGGTCCACTCCAGCCCAGATCCAGGCGGCACTAGTTGGTACCACCGGCCACTCCCAGGGCATTGTGACCGCAACCGTGACGGCCGTGGCCCAGTCGTGGACCCAATTTGACAACCTGGCCCTGGATGCCCTGCGCCTCCTGCTGGCCATTGGAGCCTACAGCCAAGACCACTTTGCCGTGGCCGAGCTGCCCCCGGTGATTGTCGCTGATGCGGAGGCCCATGGCGAGGGCTTTCCGGGGCCCATGCTCAGTGTCAGCGACTGCCCCCTGGAGCAGCTCCAGAAATACGTCGACGCCGTTAATGTACATCTCTCGGAGGACGCCCGTATTGCAATCGCCCTGATCAATGGACCACAGAGCGCCGTGCTGGCAGGTCCACCCTTGTCCCTGCATGGATTCAACGTCTGGTTGCGCGGCGTCAAGGCCCCTGCGAAGGGTACCCAGCATCGCATTCCCTTTAGCAAGCGGAAACCCGAGATCAGTAACCGCTTCCTCCCCATCACTGCCGCCTTCCATAGCAGTTACCTGGCCGATGTCTCCGACGCAGTCCTCGCCAATGTCCCCGACTTGACCATTAGGGGCGATGACCTTCGCATTCCCGTGTTCTGTACGCGCACGGGTAGTGACCTGCGGGCCTTTGGAAGCCAGAATATTATTCCCGACCTGGTCACCATGATTACATCGCAGGAGCTGGTCTGGACCGAAGCCATCAAGTTGCCGGGCGCCACGCACATCATCGACTTCGGCCCAGGAGGCGTATCCGGTATTGGGGCCTTGACGAATCGACTCAAGGATGGCACGGGAGTTCGAACAATCCTGGCCACGGTCGCGGAAGGCACCAACACAGATCTGGGCTATCGCAGCGAGATCTTTGATTGGAGCCCTTCCCCGGGACTGGCGTATGGTCAGATTTGGAGCGAACAATACCGACCGCGGCTGGTGCAGGTATCTGGCAGCCGCCCCATGGTCGACACCAAGCTGAGCCGTTTGCTGGGACTCCCACCGGTTATTGTGGCGGGCATGACTCCAACCACAGCGGCGTGGGACTTCTGTGCAGCGGTGATGAAGGCTGGATATCATGTCGAACTCGCCCTGGGAGGCTATCATCGCCCGGACCAGCTTGAAACGGCGATCCAGCGTCTACTACGCGAGATCCCCCCGGGTCGCGGAATCACTGTCAATATGATCTATGCTGCCCCTAAGGCAGTTCGCTGGCAGGTTCCGCTGCTCACACGTCTCCGGGCGTCGGGAGTGCCCATCGAGGGTCTTACGGTGGGCGCTGGCGTTCCCTCGCTGGAGGTCGCCACCAGCTACATCCGTGATCTTGGGTTGCGCCATATCAGCTTCAAACCGGGGTCGCTCCCGGCGATTCACCAGGTCATTGCCATCGCGCGGGCCCATCCAAACTTCCCGGTGATCCTCCAATGGACTGGCGGTCGCGGGGGTGGCCACCACTCCTTCGAAGACTTCCACCAGCCAATCCTCCAGGCTTATGGGGCGGTCCGCAGCTGCTCGAACTTGATCCTGGTGGCAGGCAGTGGCTTTGGAGGGGCTGAGGACACCTTTCCCTACCTGACTGGAGAGTGGGCGCAGCAGTACAATCGGCCACTCATGCCCTTCGACGGCATTCTGCTGGGTAGCCGCTTGATGACCGCCAAGGAGGCCCATACCAGCGCCGCCGTGAAGCAAGCTATTGTTGCAACACCTGGTGTGGCTGACGAGGCGGACTGGGAGCAGACCTACACCCAGCCGGCCGGGGGAATTATGACGGTGACCTCCGAGATGGGAGAGCCCATCCACAAATTGGCGACGCGTGGTGTGCGCCTCTGGGCGGAATTAGACCGGACAATCTTCAAGCTCGATCGCGCACAGCGTCTCACTCAACTCCAGAAACAGCGCGACTATTTGATCCGCCGACTGAACGCCGACTCGCACAAAGTCTGGTTTGGACGCGACGAGCTCGGGAACGTGGTGGATCTGGAGGAGATGACCTATGCCGAGGTCATCTCGCGGCTGGTCGAGTTGACATATGTTTCACTCGAAGGCCGTTGGATCGATGCCTCGTTCCAGCAGTTTCTCTTTGATTTCCTTTTGCGCGTGGAAGCCCGGATCGGCCATGAAAGAGAGGAGGGCCAAGATGGTGACGACATGGAGATGACCTCTTCTGTGGTCACCAGCGTGGATGATCTTCACGACCCCAAGCCAGCTATTGACCGATTCCTTGAGCAGAACCCCTGTGCCGCTGACCAACTCATGGGGACACAGGACGCGCAGTACTTCCTGCACCTGTGCCGACGACGTGGCCAGAAGCCGGTCCCGTTCGTGCCCGTGCTGGATGAGAACTTCGAGGAGTACTTCAAGAAGGACTCGCTGTGGCAGTCGGAGGATCTCAACGCGGTGGTCGATGGCGATGTTGGGAGAGTGTGTATTCTACACGGGCCAGTCGCCGCGCGCCACTCCACGGTGGCCGATGAGCCAGCGCGCAAGATCCTGGATGCCATCCACGAGGGGCATATTGAGCGTCTGGAGATGCGGGATCCCGACTACTTCGAGGATGGAATCCCCATCGTGCACTGCTTTGGGCCCTACCCCGTCGTCAGTGAGTGGGGTATGGCGCAGGCAGGGATCAGCTGCGTCCCCGTTGGTAACACTGGTTCGCTACTGTACGAGGTATCTCCCGAGATGAACGCTCCGATGCCATCGCTGGACCAGTGGTTAGCTGCGCTGGGTGGGACGCAGGGTGGCTGGCGCCAGGCATTCTTCAATGCTCCTACCATTGTGCAGGGCCGGGCGATTTCTGAGAACCCACTGCGCCGCCTCTTCCAGCCGACGCGCGATTCCTATGTGATGGTCCAGGCAGGGCACCGGTCCGACACGACTGTTTCGCTGTTCGAATACCGCCCACATTCTGAACCGGTGAAGGTCGTCGATATCCGTGCTGACGAGTCCGGGTCCATCACGCTGGAGATCATTAACTACCGTAACGCTGGGGGTGCGGCTATCGGCTTGCGGCTGATGTACCAGTACCGGCGCGACGCTGTATACGCGCCCATCCATGAGATCATGGAGGGTCGTAATGAGCGGGTCAAGGAGTTCTACTACCGTGTGTGGTTCACCAGCTCGCAGCCGAAGAAGTGGACATCCGTGCATGATACATTCTGCGAGACTCAGCTCGAAGTCACGGCGGACTCGATTGCAGAGTTTGCGCACTGTGTGCAGAACGCCAGCGATGCGTCCAGCAAGCGGCGTGGAAAGACCCTGTACGCACCGCTGGACTTTGGGGTAGTTGTCGGCTGGGAGGCACTGATGAAGCCACTGTTCTCGCACGAGCTGGACGTGGATCTCTTGACATTGGTGCATCTCACCAATGGTTTCCGCATCCCCCCAGACGCGCAGCCTATCCAGGAGGGCGCTGTCCTCGAGACCAAGTCTCGTATTCAGGCCATCACGATCGAGGATGCTGGTAAGCTTGTGGAAGTGCGCGGTGACGTCTACCAGGAAGGGAAGGTCGTCCTCGAGCTGACCAGCCAATTCCTGTACCGCGGCACGCACACGGACTGGGAGAACACCTTCCGGAAGGTCGACGAAGAAGAAATGGAGTTGTGCCTCAGCGGGCCCATGGAGGTGGCTCTGCTGAAGTCGAAACCGTGGTTCAAGCCACGCGATGCTGACCTAGATCTGCAGGACCAGACACTAATTTTCGTACTGCAGTCGACCTATCAATACGCCAGCAGGGATACATTCAAGGCCGTTACCACCGTGGGTGATGTGCGTCTGAAGTCCTCACTGCCTGGTCGGTCCAGCTCTGTCGCAACAGTTGCCTTCTATGCCGCCACCTGTCGTGGCAACCCCGTCATGGACTACCTGCAGCGCCATGGCAGCCCGGTCAAGAAACGGCACATGTTTAACAACCCGATGCCGCTCACGGGCGAGGGTTCGTCACTCATGATGAGAATGCCGGACTCGAACGAGGCTTACGCCCATGTCTCCTGGGATTTCAACCCCATCCACGTCTCGTCCTCCCTATCACGGTATGCTGATCTACCGGGGCTGATCACGCACGGCATGTACACGTCGGCACGTGTCCGTGGTCTCGTCGAGCATTATACTTGCGCGTCGGCCATTGGTGCGTTCCGCAGCTTCAATTGCTCGTTCACAAGCATGGTGCTTCCGGGAGATGAAATTGAGGTCATCTTCCAGCATGTGGGTATGCTGGCAGGCCGCAAGATCATCTCCGTCGAAGCGAAGCATGTTCAGCGCGGGGAAACAGTGCTACGTGGAGAGGCTGAAGTGGAACCTGAGGAGACGGCGCTGTTGTTCACGGGCCAGGGAAGCCAGCAGAAGGGGATGGGAATGCAGCTGTATACCCAGAGCGAGGCTGCACGGCAAGTGTGGGATTATGCTGATACCTACTTCTCCGACAACTACGGTGGGTTTCAATTGATCCTTTTTGTTCCAAGCATTCTTTGGCTGGTAAGCGTTTACTAAACGGTCATCAGGCTTCCGCATAACCGATATCGTCCGCAATGACCCCAAGGAGCTCACCGTGTACTTCGGAGGCCCGCAAGGTCGGCACATCCGCGACAAATACATGAGCATGAAGCGAGAATCCGTGGGCACCGATGGAAACGTCCAGCTCCTCCCGTTGTTCCCCGAGATCGACGAGGACACTGAGTTCTACACGTACCATGCACCACAGGGGCTGTTGTCGGCCACGCAGTTCACCCAGCCAGCCTTGACGCTGATGGAGCTGGCGATCTTTGCGGATCTCCAGGCGAGAGGATTAATCTCGGAACGGAGCTCGTACGCCGGCCACTCGCTGGGCGAGTATGCAGCCCTTGGTGCGGTTGGGAAGATTTTCAGTGTGGAGAGCCTGGTGCAAGTGGTATTCTATCGCGGATTGTTGATGCAGTTCGCCGTGGAGCGCGACGACCGAGGGCAATCCGACTTCCGGATGTGTGCGGTTGATCCAAGCCGGGTCTGCGCAGGTAGGTGTTGTCCTGCTGTGTCTGGCCAGCTAAGATTAGCCATTACTCACAGGGACTCTCTAGGCTTTGACCAAGCAGCGCTGCAGCTGGTGGTGGAAACCATTGCAGCCGAGACAGGACAGTTGCTGCAGATTGTCAACTTCAACGTTGCAGGGTTGCAATATGTGTGCGCAGGACAGGCAAGCCTTCATTACTCTTGTTCTCTTCTATTCACTCGCTAACCCACCTCAGATCCAACCTCTCCAGTGCCTCAAATCCGTCCTCGATCATATCAACGCGGCCGCTGCCTCTCTCCCTTCGAACGTCCTGTCTCCCGACCAGCTAACCTCGCTAGTAAAATCCCAAGTTGCTACTACCCAGACCGGAACAGCCCTCACACGAGGCTGTGCGACAATTCCTCTCAAAGGCATCGACATTCCCTTCCATTCTTCACATCTCCTCCCCGGTGTGCCTGGCTTCCGACGCTGTTTGCTGGACTTGATCGACCGCCATGCGCTCGACCCGAAGCGGTTGGTCGGAAAGTACGTTCCCAACCTGACGGCGCGGCCGTTCCAATTGACGAAAGAGTATTTCGAGATGGTGAGAGAGTTGACTGGGTCTGCTGCCCTGATGGGAGTGTTGAACGAGGTGAGTTGCCCTTCCCTATCGCATGAGGTTGTTTGCGCAATGCTAATGTAGCCAATAGTGGGAAACCTATATGAGCACTGCTGGAACTTGTGGAATGGAGAAGATTGAGTCTGTTATTCAGTCGATGAAGGTGTTTTGATTTTTGTACCCATGATTGTTGTTTTGTACCGATAGACCTGCTTCCTTCAATATACCCTCTACCGCACTGAAATTTCCCCAACAACACCCCCGTAGCATCAGATCAATTCACAGTGAAAGTTGGGCTTCTATTCTAGTGCCCAAACAGGCAAGGATGGGGCTGTTTAATTCTTACTGTCCGAGGCCTTCAGCTCCTTGGTGGGGGCTTATATTTATATCGCCGGTGGCCCCCATCATTTTTTCATCTTTACTTTGCGACAACTCTTCTCTCGTTACTTCTTAATCTACAATTCTTGCTATGTCTGTGTACTCCTTCATCCCCGTGATGGGCAGCATTCTGCTGCTCTTTTTCGTCTATGATTCTAAAGCTATTCCTGGATTATGGCATGTTAGTGATAGTCTGCATTTTCCTACGTGGAGTCGAACGAAGTATTGGGCTAACCGCCACGGCGTGAGTACGAATTAACAGGCCCGAATTATCGCAATCTTCATGAACCATATTGTCTGGAAACGAAATCAACCTTCCTCAGGCAATGGTCCTTCTACCCTCTTTCGTCCTGTTCGGACCCGATCCTATTGTTCTCTGGCGGAGGTCGACTTCAATTTGCACAAGTCTAACAGCACATTCTACGCCGATTTGGATATCAACCGGCTTGAACTACTGCTACTGCTCTTCAAGGACGTTATTACCCCATTATGTCCACCATCGAGAAAGCCGTCCAACGAAAGTGCCCAGCGAGTCGAGGCGAAACAAGCCGGAACCTTGAAACATCTCACTCCCGTGCTCGGCGGCGTGTCGTGTATCTTCCGACGGGAGATCAAGCCCTGGCAGCGATATGATGTCGAGTCACGAGTCCTGTGCTGGGATGACAAATGGCTATACATTGTTAGCCATTTCCTGAAACCCGGTAGCCACCAGGAGACTAGTACGACGGGCTCGGAGGAAGGTGTTCTTGCGTCCGCTATCTCGAAGTATGTTTTCAAAAAAGGTCGCCGGACGGTAGCGCCCGACGAGGTTCTCCAGTTTCTGGAATATTTGGAAGACGGTGATAATGCTGATGCTGATGCTGATGTCAATGCCAATGCTGACGCTGATGCTGATGCTAGCGTTGAAGGCTCGGGGTTGGGGCTGAAGATGAGAGGCCAAGAAGATCAGCAGGAACACCTGGAAGTGAAACGCAAACGCGGTCTAGCACTAGCAGCGCACATGGCCGGATTAGATGGTCTTCATCGCGTGGCATAAATTGTTTCAGAGGGGCCTGAAGTAGTTCTTCGTCAGAGCTGGAGTGGGGGTGGTGGGGGGCAGATCTGGCAGGAACTAGGAGGTACAGGTAGAGATTTGATGAGCCTGCATGTCATGTACGTCTGGAGAATGAGTTTATATGTGATTCTGCGAGTGTCAGTTCCGTAGATTGCCATTAATAGAATAGTCGTCGTAAACCCTAAGCTCGGCGGCTCACCATGCATATAAAGTACGGCCATTTCGGACCCACGGGCACCGCCACGAGCCAACCCGTCAAATTTCCAACGTTGATGAACAAAAGTCGATCACCATGATCTACTCTCTATCTCATAATGTGGACGATACGACCATAGATGAAAATACAATCAAACATCACTAGTTCGCAATCTCCATGTCTTCGTTCTGGCTTCATTCCAGAGCAACGGCAGCATGCCCTACTGCTGTCGAAGATACCTTTGGGCCTGTTGTCAGCCATGAGTGCAAAAATGGCTTTGATTTCACATTATACTTCGAAGAGACGGTCCTCACACTGCCGGTGACCCTCTTTTTTCTCTTTTGGGCCTTGCCACGCATATACCACCTGAGACAACAGACAATAAAGGCACAGGGAGGTTATCGGTATTTTGTAAAGCTAGTATGATGCACCTGCAGCGAAAGAGCCCATGAAGAAAGTATGCAAACTGACCTACTCGCCAGGGTGGATATGCTCTGTTGGCCGTCCTCCAGCTAACCCTCGTCGGCCTCTGGGCGGCGCCGTCGGGACAAACCACTCGAGCTACTGTCGCAACGGCTGTCGTCTCCTGGCTGGCTTCCATCATATTCGGTATTCTTTCTCACTATGAGCATATCTGTACGATTCGGCCCGCTACCATTAACTGTGGTTATCTGTTCCTTTCCTCGATCTTGTCCTTGGCCGAAACCCGCACGTTATACTTCCTGGAGAGGAATCGCTCGATTGCCGTCCTCTATACGGTGACACTCTGCATAAAGGTGGTGTTGTTGATTACTGAAACAATGCCAAAGAGGTCCCTCTTGAGACGAAACTACAAAGATGCGCCTCCTGAATCGACCGTGGGGATTCTGGGAGAATGTCTCTACTGCTGGCTCAACCCGCTCTTAATGCTCGGCAATCGCGTGGATCTTACGGTTGAGCTGCTTCCCCCAATTGAGGACTCACTTCGCTCTACGGGGCATGGTGACAGCGGACTCTATGCGCTATGGAACAAGGGTAAGCTTGTCTCTTCTACTTCTTCAAGCTATATTCGTCCTGATGACAGGGAAATCATTGTAGGACCCAACCGGAATTCCCCTCACAGTTTACTCTGGGCATGCTGCCGATACTACCTGGTTCCGATATTGTTAGGCGTCTTCCCTCGAGCGCTGCAGGTGGCATTCACGTTCGCACAGCCCTTTCTGGTCGAAGCAACCACGACCTGGGTGGGATCGAACGAGCTTTCTCACCCCAAGTCACAGGGATATGCACTGATTGGAGCATTCGCTATAGTCTACACGGGTATCGCGGTGAGTTTGTCTACTCTATGAATGTAAGACGATATATAGCTGACACTGAATTTGTCAGGTTTCCACGGCCTTCGCCCACCATCAGGCATATCGAGTGGTTTCCATGATACGGGCTAGCCTGGTCGACATGCTCTACAGTCACGTCATGGTCATGCGTGACATCGACGTTGAGACCAGTGCCCCTGTCACTTTAATGAGTGCAGATATGGAGCGTATTTCCGGTGGTCTACACTACATCCACGATGCCTGGGCTTGTATTGTCGAGATTCCTATTGCGCTGTATTTGCTATGGCGTCAGCTGGGAGTCGCCAGTATCGCCCCGATCATCGTAGTATTTAGTATGTGCACATGTTTCCTCTTTTACCGTCTGACAGATTGCTAATTTTGAGTAGTCTGTATGGCCCTGTCATTGCTCATCTCCGGACTGGCTGGCCCTCGCCAGCAGGTCTGGCTGGAGGCCATTGAAAAACGAGTCGATATTACTGCCAAGGTTCTGGGATCTGTGAAAGGAGTCCGCACAGCTGGATTGACCGATAAATTGTTCAACCTCGTCCAGACGATGCGTATCGAAGAGGTCGTCAAATCGGAAAAATTCCGTCGACTCCTCATTCTAGTGGTCGGCGTGGCATACAGCAACGTCACACTCTCTCCGCTGGCCTCGTTCACGATCTACGCCCTCATGGCACGGCATAAAGGGGATGAAACTCTGACGGCCACTAAGGCGTTCACATCGCTCACCTTATTCACTCTTCTTGCCACTCCAATCTCTAACCTGGTTGAAGCTGCAACGGGAGTCGCCACCGCAATCGGCTCGATTAAAAGAGTCAACGAGTTCTTGCAGTCAGACCCACGAAGGGACGACGCACATGAGCCTCGAGGGACTCGGAGCAACATCAGCATCCCTGCCAGCGTTTTATCTAGTGCACTAACGGAGATTGGAGTCGTCTACGACGGAAAGGGCATGTCGGTTGTGGAAGGGGTCCCCAGTATCTCCAGTCGCGAGAAGTTACCCTTGTACTACGAAGTCACCGGTCCAGTCTTTGTGGCAGAGGGCCGCAGCGCTGGCTGGGAAGCGAGTAAGCCAGCCGTGGTACAAGATCTCAGCTTTGAGATTCATCGAGGCACGGTGACCTTTGTCGTCGGACCCGTCGGATCTGGGAAGTCCACGTTTGTGCGTGCGTTGCTGCGAGAGACGCCCATGTTTTCGGGAGCGTTGAAGGCCGATCCCGACTCGATTGCGTATTGCTCGCAGACGCCCTGGTTGACGAATAACACCATCGAGGACAATATCTTGGGAGAGTCGCTGTACGACCTGCGTTGGTATAATACCGTGATCAACGCATGCGCCCTATATGATGATATCCGCAAACAACCAAATAGGGACAAGACTATGTTAGGGACTCAAGGTGCTATTCTGAGTGGAGGGCAGAAGCAACGCGTGGTAAGTTTCTTTTTGTTCACTTCGATCTCATGTCCTTTCCATGCATAGTCATATGCTGACCTAGTACATTATAAAAGGCTCTGGCCCGGGCTGTATACTCCAGAGCAGAGACTATTATTCTCGACGATGTCTTCAGCGGGCTGGACCGCACCACGGAGGATGCGGTCTTCCATGCGCTGTTGGCTCCAGGGGGGCTTTTACGGAAGCTGGGTACGACAGTGATCCTGACGACGAACAGTCGTACGTATTCCTTCGATATCCTTTGGATGCTTCACCTCATTCTGACTATGTCTTAGCCTCTCGCCTCTCCGTTGCGGACCATATCATCGCTCTGGGCCCATCAGGCAACATCATGGAACAGGGAACATACAAAGAGCTCCATTCTCGAACTGACAGCTATATTCGTAGTCTGGCGGCCTTGCCAAAACGGAAGGCAACGGTTCACCTGGAAGCCCCCGAGATCCCTATCCCCAGAGCCAGGGCTCGAAATCGATTGTCTCAAAATCGGTTCTCTCAGCGTTTCTCCCAGAGATTCTCCCAACGTTTCTCTCAGCAATTCTCTCAACCTTTCTCGCAGCGGTTTTCTCAACAGATCTCACATGAGCAGTTCTCACAGAATCAGTTCGGCCAAAGCGAATTCGTGCCAAACCGCCTCTCGCAAAACCGGCTCTCTCAACATCGGCTCTCGTTGGCCAGCCCAGAGGTACAAATCGAACCGACACCGCAGGGGGATGGGCGACGCACGGGTGATATGTCCATCTATTGGTACTATGCCCAGGTTCTGGGGGTGTTCCGGTCCGCGGTTTTTGTTCTTTTGATCATGGCCTATGTGGTTACCATTACATACCCTTGTAAGTTTATTCGCACAGGTGAAATAAGCGATTGCTAACGAGATTAGCCCTTTGGGTGGAGAAATGGGCAAAGTCAAATATCGATCATCCCAACGAGAGACTGGGATATTGGCTCGGTATCTATGCGTTTATCGCGGTGATGGCCACTTCTACACTTGTCACCTCCTGCTGGTGAGTTGTCAGATCTGGAACTACAGTCTATTGTTTAGCATCTCCCTCATGCTGATCCTTAACTAGGCATCTAATGGCGAACCTGGTAGCTCGTGGTGCCAGAAATATGCACGCCGAGCTCTTGAAAAGTGTCCTAGAGTACGTCCCACTCATCCTGTCTTCTCTTCCTCGGCTAACTCTCCAGTGCCCCTATGTCATTCTTCCAGACCACCGATCTAGGCAACACGACGAACCGGTGAGCAACAACCGAAGCAGCTTCATAGTGAACGCGAATAATTGCTGACCTCTCCCCCAGATTCAGTCAGGACCTGCAGCTGATCGACATGGAGCTCCCCCTTTCTGTCTTGAATACCATCCTTACTTTCTTCACCTGTGTAGCCCAAATGGTGGTCATCTGTACCGCAACGGGATACATCGCCGCCACCATACCTGCATGTATAGTCGCCTTTTATTTCACCCAACGGTTTTACCTGCGTACCTCACGCCAGATCCGATATTTAGATATCGAAGCCAAAGCCCCCCTGGTCTCCCACTTCCTGGAAAGTCTCAGTGGCCTCTCCACCATCCGGAGTTACAAGTGGGAACAACATTACCGACGACGCAACAGCAAATTGCTCAACGATTCCCAAAAGCCCTTCTATCTGCTCTTCGCCATTCAGCGCTGGCTCGAACTGGTCATTGCCCTGATGGTGGCCGGATTTGCCGTCGTTCTAGTATCCATCGCTGTCGCGACGCGTGGGAAAGTGAGCGCCAGCTTCATTGGGTTGGCACTGCTGAATATCGTCACGTTTACCGAGAATTTGCAGGGTCTAATCAAGCAATGGACCGTGTTGGAGACATCCATTGGGGCAGTGGCACGAATTCGCAACTTCAAGTCTACCATTGAGTCGGAGCATCTGGAAGACGAGACAGCTGTACCTCCGCCAGACTGGCCGGCCAGGGGAGCAATCGAGTTTAGCAATGTGGTGGCTTCCTACAAGTATGATTCTGAGTCTTGTCGTACTTTTCAGTTCGTACCTCGACTAACATACCGTGGCGATAGGAACTCCTCGAACCGTGCGCTCGACCATATTTCTTTATCAATTAAGCCAGGCACCAAGGTTGGCATCTGCGGCCGCTCCGGAAGGTTTGTTCTCGTCCTTTACTCCCCCTATACAGTCCCCGATCCTAACCGTAAATTACAGTGGAAAGTCCTCGCTAGTATCGTCCCTATTCCGTCTCATTGAGTTGACCAGCGGCACGATCAACATCGACGGGCTAGACATCTCTCTGCTGGCTCGCAACCACCTGCGTGCTCAGCTGAATTGTATCCCTCAGGAGCCCTTCCTCCTACCGGGCTGTTCGGTTCGCCTCAACGTGGACCCCGGGATTTCAATCCACGATGACATCCTCATTGATGCCTTGAAGAAGGTCCAACTATGGGATGTGGTCCGAGAGCTCGGTGGCTTAGATGCTACGATTACGCCTGATACATTCTCGCCGGGTCAGAAGCAACTCCTGTGCTTCGCCCGGGCCATGGTACGGCCGGAGGGGAAAATTCTAGTCCTTGATGAAGCGACGAGCAGGTTAGTGATTTTATATTGTTATTCTATTTTATTCTAGTGTGCGATAGTTAACCTGGCCGTCCTTTAGCATCGACACCAAAACGGACGACCTCATTCAGTCGCTCATCCGGAGTGAATTTGCCGATCATACGGTCATCGCCATTGCACATCGACTGGAAACCATTGTAGATTTCGACGAGATTATTGTCGTGGATGCCGGGCGCGTCGAAGAGCAAGGTCCGCCGGCGACCCTGCTCGAGAGAGGAGGAGCGTTTGCGGAGTTATATTGGGATAAGGACCGGAGTTCGGAGAGGACTCCCTTAAGGCTTTAAATTGGGTGGCTGCTTCAGGTCTCTCTATTGTTTCCGTCCTTTTTTTTTTGATTTTCCCTCTCGTTTCCCTCTTCGATGCTGTTGTACATATACATGATTACGATAGATAGCAGTGCTCTGGCACCTCATATAGTGTATCTCTACTTGAAGGGCAGAATCCAACGTCACTTCCTTTCAAACATACCTGTCGCCCTTGGAGCTACTGGATATGGTGGGTGTACTGAGTCCCCCTCAAAAAATGTCTTACTCGGTCTGACTTCGTTTGCGAGAGTGCCCTATATGGGCCGGTATTAAGCGCATGTCGGGGAGAATCCGGTATTCACCTTGGGTTGACATGCATGATGTGTAGCCCCCGACGGGGATCCACTTCTTGTATTGCATGCTTGTCAAGACACTTACTATACTTGGGCAATTCCCCCTCTTCGGGGTTTATCATGATAGGTAACTTGAGAAGATAACTCTCACGTGCACACACGCCGTAATAGGCTTCTCTTGTATCCGCTGTGCATGAGGTCATGCCGGCTTTCATACAGTACATGGTTATCGGGCTTGGCATGATGCCTGAAACATGCGGAGCAGGACTCTTCTGACCATTAATGGGGTTGGAATGCAAGGATAGTTCACAGAGTGTGGGTTGAACTGGTCTGTGGCCCGGTTTTCCGTCCTGGAGACTCACTTGGAACGTTGATAAGCGCCGCCGAGGTTTGTACCTGCATGTAACCCAAGAGAATGCCAAGATGATTCTGTGGGATCATCGACCCTGGGCCATTGGGCACTTGCAGAAAAGTCTCGGCATTCATTTCCCGCATCGCAGAATTGGCGCTAAAGTGGTATTAAGAGCAATCTAAAGTCTTAGCGACCTAGCCCGTTCGGGAAGACCCTGAATAAGTCAATCGGAGAGCCGACGGAGTGGTTCCTTCCATGTAATGTCGCAATTGCTCGAAGAAAGGACTATCACTCAACGGCCCTGTACATTTCTTGCATACTCTGCACGGAGTGGTCTGACCCTGTGTGATTGCTCCACCATGAGGTGCAGGAAGGTAACCCCAAACAGCTATAGATGAAGCTTGTCGGATATTACAGGAGTTTGAACGCGCAGCTGATTGCCTTTTCCCCAGAATGATGGATGCATCGCAATATGTCTCGCACCGGGCTGTCTCGGGCCAAGAGAACATGCTTCTCTGCGTTGGTCCAGCGCGTCGCGATCTCCAATTCAACTGGTATAAATAACACCTGAGCGTCGCGGCATTCATGGCAGAATCATCCCACAGACCATCATCTCTTCATTTGCATTGAGTTCAACGTTCTCGCAGCTCATCATGAGGGGTCTTCTACTGGCTGGAGCACTTAGCCTGCCTTTGGCCGTCATTGCGCATCCTACTCATCATGCCCATGGACTTCAACGTCGCAAGGTTGATTTGAATTCCTTCCGTCTGCACCAAGGAGCAAAGTATATCAACTCGATCGAGTCCTCTAGTGATGTGTCATCCTCTTTCTCTCCATTCGCCGAGCAGAGCTACGTGGAGACAGCAACTCAGCTCGTGAAGAATATCCTGCCGGACGCGACCTTCCGTCTCGTCAAGGACCATTACATTGGTAGCAATGGGGTCGCTCACGTGAACTTTCGTCAAACGGCCCATGGCCTTGACATTGACAATGCCGACTTCAATGTCAATGTATGCTACCGTCCCCCGATATTGTATTCCCTGCTAACCGCATCATATAGGTTGGGAAAAACGGAAAGATCTTTTCCTATGGCCACTCTTTCCATACCGGCAAGATCCCCGATGCCAACCCCTTGACGAAGCGGGACTATACCGATCCTGTAGCAGCGCTCAGGGGAGCCTCCGAAGCTCTGCAGCTTTCTATCACTGTGGATCAAGTCTCCACTGAGGCTACCGAAGGCCAAGAGTCGTTCAATTTCAAGGGAGTCACCGGCACCGTGTCGGATCCCAAGGCCCAGTTAGTTTATCTGCAGAAGGAAGATGGCAGCCTTGCCTTGACCTGGAAGGTCGAGACCGATGTTGACAGCAATTGGCTGTTGACCTACATTGATGCCAATACCGGCAAAGATGTCCATGGTGTGGTCGACTACGTGGCCGAAGCGGACTACCAAGTATTGTGAGTATTCTCAGCATGACGCTTGAACTGTCGAATAAGCCCTAACACTAAAGCACAGTGCATGGGGCCTCAATGATCCAACGGAGGGCGCTCGTACCATTATCAGCGATCCATGGGATGCGTCCGCGTCTGCATTCACCTGGATCAGTGACGGGGACAAGAACTATACCACTACTCGCGGGAATAATGGTATTGCGCAGTCGAACCCGACTGGTGGTTCTGAGTACTTGAACAACCATCGGCCTGATAGCCCCGATTTGAAATTCCAGTACCCGTATTCGCTCAATGCGACACCGCCAGATTCCTATATCGATGCATCTATCACTCAGCTGTTCTACACTGCCAACACGTACCACGACCTGCTCTATACTCTAGGCTTCAATGAGGAGGCTGGTAACTTCCAGTACGACAACAATGGCAAGGGAGGCGCTGGAAACGACTACGTGATCCTGAATGCCCAGGACGGCTCTGGCACGAACAACGCCAACTTCGCGACGCCCCCGGATGGCCAGCCCGGTCGCATGCGTATGTACATTTGGACGGAGTCCCAACCCAATCGTGACGGCTCCTTTGAGGCCGGTATCGTGATTCACGAGTATACTCACGGTCGTATGTATCCCCTTGGACCTCCAGGATAAGACCGCTTTAACTAACAACGCGGTACACAGTCTCGAACCGGCTTACTGGTGGACCAGCTAACGCCCGCTGCTTGAATGCTCTTGAATCAGGTGGCATGGGCGAGGGCTGGGGAGATTTCATGGCCACCGCAATTCGGCTGAAGTCCGGCGATACTCACTCTACCGATTATACCATGGGTGAATGGGCTGCCAACAAGAAAGGCGGCATCCGTGCTTACCCGTTCTCCACCTCCCTGGAGACCAACCCTCTTACCTACACTAGTCTCAATGACTTGGATGAAGTGCATGCGATCGGCACGGTGTGGGCTACTGTGCTGTACGAGCTGCTGTGGAACCTGATTGATAAACACGGCAAGAACGATGGTCCCAAGCCCGAGTTCAAGGACGGAGTTCCGACTGACGGCAAGTATCTCGCCATGAAGCTAGTGATGGATGGCATGGCATTGTAAGTGACGACTCCGTCTCTCCCTCCTCTACCCATCACACAGGCTAATCTTGGTATTTTTAGGCAACCTTGCAACCCCAACTGTGTCCAGGCGCGTGATGCCATCCTCGATGCCGACAAGGCTCTTACCAATGGTGCTAACAAGTGTGAGATTTGGAAAGCGTTTGCTAAGCGTGGTTTGGGCGAAGGTGCTGAATACCATTCATCTCGTCGGGTGGGCAGCGATAAGGTGCCATCTGATGCCTGCTAGAGTGTAAATATATCGTTTTAGCCAGGCCCTGGGGGCGGCACATTTCTGCAGACTGGCCATAATTTGATCATTTAACAACCTTTCTAATCTCTTCTTGCCACATACCATGTTTCTTGACCCCAAATAGCTTCCTCGGACCCTCAAAAGATGGGATAAACATTGCATTGTGCAGCAGGAGTAGTGGATTCAGGGACGAAGGTTATACTAGTAGTTAATACGAAGTTTCCTCCACTTGCTGGTCCCGTTCGTTCGATACCGGGCAGCTCCTCAGGTGACCCCGGGGATGTAACAAGTCCGTAATTATCCGGTAAGATACAGGCACATGACTGGCTGTATTTCACTCCGTAGGAACGATGATCATTTATCAATCGTTCTCAATCTTTCTTGTCAGATAACTAACTCAACCTGCTCACCCGCATGGACAAGTGGTGGCGTGTCAGCAAGGTGAGAATCTGAGGAGATTGCCCCTCCGATCCTGAAGGTTAAAGATCTAAATCTTACCAAGTCATTCCGAGTATTATCTTCCACCGTGTTCGATACCTCCGATAGCCAGCAGAACCTAGCGGCGATTGGTAGAGCGATGCATCGTTGTCACTCGGCCATTGGATGCATGCATGCATGCAGTCCTCACCTCAGCTGGCTTACACGCCCGAGCAAATGAGCAACTGTGGTGGTCGCGATTTAGGTTTCGGTACAGCGTGGCAACATGCTTTCGTCGCTCGTGGTATGTTGGTACTGCATGGTTCCTAGGTCACGGCGTATCTAGTTATCCCACGGTGTAAATGTTCGATGTTGACCTTTCCTTTCACGTCCTATAGCGCTTGGTGGTTGCTCGCTTGTAAATGCTGGAGTCCTTCTTGAAGCGGACCAGGGCACATTGCAGTTGAGTTCATGGCCACTGCATGGGCACTCGTGGCGGGTGCTTTGATAACCAATTGAGCCCACTTGTCACGCCTGAAGATCTACTGCATCTACAGGGATTGCCAGTACTTTTCATTACTGGAACTGCAAATGAGATATTTGATCCGGAGTCAACTCTGCGAGACTACGAGATGCTCCGACGAAGGTTCGGAGAGCATCTTCACCGCAGATTCCAGGTTGAAGGGTACGGACATCTGGACACCATTGTGGGCAAATCAGCTGCCAAGGATGTCTACTGGAAGGTCACTGATCATCTCCGATGGTGTTTTCAACACCACGTTTCAAACCTGTGCCGCGGGTCGAAGTCCAAGCATTCCCATGGTACTGGGGACCAGTATGTGCGGAGGAGCGTCGATGGTGTCAGCGAAAGCTATACACAGAGTACGCTCGAGGGATTGTGGTTGCCTTGATCATCCGTCAATTAAAATGTATCGTCAGTTTAGCGGAGCGGAGATAGAAGATATAATAAGGGCACTAGTAGCCGGTATGATATCACAGCGGAGAACAGATGGCCCAGAAGCACCAGTATAAAGGGTTTATTGAGTTGTATATGCGGACGGCGATTATGCAGTGAACTTTCGCGTTATCAGCGCTATAGAAGCAAAATCTAGTCAAACGCCCGCTACCTACTCTCTACCTGAGTACACGTTGAGTTGTCAGACAGACTCTTGCTCGGTTCTTCGCAGGTTTTACTCGATTACAACGTGGTAGGGCTTTGGGGCTAACTACAGAAGATATTGTTGATTTATTCGTCAGGCCAAACAGGAAACACAATCTGTGGAAGCTCCCCATGCTGTAAAGATAGCCAAGGCTGGATCCATAACAGTTTGCCACGAGGCTAAATAGCAAGGACAATTGAACGCTGAGAAGAACCGCGTTGCGTTATGCGATCCAGAACCAGATTCGTTCTACTCCATGTTAGCGTGAGTCAAGTCACATACGAGCAGGAATTGGACATACCGAGGAAATTGCGTGGCTTCGGTTGCTCCCAAATTGCCTCCAGGCGGTCGGCTTCCTCTTTCCCTGACCACAGGTCGATTTCTTCTACCTTGACGATAGAGGTGCCTTTGACAAGCTTGTAGCCGAGATATAGGGTTCCAAAGATGGGGATGGCGATGTAGGGTGGAATGAAGGTCTTTGCACTAAAGTGGCCGGGAAAGAAGGCATCAAATCCATTCAGAAGTGCCATAACAGAGGAGAAGACGACCGAAAAATATGCCAGATACGGCTGGAATGGCGATTTATACGGGAGACTTGACCGAGCAATGCCATGATACTCCAACGCCCGGTGGAAACGGAGGTACGTTACCCCAATGGCAGTCCACACCACCAAGGTGCTGACGGAACTCAGATTACTGATCCAAAAGAAGACCTCAGCGGAGCTCGAGGACACATTGAGATACACAAGCAGACTCAGCGCGGTGGTGATGGCGACACAGGCATACGGGACCCCGAACTTTTCATATCGAAGGAACCGCGGTGCCTTGCCATCGAGCGCCGTCGAGTAAAGGACCCGCGTCGAGGCGTAAAAGAAGGAATTGCCGGCCGACACAGCCGAGGACAGGATGACCGCATTGATGATCGACGGCAGTGCTCGAATCCCACCGTTTTGAATCGCGATCACGAAAGGGCTAGCCCCTGCCCCCTTCGCGCCGGATTTTATGGCGTTCAGCAAGCGGTTATCGCGAGCAGAGACACACATGCCGACGAGGAAAACACTGCCAACGTAGAATATTGTAATGCGCCAGAATACTCGACGCACCGCCTTGGGGATATTTCGTCGTGGGTTTTCCGTTTCCCCCGCGGCTACCACAACGATCTCACTACCACCATAGCTGAAGATCGCCTGGACAAACACCTTGAGAAAGGCTAGGAAGCGTCCCAGCGCACCGGTCTTGAGATACTCCTCCATGGGATGCTTCCAATACCGAAATCCGATCCGATCGTGGGTGGGTGCACCGCCTAGCGTGATGATTAACATGAGCAGCATCAAGCCGACGATTGTCGTCAGCTTGATCGCCCCCAGGATGAACTCTACCTCGCCGTAGGTCCGGACAGGCAGGCTATTGACGACGACCATGGGTACAAAAAGAATCGTGATCCAGACCGCAGGCGACACGGAGTTGGGCCAGTATTCAATGACCATCGCGGCCGCGCTGATTTCAATGGGCACGCCAATGGCAAATTGATACCAATAATTCCAGCCAATTGCAAAGCCAAGTGCTTCATCCACGAATCTCGCCGCGTAGATAGGGACGGCACCTGGCAGAGGCAGCCAAGTGGCCATCTCTCCCATGCTGTTAATCACGGCATAGAGATCCAAGCCGCCAAGAGCAAACGCCAGGGTCATCGACAGTGGCCCTGACAGCGAGAGCACTTGGCCTGTGCCGACAAAAAGACCCGTTCCAATGGCACCAGAGAGCGCTAGGAACTGGACATGGCGGGATTTCAGGCGACGTTGCAAGGTTCCGACATTGTTCTGTTCCGGAGTGGGCTTTGCTGGCGCAAGCATGTCCCCATCTTGTTTTTCAACATGATCGACTCTCTCAATCTCGGGATCACCTTTATTCGGTGGAAGCATTGGATATGGTCGTCGAATACGAAGACCTTCTTTCAAGTAGGGCTTTATGTCTTGCGCTTGCAAGGGCCGGTGGAGCGACCATCAACAGGCATCATCCACTGATCGGACGTGGAGGCCAGTGAAGGACATTGCGGGGTAAAGGCACGAGTAACGCAAGTCCTGCATAAGACTCGAGTAACAACGACTAGACTATTATTAGTAGGATATGCACGGCGCCTTACGTCGTGCAGTGATCATCTCGGCTCATACCGGATTGCGTCGGGTAGGGCTTTATTCCCTAGCCATTCACCTCCCAAAAGTCCAACCTAATCAATAATTCTGCCCAGTGACTTCCTCAAAAGCATTCCAGTCTGGCTCTCAGGGCCGGAACAAGGCTGAATTCACAAGTCAAATAACCGGAGGCCCTCAGATGACAACTCGGTCGAAACGCCCCGCATATCCTGGGGAGCCTTCCCTTCCGCTAGATACCTTCTCCGAGCATCATGTATGAGTTCTGGTCGGCAGATGGATCCTACCCTAGCTGGGCAATATCCCCGTGTTCTGGCAGCATCTACTGAGGTACTGGACAATAGTATGACCCTCCGTTTCATGGATAAAGCTGAGCTGGGAGCAAGATGTGGTAATGCCGAAGATGCTCCGAACAAGATGGATCTGAAACTACGGGGGTCAGGCGAAATTTCAGATTAAGACAGGATGATCCCCACAATCTCCCCCTTTTTCCATTTCATATCTGTGGATTGGGACCTGCTCATATGGACTTTCCAGGCTCAGTCCTTCGGTACGTTCTCCCATGCCATGTTCTATTCCCCCCACAAGTTCCTTGTAGCCTGACCAAAACGTGCACTTTAGGCTCAAGTCCACAACGAGGTTTACAAGGTGGAGCCAGTCATGACTCAAGAGGGCAGTCGATATCACATCACCGGGGTCATTCATCCTTCGCTCGATTGTCGTGCCCCCGATGCCCGGCTCAGACCTAGTTTCATTATTTCTCCTTGGCGAAGAGGCTTCAAATGGTAGATCCAGCCTCAGGTGTTGCGGTAGAGGAGCACGGCAGCATTTGCTGTCGGGAAATGTCTCATATAGATGTTAATCCCTAAAGCAGAAGACCGACAATCGCCCTGATTGCTCCAAGATCTTCTTGGCACTTTAGGGGTCCTGCATTTCGAAATACCGGGATAAGTATAAATAAATGGTGGCCGGGGCCCCTCGAGAAAGGGGACGACAAGCCATTATCTTCTTCTATTTGACCACTATGGCGTCTAAGAAACTGATCATTCCCATACTTCTTTTGTCGGCGATTCAGGCCTCTGCAGCACCGGCCCCGCAAGCTACTTCCGGTGCTCAGCCAATATCATTCACGGCGAATCCCAATGTTGGGCCCGGCGGAGCGAGCTACAAGGATTCCGACCACTTCCGCCTCTATTTATCGGACCAGAGCAATGCAGACGCGGTTTTGACCATGTTGGAAGCTGCCTATAGTTGCTTTGTCGGTGACCTCGGGTGGACGACTTCGGGGATGTCATATAACGCGGACCCCAACACAGTGACGACCCTGTGGAAGGAAAATGTCTACGAAGTAAGTGATCTGGGCGGGGCGGCAGGCGTACTGAAGTCTGACCCCAACACCGGTCTCAGCTGGCTGGAGGTGATTCCATCTTCCCTCGCGGATCCGCGAGTCACCGTCCATGAGTATGGCCATGCCCTCACCTATCACAGTCGGACCTGGGTGGACCAGACTGCGACCGGTGCATGGTGGGAAACGCTCGCCAATTGGGTGGCAGATACCTTCATCACCTCTCCACTATGTGCGAAGGCACGGTCCAACTACAACCAACCGACCGGTGATACCATGATCGAGCTGAACAAAGTGATCGGAGATTCCTTCCAGGTCATCGTGGATGGCTCAACGGGCAGTGGGAACTACTACCAGGCGTGGCCGTTCTTGACATATTTGACCAACAACCCGGACAACTATGAGGGCCTGGGCAGCGATGTGGTTCGCCAGCTGTTCCAACAATATGACAAGGGCAGCAATGAGACGCCTCTCCATACCCTTGCGCGCGTTGCGACGTCCGCATCCGTGCAGGAGATTGTCGGTCGCTATTGGGCTCGCATGGCTTATGTGGACATCGGCCACACAATTGCGCAGCAGGCATTCCTCAGCCAAAGGAGCGACCTCAACTACGCGAACACTGACTCCCAAGGCGATGGCACCTATGTGGTCCAGTCTTCTCGCAAGCCTCAGTACATGGGTGCCAACATCATCCCCCTCCGTAGCACCGGAGCTGGCAACGTTCAAGTGAGCATTACCGCCAGCGGAGTATTCACCGCAACGCTGGCCATCCACAACACCAACACAGGCGCTGTTCGGTATGTCGCGCTCGAGAATGGGTCGGGCTCGGCTGTGGTTGCCAGCAATGAAGAAGCCAGCGTGGTGATTGCCAACACCCCCAAGACACTCTACCAGTATGACGCCTTCCAGCTCACCGAGGAGGTGCAGCAAGGGCTAGACTACACCCTCAAGATCTCTGGGGCCACGGCGTAAGGCACTGTGGAATCAACATCAAGCACAGGGGTAAATCGGATACCAGGGCCTACTTTCCTTCTATGGTTAACTTTCGTTGTACATATGTCGAATGCTTCTTTAATTTGAGTGCACTTCACTTCATTCATCAGCGTCTGACGGCGGTGTTCTTGGTCGCGGCACCCGAACGGGCCATGGCGGCCAGTTGGAGGTGGGGGGCTGGGGGCAACCAGCAGGAGGAAGAGGTGGAAGAGGAGGAAGAGGAAGCGGCGGATAGCGATGATCCTGTAGCCTAGATCGTATTATTTAGTGCCGATCAAGGTACAGAAATGTGGGCTTACACCATCATATGGTCGGTGCAATCAATCGATACTGTTGTTCCTTCCAGTGCCTTTTCCATAGCTCCCCTTTATTCGACCAAGGAACCACCTCCCTCCAGCCAAGAGTCTTAGTACCGTCCCTAGGAGAACGTATTCATGATGCAAACACTGGAAAGAGAGGCCGAGAACTTCAAAAAGGAGGGATAAGAGCACTGCTCTTTGATCGTTCACCTGGTTCATTCTATCCAAGCCATTCAAACACCATTCTGTTTCACATGGCGTCAGGCACAGCATATCGGTGCGAGAAGCCGTGCAGGGAGACCCTGGATTACTACCTCAGTCCAGATGATTCCAAGCCCGCGGTGATGTTATACAAAGCTCCCCCTCCTAAGAAATCAAGAATCAATCCGAAGTATACACCTCTGTTGGATCGGCTCCCACTCGAAATCGTCCACTTGA
Source organism: Aspergillus pseudonomiae (assembly GCF_009193645.1). Taxonomy (NCBI): domain Eukaryota; kingdom Fungi; phylum Ascomycota; class Eurotiomycetes; order Eurotiales; family Aspergillaceae; genus Aspergillus; species Aspergillus pseudonomiae. The sequence goes on along the minus strand of NW_022476008.1, from coordinate 75,670 downwards.
TCTTGCTCAATCTCGATCTACCCAGTCTAGGGCGGTTGCGTCGAGTCAGCACCAGAGGAAGGTGTTTAGTCGAATCGCTTCCGGCGTACTCTTTGTTGAGGGCCTTGGCCTCCGACACACTCCGTATGATGGATATTACCAAGTGCGCATCATATTTTCCCATCGGTCGGCTTTTCACTGAGTTCTGCCATCCCTGGTGCCGGACCTGTACCGATTTCGGCCCTTTTCTTTACTTCCCGACCTTGACCCGTTCATGTTATAAATGCAGTTATCTCCGACCCGAGTACGAAGTGGCGCCCATGCGTGATATCTGTCTAAAGTTTGCATTGACTCTAGCGGATATTCATCGGTCAAAACTCCCAATCATTTACCATCCAGAAAAGCCTCCACACCACTTAATGGATGTTGCTCGAGCAAAGGCCGTGGGAATAAAGCTCCATGGAAGTAAGAAGGAAATGGAGCGGGCGTACCAGACTCGTCGGAAGGAGTATGAAAGAGATTACCAACGCCGGGTTCAGGAATGGCAAACACGCCGGCATCAAGGAACCCACACTGGCGGACGACCCCGGCGCCGGTGGAATCCTAAACCACTGGTGGAGAACGACGGCGAACCTTCATGGAGACTGCAGGCGTCAGTGGCATTTCCATACTGGGACTCTCGGACACGAACATTGGAGCCCGGCACGTACTGTAGGGCTTGCACGTATCACTGGGAGGAGGGCAATGCAGATGACTGGAGACGCATGGAAACCATTTTCCATCTACACCCCCCTAGCAGAGAGGCCTATTATCGAGCATTCTTGGAGGCTGATTTACCTCAGCATTTTCTCCACTGTGTTGCAATGAAGCAGAATTATAACTTCCGGGTGGAACGTCTGAGCCCCACTGAGAGGTTGTTTAAACGGAAAGGGACTGATTTTATTGTTGGCCACAAGAATAATACTGATGCCTGATAGCAATGACAGAGTTTTCATGCGTTGGCATGCGGGACCTTAGGGGCCAACCACTTTTCCTATACGTAGTGTATAGCCACTATCATAGCATGGGAGATGGCCCACAGCGGGACTCTTAATCGTGACAACTAGATCAGCGGGTTTCATCCTGTAAGAAGAGTACGTGTCCGGCACCGATTTCGCTCAGACATCTTTTGCTGGGCACAGTCACCCTCTACGGAAACCAGAGACAGATGTAGACCGAATTGAGCGGCAGCTCCGGGAGGGCGTTGACTTCTCTGGGCTACGGTTACTGCACATGCATTCAGCGCCACCTAACGACGCCAATGTGATTTCTCCTTGCCCGCTACCCTTGCCAGAGTCAGTTTGCCTAGGACCATATCCCCTAGGAGACCATGTCCTTCGAGTCCAGGAACTTGAAGCTTTACGACCCATTTCGGCCGCATGTGCCTCTGGATATCGCCACCAGCGGCGGCGTCCCTATCGAAATCAGCTCGCATCAAACTCAGAATCTTGCAGTTTTGGTCGACCCATGCAAGGATCGTGTGGTTGATCTGATCAACGAGCTTATCCTAAGCTATCTGGAGCGAGTTGTTCTTCCCTCTTTATCGTTCAGGACGCCTTCCCGGATCGCCGATGCTCTACTCGGAAAGCCCACGGCGGGAAAGTTACCGATTGTCTATTGTCACTGCTGCTTAATACAATCTGACGCGCAGCCAATCCCTAACTTCGAGGTGGACTATGTCAGTCGTAAGGTCAAGCATTTTCTGGGGTCTCATGTCACAGGTCAGCCAGTGATCATTGAAGAGGAGTCTCAGTGGAATTTCTTAAGTCATCGCAGATTTGATCTCGGACGTCCTCGAAGGTGGCCAGCGATGCTGCAGTTTGTAGCCAGCGTTATGACATCGTTGCCGCTGACATCCGAATCAGTGTCTACGGCGACCAAGAGCTGTACGATGTCTTCCAATATTCCACTGTCTTGGGGAACGGGCGAGAGTAAACTCCGTCCCATTCTGTCCAGGCATAAAGGCTAGCATATTGTTAACTGCAACCGTTGTAGACAGTCTAGAAGTTACCGTTAAGGCTTTGACGTCAACGACTTAGGAATGGTAATACGTCTCATCTCATACAGTAAAGCCGACCGCGTTAGTATGAGCGCGGTGGTTTATAGTCCTCTCGAATATTCCCGCAGAAGCTCAAGACTTGAACGTTTGAGTCTGTAGCTTGTACCCATGCAATTCACCGCTCATCTGCACGCCGAGACCCCCATGTTATTGAAATATCAGAATGATATCTCTCAAATACCCAATATTCCGCTACGCTGTCGTTGGCTTGGGAGATACATCAGTCATCTGCGGCATGGTGGCTGCCGAATATCTCGCTCTATAGATGCATTTTCTGGATCCTCCGCAGCTGCCGGAAGCCATATCGCGAAAGGAACGCGATGGCGACCAGACAGGATGAAACCAGTACGGCAAAGGCCGTGCCGCTCTCTTCGAAGTAGTTGACGACATTCATGCCATACCAGCCCGCTACGAGCGTTGCCACGGCCATTCCTAACATCAGGATCTCAATCTTGGCTTCCAGCACCATGATCTGGTTGCGCCACACGTCCAGGATCGACTGTATACTCTCTTCTGTCTGCTGAATCGTCCCCATTAGGCTCGCCGCTTCCTGAACGACCGCATCGCTCGCCTTGTAGTACGCCTCCAGCAAGTATTCCACATCCCGATGGTCCTCCACGTGGTGAGGCTTTCCGGCTTGCTTGTCGCTGAGGTACATCCCGGCCATATCCTCGTCCGTATTCAATACGTCTTGGACCGCACTGCGGACCTGCCGCGCGCGCTTCTCGATCGTCGCGAGTTTTCGCATGAGGTCTAACAATGTTCGTAGATTCGAATGGATCTCGCCTTCTTCCTTATCCACCATTCGCAGGGTCTTCATGGTTTGATCCTTGGTTAGCACGTACTCGGCTTCGAGAGTGGAGGTGACCGCCGCCAACGCCGCCTCGAGGACGCGCAGTTCGTACGGCAACCCCACGGACACGCCCAAGCCGGGGTCCCCGCGTAGTTTCGACTCCAGATCACGGAGGAAGACGCGTGAGATCGTATCGGATTCTTCTGTGGGCGTTGGTTCCATGTGGCAGACCAGCATCTGGTCGGCTTGCACCAACAGCCGCAGATTGAACATATGGATCAGCAGGGTGGATTCCCGGATGAGGATATGTGGGAAGCCATCCGACGGGACATCGAGTGTGCGCAGATCGCGTGCGCTGAGGCCAAATTGGTTGACCATGTCGAGCTTCGTCAGCCGGTTGAAGGGCATCGCCACGCCATGGCCATTGTAGCGCGTGTATTGCATGTCCGTGTTCCCACTCAGCTGCGTTCGCGAAAGGCTAAGCGATAAATCAAACAATCGTTGGCGTTGATGTGTATCATGGTGGTTTGGATCGGGCTGAGAGTGGATCGGTCGGACCGGGTGAAGTATCCTGAAGCCCAGATTCTGGCTGGGTGGAGTCGCGCGGGGACTGGGTTGGTGCCATCTTTGGGCTGCGCTCCGAGTCTCTGGAATGATTGATAAGTGAAATACTTTGGGGACTGCTCTCCGGATGTGAGAAGAACAACTTGTGGAGATCAGCATTGCGTTGGTATCCCGTGCGTGAACGAGAGCTTCATCCTTGGTTGAGGAGAGTGTGGGGGAGAGACAGAGAACTTGTATAACTAGTCGGAGTGCAAGAAAGTAAACACACTGCGTCCACGTGACACCGGTGGACGCCGACATTTGTGTTTTGTTTACGATATCCGATCGTGTCTGGACAAAAATCCGGAAAATTCACGGAAAATAGAACATTCATAATACTTTCTTTCATCAACAAATGCAAACATTTTTTAGGCTCATGAACCAAGTATTGCTACGAAATTTGCCCTTCTAAACAGGCTCAGATGAGCTCAGTGTTGTACGTAAATGCGACATATATATCCTAGCATATCCGAGTGGTATCTGCACCAGAGGGTGACCACACTTCAAGTCCAACTAGCATTTTCAATAGTAGAAAAAATTCCCAAAAAATACTTTTGGGGATAGGAATATTTTCCGGAATTTTTCTATATTTTTATCAGAACTGTTGCAGGGGATAAAGGGCCTCTCATCGTCGAGAAGAGGGATGTTCTTGTTTCGGAAGACCGAGGTTGAACCCCAGCGATGACTAAGATGCGGGTGGGATCAATGGTTACAGCATGACTCCCTGGTTCTGCTTCCGATCCACAGCCAAGTTCTTCCAGACCGCTATACACGGAACCCCGAGAGCGATAACCGCGGTTGTCGCGATACAACTATACTTTTGGCTGTCCCCCCACGCGTGGTTGATGGCGGTTCGAACTTCCGAGCCCAATGGATAGGCCATCTGCGTGAGATAGCCACCGACATAGATCTCAGCCCAGTCGTCCTTCACCTCAGCTGGAAGATTCTGTCGCAATCGGCTCGGGAACACATTTGTATAGATCGCAGAAGCAATCGCGTTCCCTGCCGCACCCCCAAGACTCGCAAAAAGCCCGAGGATGGAGAGCATCATGGGCACGCCGTCATGATCGGCGGCGCTCATCACCGCCATATCTTGCCCAATCACCAGAGTACCACCAGCAACGGCAATGAAGATCTGACACATGACGAGATATCCGATATGGTCGTGCTCCCCGCGGAAATGGATCATCAGACCGGAACCGAGAAGCATCAAGGGTAGTCCAAAGAAGAGGCACGCGTGCTTGAAGTGCTTCGTCTGGCGAATGTAGATCCCAAACAAGGGTGCCCAGAAGCACGACCCCACGTTATAGATCTGATTCATGTACCCTGCGTTTGAGACGCTGAGGTCGTACACCACCATGCAGAAGTTGAGGAAATAGAGGTCCCAGACCGCGTAGCCCAGGTTGAGTACTGCCGAGAGGACACATGCTCCGAGGACGGTTCGCTGTTTGAGCAGATCATACCGGATGAATTGCTGGCGGGCGAAGAATCGTTCCCAGGCAATGAAGACGAAAAAGAGACAGAAGCCGATCACCAGCATGGCAATGAAGGTCGCTGATTGGTATTGGGCCCGTCCGTAGACGGCGAGACTGAAGGGAAGCAGGAGAAGAATAAACGTGCCCATCAAGAGAAGCGCACCGACGACTGCGATCCGGCAAACGGTTAACAAACGAAGGGCTACGGGAAAAGAAACCGTGACCTACCGTCGAACTCGTGGAGATAATGTTGAAGTGATTGCGCCCAGGTACGGCCGGGGCCGTTCGGTTGATATAAACCCAGCTTTCTCGCCTTGAGTTCGTAAAGCTTGAAAGCGATAGCGAGGGGCAGCAGGACGATGGGAAAGATGATCGCGAAAGCGCCATATGCCCACCGCCATGTGGTCATGTTCAAGAAGGATTGGGCGGCCAATGGGCCGGTGAACGCTGTGCAGATGAAGGGGGTACTCGAGAAGGCAAAGGCAAAGGCCCGATTTCGAAGCCCAGACGTGTCGGCGATGAAAACATCCAGAATGAGGTAGATGGCATTGTAGCCAACCCAGTAAAGCACATATCCAGCGGCATACCCACTCGGGCCACGGCAGGATGCCAGGATGATAATACCCAGCAGGAACAAGCCCGTAAAGGCCAGCATGCCCTCGGCTCGTCCCCAGATATTCAGGATTTTGGCAATGGGTAGCTTCACCACTCCCCCGACCACCGTGGCTAAGATGGCCGCCGTCGAAATCTCGGGAGCGGTCTTGAAATTTGCGTATGCGTTCACGAGGACGTTGGTGCCGATCGAAGAATGGAACGCCAACATGAAAAAGGATACCCAAATCCTAGGATACCACCATGGCTGTTAGCTGTTGGTTCCTCATACAGGACAACCGACTGTAACAAAAAAAGGGGGATGGTGTACCAGGCATAAATCGCCCACAGAGCAGTTTTGCTCCAGACAAGGGCTGCAGCTTCGGCCTTCTCGACTCCAGCCGCTCCATACCCCTCAACCTTGTTGATCCTTTCTGGAGCCTCCCTCTCATTTGAAGCTGACTGACTAGGCTTTTCAGGATCCGGTGCAGGTGTCGTGCTCCCCGAGTCCAGTACTAGGTTCACGGCTGGTTGAACGGGATTGAGTGACGCAGCACCTACCATGGCGAGATTCTGATTTCTAACTTATTGCACGAATGCTCAAAACGAAAAAAAGAAAAACGGATTGGAAAGGAAGACGATGGCAACCGTCGTTGAATCTCGTCGTGGAGGCGCAAGACGAGGGCTGAGTACATACGTGGGAACCCAACGGTGGACCACAGAACATGCTGTCGTAGTAGAAAAATATCGACAACCTGGCGTAGTACCGGGAAAACGTCGCCAGTGTGGTACCATGCGCAAAGATGCACTTTTCACCTAACCATTTGTCTTGGCTGTGGGTTTGTCTCCATTAGACTACTCCTATAGAAGGATAACTCGATACTGGACACGGCCCCGGCCGTGTCCACGAGCCTATCAAATGCGCGAGAACGTATCAATCTAATCTGATAATCAAGATTTCCTTGATCCGCACATGAGACAGGGTCTCACCATAGACGACACTAACCATCGAGTTGGCGCCACATAGAAATTAGGAATGCCAGATTACGAACATGGATATGGCCTTGGGGGCTGCTGTCCGGTGAACACACAGGTGGCAGCCTCGGGTAGCTTTTGAGCAAGACTGGGAAGTTGTTATTCATAGAGCTAACTAACCTATTCAACATCGAATAACAATTTCCCTCTGTATCTCATCGTTGAATGAAATTAAGCAAATGAATATAAAAACAAGCGCTCATATCAGAACAAGGTGATTTCTCCCTGCATGGAATCGCAGTGTGAAAGTAAGCAAACGAAAAAAAAAAAAAAAAAAAAAAAAAAAAAAAAAAAAAAAAA